>NC_068364.1:61119061-61494015 GCF_020536995.1 Dreissena polymorpha | reverse complement strand
CAATAAAGCCACCCTGCTGTTTACTTGACAGAATTCGTGACGCATGTTCCATTCGCTATCAGAAAGCAGTTTTACGTGTGATAATGAGCAATATTCTGGTAAGTTGTGGTTGTTATCCATCAGAAACACGTTTATTCACAAAATTTAACGATATTCCGATTTAACTTGTTAGTATTTTAGCTTATTTTAAACTAATTTACACCTCATCTGCTCGCACTTTGCCGATATCCCAAAAGGTTACATATCACTATAAAAAGTTCAGGCCTAAAACCAACAAAAATTAATACCGTTGGATTTTCGTACCAAAATCTTTCGTAACAAATCTTTCGGATTGTTCGAAATCAACATACACAAAAAAACAGGACATTAACAATTGTCTGCATCATTTATAAATTTTTAAGATTTAATTTTGTGTTGTTTTTTCGTTTTCCGTTTTTAGAAGCTGTTCTGCCAAGAGCTGGGCATCACACAAGCTATTCTATTTCAAGAGCAAAACTGACAGTTTCCAGGAATCAACAAATGAGTGAATCCTTTACTATCAAAGTTTCCAAGGAAGAAAGATACAATCCATGTTGATCTTGTTCATTGAATTTCTTGGATGGAACATATGTGAACTTTTATAGAACTGTGAAGATTCTCGATATGTCTGTCTGTACACATAAATCAGCTACGTTGTAATGAAGATCAGATGTTCAAACATTGTCAAAGTGTTGTTAAATTAACAATTAGAAGGCAACTAACATGTTGAAGAAATACGAAACACCCGTAGTCTGCTTGTCCACCAATGCATGCAAATCAATGTTAAAATAGCAATAAAAAACTAAGTATGTAAAACACTGTGTTGTGATCATTTTAGTAAGACAGTGTCATTCTAAACAGTAGCATCAAATTTGTAAACGCTTGTTCAAAACCAGCATTTTGTATTTTTAAAATGGTAATACAATTTTATAAGATATTGCTTTAAACAAACTGAATACTGTGCTGTATTATACTTATTGTTCGTGCATGCATTAAATGGTTTATGATACATCAGCCATTGATTTCACAGTTTTTCAAAAGATAACATCACTTTGTTAGTACATGTACCTAAATATTCTTGTAAGTTAATAACAGTGTTTTAGTATTGATTTATTTTGTTACTATTCGTATACATGCAAATAAGTGATTAAAGTGTTTTTAATATCCAAACATTACCATATACCTTTGTATATGTATGAATTAAATATATTAACATCTTTGACATGCTTCTGCTAGAAGCTAAGCATAAAAAGACAATCATTGACAATTAAATAAGCTCATATGATTACTGATACATCTATGTTTGTTTTATGTGTTACTTAAATGTATAAATAAACAAGGGATGTGTTTGCACTGCTTTGAATAAAAAAAAAAGTTATATCCCTTTAAAAATATGACTTCCCATGTGAAAATGATCTGTACCTGCAAAATGATATAAAATAGAAAATATCTCCCTTTAAAGCTTGTTACTCCCTTTGATTTTGTTTTTTGACCTTTGACCTTGAAGGATGACCTTGAGCTTTCACCACTCAAAAATGTGCAGCTCTATGAGATACACATGTATGCATGCCAAATATCAAGTTGCTATCTTCATTATTGCAAAAGTTATGGCCAATGTTAAAGTAAATGAGCAACTTAAGAATAAGTTCAGAATCATCTCCCCTTGAAGTTGAGAAAAATATGAAATTACGCTTACAAGATGAAGCAGATTTTTAAAACCTACACAGTTCTGTTCCATTAATGCAAACTGCACACGGATGCCAGTAAAAAAGGAAACCAATGTAAATAAAATGAACTATGAAATATTTGGTGGTTACAACACGAAATCATAGATAATGGTTATTTGGGGGTTATAACACAACATCATAAATAATGGTTATTTGGGGGTTATAACACAAAATTATAGATAATGGTTATACCAGTATCTTTTTCTATTTTGTTTAAAATAATCGGCCAATATATTATTATTTTCATTAGAGAAAAAAACCTTCCATGTAATTTCATTGAGTGCCTTATACACTGAAATTCCCAACACCCTTTGATGGTTAAAATCAATACTTATCTTGTAATACACATACATGCATAACAATTAGGGAAATCATTAAACTTAATATATAATATTCAAAGTAAAAGCTTCCGGAAGCGTGTACGCAATTAAGCGTTTGTATTACCGAAAAATGTTCGCGCTATATGAATAATAACTACACAGGTGGTTAGCGTGTGGCTATAATATTAATTATTAAAAAGCGTGTGGCTATGATATTAATTATTTAAAAAGACGTAAAATGATCAAATTATAGCGAAAAATCAACTTCTCTGAAAGGAAAATTTGCTATCATATATATATATA
The DNA here is from genome assembly GCF_020536995.1 of Dreissena polymorpha. Classification (NCBI taxonomy): domain Eukaryota; kingdom Metazoa; phylum Mollusca; class Bivalvia; order Myida; family Dreissenidae; genus Dreissena; species Dreissena polymorpha. The sequence continues at coordinate 61,491,647 of NC_068364.1, read as the reverse complement.
TTAATATATATATATATATATATATATATATATATATATATATATATATATATATATATATATATAACAAGGTATTCAACTCAAAATCACTCGAAAACAGGGTGCATCGCTTTGAACAAACATAACTTAATTAGTTGTGCAGCGATTTCAATAAACTCGGTGTTATTCAACGCAGAAATGAATTTCCTTTCTGGAAGTGTACCTATCTTGTAACATTTTAACAAATGCTGTGCCAAATTAAAAAAATTATTCAACTCGCGTTACCAACGAACTTTTTGCTCAAAGAAGTTTATTTTTCGTTATACTTTAATTATATTTCAGCCAAAATGATTTTTTCTCATTAATATCATAGCCACACGCTAACCATTTATGAATAACTACATCAACACTTAATAAATGATAATGAAGCTTATATTAAAATAATTTGTAATCATTAATTCATCTGCTATTTTGAATGATAAATAATACATTTTGACAATACAAATTGACGGATAATATAATTTGTTCGCACCTTGTACGTGATAAGCACTGCCGTAAGTACTGGTTGAACCGCCGCATGGGCTGAGCCAGTCTGCACAAAACTCCGTACATTGTGTAGGAACGTCCACTGGCTGTTCATTGAGTACATTGGCACAGACGCAATCGGCTATTTGCTGTAATCATTACATCATTTAGTTATCAGTCTGAGATATGTAGATTTATTTGCATTCTCAATGTGACTTAATTCATTACATTTAAATTGTAAAAAACTTGTCTGCATAGAAAATGAGGGTTCATATATCCTCATTTTATAGATGAAACACAAATAACACTCACTTTCTAAAGATAAAGTAAGATTTTAAACAAAGGTTCTTGTTTTATAAACTGCTTATATGGGCCGTGCTCTGTGGATGAGGGGTTTAATGCATGTGCGTAAAGTGTCGTTCCAGATTAGCCCGCGGACTGCACAGGCTAATATTGGAAGACGCTTTACGCACATGAATTAATGACCCTTTTCACAGAGCGCTGCCCATATGATAAAAATGATCAATTACTATGGTAATAACACGTAGCCGAATGGTCCTTGTTCAAACTTGACATTTCGTGGAGAATCAATGTAAAAGGTAAAACGCGTTATTTCATTTAAGCTAAGAGGCATTGTTCAATCAAGTATACACAATATTTAAAAAATATATCAAAATATGTAAAGAGTTTTAAGCAAGTGCCAATATGTTGCGTTCGTAGCGTCACAATCGCATTCATGTATGAAAGACACTGTTAGGAAATCCCTACTAGTCCATGCAGTTTATTCATACGACTTACAGACTAAATTAGTAATTCCCAAACAAATACGAGTTAACTGTCGAAAGCTGTTCAGCGCTATAATAAGGAGCCATAATGCATTTCATAAAAGAGAAGAGCAGTTGCTGTATGGAACGATAAAAAGATATTTTATATTATTTATTTCAATTTACGCCTTTATTTCATGTATAGGTGTAACATTAAAAACATAAAGTGTATAAATAAAAGTCGTACACTCCCGCTATAAACGCGAGTTTTCACAAGAACCTCTACTAACCCCAGAACGTGCATTACTTTGGAGAAAGTCACTTATCTGAAAGTCCGTTAACAATTTACTTCTTCAAGTATAATTTGTAGTGAAACCTCACAACGTACATATAATGGGTCAGCAGTGTTTGTTCCTACTGATTACGTGTTGTGTTTGCAACGTTGTTGAGATCTTGACAAGAACTAGCAATGTTCTTTTTGGACGTCGATTTTTACGGACAATCACTGCACCTTGATTCAGAGTCGCTTTGCATGTAAAATAATCTACTCTGATGGAAAGTTAACTTGCACGAAAGCACATTGAACTGACAAATAATTCGACCGTGTTAAAATCATAACGTTACACGGCAACGCAATTTGGCTCCATAAAACGTTGCCTGCATGAACTTGATTAATCGACGCCTAGCTCGGTAATGTGGCATGATACAATCGTTGCGACAACGAATTTAATGTATATGTGTGTGTGTAGAGTAAATTATTTTAAATTGCAACGTTGTTATACAGGACCGGTTTACCGAAATGTAAGCGACAGACGATCTTGCCCAGCAATAATTCACGCACATGCTGGAAGTCATCGATATGTGCGTAAAATTTCCGGGGATAATTTCGAGTTCAGATCTGGCCCAGCATCCGAGATATCCTAATGTTCAAAGAAGAATGTGTTTCGTCAATGTACTATGCCGTTTATTTCATAAGTATTAAGAAAACTATAAATAGCTGTCATCTGTTTATTTACACAGGTGGTTTGCGTGTGGCTATGATATTAATTAGTGAAAACATTTTAAATAATAAATAATCATATCATATCGAAAAATCAACTTTTCTCAAAACAAAATTCACTATCAAATATATATATAACAAGGTATTCAACTCGAAATCGCCCGAAAGCAGGGTGCTTCGCTTTAAACTGCCATTTCTTCAACAATTTTCAAGCGATTTTCACGAACCCGGTCTTATTCAACGCAGACATGAATTTCCTTTCTGGAAATATATAAATCTTGTTATATTTCAACACATGCTGGGTCAAATTTAAGAAATATAACGATGCACAATTCGCTTGACCCAGTTGACACCGATCAGACAGTATCTCAGACTGAAATCTTCACGGAGTAAAAGGCATTTTCCCTGCAATGCTTACGGACCTCGATATCAGATCAATAAAACGTATGAAAACATTATTACCGTGCTTGCCGTTGCATTATGCATCAAAACTAACTGTCCAGTGCCGTTTGAAATCTTTGTTTACATACATTTCAACTAACTGACATTTTAAACACACGAGTGATTTCATTGGTCCAATGCGAAAGTGTGTCTTCACAACTGGAGATTTCATTCATGAATTCTGTCTGATCGGTGTCAACTGGGTCAAGCGAATTGTGTATCGTTTTATTTCTTAAAATTTGTCCCAGCATATGTAGACGCATAACATGATTTATACATTTCCAGAAAGGAAATTCATCTCTGCGTTGAATAAGACCGGGTTCGTGACAATCGCTGCAAAATTGTTGAAGTAATGGCTGTTTAAAGCGATGCACCCTGTTTTCGGGTGATATCAAGTTGAATACCTTGTTATATATAAATATATATATATGTATATATATATATATATATATATATATATATATATATATATATATATATATATATATATATATATATATACCAATACATAGTGCCAGTTACGCGGTCTCTGTAGTTTTCAGACTGTACTTACGAGGTCAATATAAAAAACGGGGTCTATATACAACCCCGCAATCTAGGCTCCTTTAATTACTATGAGGGGGGTGTAGGGGAGGTAATGCAATCAAATCTCACAATAAGGTCTTAAATCGAAAACCACAATCAGGTCTGAAATTGAAATTGTATATACCTCGCAAATAAGTTCGCTATATATTTCCTTGTATAAGACGTTAAATAAATGACGTATTTATATACAATAATAATAGTAGGTACCCCTATATACCTTAATTCGTGTTTATATCGGATAAAAAAGGGTATGGAGATACATGTATTTAAAGTGGGAACCCCATAACCTATTTCTAAATCAGAGACCCCGTAACTGGCCATATGTGTGAATATATATATATATATATATATATATATATATATATATATATATTTGATAGTGAAATTGTATTTTTCAGAAAAGTTGATTTTACGTTATAATATGATTATTTATCATTCAAAATGATGTTTTCACTAATTAATATCATAGCCACACGCTAGCTACCTGTGTTTATATATATGATTAAAAAAAAAAATATATATATATGTATTTATTTATTTTTTTATTTATTCATTTATTTATTTATTCATTTTTTATTTATTTATATATTTTTGTATTTCTTTATTTACCGTCGTTAACTGTTGGTTTGATAAATGCCGTATTTGCTTTTCTGGGTGCAAACATTTTTGGCATTCCATTATATGAAGTTTGGGTCGATGTAACGGCGAACCAATTCAATTCTGTGTCCGTCATGGTTGTCACTCTTACGTTATAGTTAGAGACACTGAAACAAACGTTACCCCTGGTGGTATTCAAATGATGATTTTATGTCGAGCATTCATTTTTAAAAACAATCATTAATTAAGTTTAAATTATGACCGTAGCATTTTTTAGACTCGCATACTGTTATTGCTACAACGTTAATGTTGTTCTGTATTGTGTGTATCATGAACGTTTTAAAAATGGTCATGTAATATGTACAACAATCATCTACAATACCTCCATATAATCTGAATATTCGCAATGTCACCATGCGTTGAATACTTCACATTCGATGCGGTCATCCAGGACTTAAGACTCTGAGTTGTACCCGCGAAGTTGAAACCCATTTCCCAAAACACGTAACCGTACATGTTTGTACCACTCACGACAATCTGTGAAAAATTCTAGCTGTTATAATGTCAACACCTTGTAGTTGTTTTTAACATTTCAAGATATAATTATACCAGTAACATCAAGTATTTACGGAAATTAATAGACTTAAGTGGTCTCGGTAGATTTTTGAGACGGGTTATATATACATATAATGCATTTGACGATATAATTTTCAAATAAGAACATTAAAAAAAACATGACATATAACCCTACAGTATTGTGCTTCTGTTCATTTCGACATACGTAAATCAAACCGCCCTGTGTCGTTTATCATAAAATTCAATTTGAATGATAAAAAATGCATGAAATAGAAGTATTAGCTATTTCTACGTTGGTCGTTGCTTTGAACGTATCATGCTGGAAAATGCATTTGATTATTGATGAGATTCAAAATATGTTTATAAAATGAAACATATTGGACGTTTGAATAGTTCACACTTATCTTGAAAATAAGTTATACTGTAAGTGGTTCGCCAAAATGCGAAATACCGTATCAAATTGTGCGTTTGTCCAGTTGTCAACAATAGCACTGCGGAAATTCCCATTCGGAACTATGTCTTGCAATGGCAATGTGTGTTTGTTACCAATTGGATCATTGTAACCACCGGTTCTACTCCAAAGCTCGGTGAAATTGTACTCTCCTCCGGCGAGCATTACCATCAACGTGGAAAAGCCTGAGAACGAAAACCTATTCATATATGGTTTTTTTAGTACAGCCTATAAAAAACCAAGGTTCCTTATAGGATAATATTAAATTAAACCGCACTGATAAAATACAGTAACTAGGCTTCATAGAAGAAAAACATTAATTATAACCATAAACAGTTTTAATTTTGTATCTTGATTTGCTGTACCAAATTGCACCAAATTTGCTCTAAAGCTGTTGGTGTTTGGTTGTTAGTTCATTTCAAACTTAAAACATGATCATAGGGCTGCCAAAAACAAAAGGAAAAATTAAATATGATGACCTACCTAGTGAAGCCATACTTCAAAATTCCAAAACACTTCTGTGTTAAATTGAACTGTTAACTCATTGTGTCCATCACCTTTGAATATGGAATATAGTTAACAAATTTAAAATATTGTACGCGTCCAATATCATCAGCGATCCACAGCGAGTATGCGATGCAAGGAGGCGATCAGATATGTCATTATCCCACTTGCATACACATTTCGGAAATCAATATCTTATTCACCTCGCTATTATAAGTAAGCATATGTAAAATTGCATACTTGATATTCGAACGACTAATTAACGATTCAAGAACGGTTTAAAACTATTTAAAATGTATAAAATACTGTTTCCAATGAATCTTTCTTATTGTAAAATCTAATGTGGACATATATTGTTCCAGCAGTTATTGTTTGCCACATGATGTAAAGAACATTTATGTATCCAAATTATGAATTGCATTCAGTGATTAAAAGTCGATTTTTGAATGGAATATTACCAACCGCTATACAATCAATACAGACCTGCAATCTTTATATCTTTTTGACGCCGATCTGGTGTCATTACCATATCTGAAACAGTCAATTTCCCGCAGACAGCAGTAATCATCAGACAGAAGGTTTCCACTTTACCGTCATTTAGGCAATTATTGTTCAGTATGTTATCAACCAGATATTCACGGGAAATAATTGAGTTTCTCTGTAGAGTTCATGCTTTCAGTATTTATCTTATTTTCATGTGGATTTTAATATAATTGATGGATGATATAACTGGGTTGGATATTGATTTGGTCATTTTTATTAATAGGTAAGCCACATTAACAATATTCATGGTGGTTTCACGCGTATATTGATCACACATAAGGTCATAAAAAAATATGAAAAACATAACAGAGTAATAACATTATGTAAACAACAACAGGTAAACAAAATTAACAAGTGTGCCTTTTGTCTTTTGACATCAACCATTGGCATTTTTTTCCGAAAACAAATGTACAGATAGATCTACTTAAAAACCACAAAAATGTATTCGCTGCTGAAATATAGAATTGTTATTGTGGGCCTGCAATATTCTATCAAGAAAAACAACACAACATAGTTTAATATAAACATACAACATCGATTGAAAAACGCGCTTCAAGAATCGATGGAATAGGGGCTGTTGCTTTGATAACTCGTTCGGTCTTATTGTCTTATGAACGATCGACATGTTGCCGGAATAATTGATCACAGATACGAAATCGTAGGTTTTGCAACGTAACTATAGACAAAATGCAATAATGAAATTTAAAAATGACAACATGTGTTCGTCTGGACAGGGCGTATATAACACAATATTACACACTTAAGGTAGTACAACTGTAATCATTTCCCGCGTTTTTTTAAGATCGGTTGACGTCGGCTAATCTCGGTAAATATCGTAACTGAAGTCGTGAGATGTCCGTTTTGTTCGGTTTATTATTAACAAAGTATAAATCTTAAATAAAATCATGTTTTATATAATTCAATAATAGATTGAATCGATGATATGCATAGTACAATATATAACGACGTCAAAATTGTGTAGAAAATGAACCTGAAGTAATATATTTTCGCGACAACATAAAAAACAACAATCGTGAATCGTAACAGAAAAGACGGATAACGAGTAAAAAAGAAGTAGCAAAAAAGAAAATAATCTGTACGTAGAGTGCAGTAACATTGACTGCCAGTTGGTAAACTCTGCAGCGTATGGTAAAATCCACACAGTCAAAGACAATTGGGAAAATGGACCTGGAAAAGTGGAATACCTGCTTAGTTGTCAACACAAAACTTGAAACAGGTCAGGTCACAGATATATGATCAGAGCGTTTATATAAAATACACATACGGAAATCATTAATGTACACATTTAGTTCAAAGATGTAAATTACGGGCATTATTATCTTTTTATTATGGTCTAACTCTTTGTCTATGCTCTAGACTATTTGCTGTAAACATCGAGATACAGTAACCAGAAGTAAATGACTGTGTATTTTTTTAGATCGTGTACTTACTTGTAACTTTGCTACAGTTATATTTGTTTCTGCATTTAGCAATCGTGGACAGCCTGGGTGGACCATCCCGTGTGAACAATATGCTGTGAGCCTGTCCACATTAAACCTCAAAACAATATCGGACACCAACTTAAAAATAATGGAACAGCCAGCTGGTGAGGTGAAAAGGCAAGCTGCGACTGAATCAGCTAGGATTGCAGCTAGCGATGCTATCTTAAATGAAATGACGTAAGAATCTATTATTTGGATTATCAGCGTTAACAATAAATTTTTGCATCATTACATGGAAAACATCAAACTATATAAAATGTGTTGTAAATCCAATTATCTATGTTGACCGCCAATCTCATAAGTGTTAGTTAGGCAACGTTTGGCAGGCCTTTTTATACAAACCCTGCGGGTCAGAATGTCTGACCCATTCCCAATTCAAAATACGAGTATTTTTGCCCAATTAGCCAAAAAAAAATCCCAATCCTAGAATAATAGCAAAAATAATATGTCAAAAATAACAATAGTCTTCTTAAAACATCATGGTTTTGTTCTTCTATATTAAAATTAATTTCTTGGCTGGTAGATCATCAGTTCACACATTTTATGGCTGGTAGATCAGCAGTATGATTATTAACCTAATAAAATTCCAATATATTATGTTAAGTTGCATTCTTAATTTGATATTGCATGTCAATATTTTACTAGATTGCAATGTCAACTATGTTTCCAGTTGAAGGAAGGGAACTCCCGCAGGTTACTCATATGCATCGGTGGAAGTCCAGTCTGGTAGTCAGTTCGCAACATTCGTTACGCCAACTGTTCCAATAAGTCAAAAGGCTTTACAAGTTACAGGCATTTCAATGACTGATGGGACAATGACATTCATTAGATAAGTTGTGCAGCAATGCAGTGTGGGGACAATGACATTCATTGGATAAGTTGTGCAGCCAGTGTCAATATAAGTGGTTGTCGAAAGAATTATACATTGGCTTGAAAAAAGTTTCGAAGTGTGTGCTTAGTTGTTCATAATGGTCGTCGTTTTGATTTAACAATTTTTGTTTCAATCTTAGTAAATGTAAGTGCAATTGATATTTTGTATAACTGCGCTTTTATCGATTCTCTATTATATCCAAAGCAGTCCTTGAAGCAAGTTGATTTAGTTTTACAATTGCTTGGTGAAACATACAATGCACACGATGCTATGACAGATGTGGTAGCACCTATAAAGTTGCTCCAATTTGTGAATTTTTCTTTAAAAGATCTAATGACCCACAGCTTTTCCCCATTGGCTGTGTCAAAACAATTGCTTTCCAAATTGCTCAAGCCCAGAACTGTCCAACATTGAGCCCACTCATTTCATGAAGTGTAATGAAAAGGCCTACGCCGCTGAAAATATTGCTGGGTAAGGGCTTAAACTTGTGTATATGACAATGTTTAATAACAGGGGTGGAGAGGATGCAATACGTGATGTTTTTTATTTTAAAAAATGCTGAAGGCTTGCCTAGAGTCACTTATTCTAAAAAGTATTACATGAAGTTGTTCTAAAAAGATGTATGAATAATTTGAAAGAAAATTTCAATTACATGTTTTATTTCAGTACCTTCAATAGTTTTTCAGTAATTACATAAGTCATAAGTGTGCATTTCTTTACTTATTTTTAAGTTACAGTGATTTCAACTAACTTTAAAAGTAAGAAATATGATACTGCAAAATTTCCATAATGCCCTTTATAAGCGCACAAAATTTCATCAAAGCACCCTCAGTACTTATCGTAAGATCCATTTTGCGTGTTTTTTGTTTCTATTTTTAGTAACAGTGGCCTGGTCAATCACATAAGGTAAAAAATGAAGGGTTGCACTTCATCTCTACACTGCCTTTTATATGCATGCCAAGTTTCACCAAATGTGCTTGAGTATTTGTAACTAACTGCAGGATATAGTGTAGAAAGCCCTGTCCATGTCAAAGGAACTTATAAGTATACGCTTATTAGGTTCGTTATGAAATTTTGCATTAATATTTTTGTTTGTACATTGTTATTAAATGAATATAAGCTTAATTGTTAGGTAGGTGGTCATTTGAATTTAAATCTAGCGATGTTAAAGATCTTGGTTAACAGAGAAAAATACTTAGTATGCAACTCTTTTTTTCAATGTTCAGACCTACTTATGTCTCCACCCCCACCCCCAACCCCCACCTCCACCTTACCAACGCCATCCCTACATTGGCAGATTTCGCATAACTGCATAATGTATTAAATTTATGTATAAAGAGAGTAGATCTTAGAACATTGAAGGTGTTAACTTAATTGGTAAATGACTCTGTTTATTTTGCATATTTTGACAATTTGCCATTATGTGGTTTTGAATTTCTTGAAAAATATTTCTTATAGTCCTATTAGATTTTAGTGAATTGTGCAAAATATACACGGGTAAATTGCTTTTTTACTTTGATTTAAGCTGATCATATGTCTCTGCTAAAATATAAATGCTCAAATTCCAAAGAAATAACATACAACTTATAAAAAAAAGAAGAAAATTTTGTGTGGTTGATTTTTGCATACACGGGTTGAGCTTGTAGTTTTGAAGGACCTTACATAATATTTAAGATTTTTTTCATTATTTTTATCACTCGATTGTCTTGTATTATATTATTTTATCATCTACAATCATATCCTGTACTAAATATACAAACATTGTTAACAACAAATGCTAAAAAATATGAGTTTAGTGAATTTATTTATCCCCAGGGGTAATATAATTTATAAGAAAATTCAAATTATGGGTCATCATACAGAAAAAATCACGAAAAAAATGTTTGCATGGAAAGCATGTGGTATGAAGGTTATAAAAATAATACTTTTAATGGGTTTTGGAACATTCCCCATTACAGGTGTACTACCTTAACAACACATTATTGTTATGCAGACAGAAATATCTTAGCAATTAATGAAAGGAGTTATTTATGTAAATGCGGCTCATTCCCGTTGATTGGACAGGCGTTATCGTAATTATAATTAATTATATCATAAAGACGATGGTATGCCATTTTTTAAACTCGTACTTTGATTGTGATGTTTTATAAACTTGAGTGTCTCAGTTAAATACTCCATTACAAATTTTCATATTCAATACTTACAAACAACGTTCGTTCAAAACGTAAACATACATCTCTAGTAGGTGCGTACTAATTAAAGGTTGATATAATAAACAATATGTTCAAAAATGCTTTAATTAATAACGCATATTTGATTAAATAGATACATTTGGAAGCAAACTGATGGATTTAAACAAATGTATCGATTGGTTATATGTTTAATTGCTAGGTTGCACAACAGTTCACGCGAAACAAAATAAACATGGTCATATTAATAATTCAAACAATACTCCAAATGGATTTTATAGCAATCTACATTTGAAGTGAAAGTATGAATTGCAATTGGCCCACAACGTCACATGAAGAAAACATCTACGAGTCCATTAGTGGGTGTTGTGTGCAGATCTGAAACCATTATATGATATTGGATCATGAAATTTCATTCAATAGTAAGGTGCAGCATTTGCAGTGATTTCCTCTTGCGAACATGGATCTTGACAATAAAGATAAAACACATAATCAAAACGCACCGAGTGTACATTATGACACATGTTTTTATTGATTGCATAATGCCTAGCGGGCCAGGTATTGACGTTGCGACTTTCTTTGCTATTACTCACATGAAAGAAATCCAGACAAACACAGCAATTCAATCTATTGCAAACATGCACCATATCTGCGTGATCAATGGATAAGAAGAAAGTGTGTTGCTGTGTACGTATTTACTCCAATTAATGCTTTTCTGATACAATATCCAAAGTGGTGTTTAAACGTATCTGAATACCTATTTAAAAAAACGATTCCGGGAATTCCTTTGACTAGCAAAATTCAAACATAACGTGTGCGAATAAAAAATAAATGATACTTGGTTTAATTTATTGTCTTTCATATTTTATAATAACGATACACATGGAGGGGGGCATGCGTATACGGGAGCTTACCGGGTTTAAGTGAGGTTAGTTGAACTTAACTTAAAAGATGGCGTCGTTTCTTGGGTTTTCTTGAAGGAATAGGGAATATTTTCACCCGGTAAGCCCCTTTGTATTTATAATTATTTAAAATGAATACGCCCTTTCGGCTCTCCGGTGTTTGTACTTCCTTCGGTGTTTTGTTTCAAGATCGTAGACGTCGGGATAAAAAAGTTATTGAAGGAAAACCGTCAAAAAAATTGTTGTCTCATTACTTGACGTTCGAGAAATGGGATGTACAACTATCATTCATTTTCTCCTATAATACACAGAATTGACGCACGTGTACGGTAAAATATAGCTAAAATCATTTCATTTTCCCGACGCCGTTTTATCTCCTATAACTAATTTATTGCCAAAAACGGTTGGTTTAACCCCCCTTTTTGGAACTTACTTCCTTTTAAGCACAATTTGGGACATGACTTCCAAATGACCAAAAGCTCTTTCCTATGTTTAAGAGCTTGACACGAAATTCCGTCCAATCTTAAATAAAGTGTATAAGTGTGCAGCGATGTTATAGTTGTACAGCAAGTAACATACGTGCAATATACGTGTTTTCTCAATCATGTGACTTACTTTAGATGTATAATAATTCTGTAGGAGTAGCCTACCAACCGACTGAACCACTTCACCTATTTTTAGTCCATTAGCAGTCCAAAGGTATATTAAAAAAGAGTACAATTAGTTGATAATCTACTTAAAAAGCATCTATGTTTTATTTAAATTTCCATGATTGGTGTGTTTATTGTGATAACTCAAACTCAGACTAATGTACAGAAAATAAACAGAAGTAATAATATTTATTAACATATCTATAATACAGTTTATATGTGTAGTTCAATATTATAGTTTTATAGCGTTTTATGTGGTGCAATATAAGTGTTTTCTTAATCATTTTATTGTATAATTATACAAATGCCGTACGAAAACCTGCCGATCAACTGACTCAATTCACATATTTTAAAGAAGATGGGTTGTTGGTCGGCTGATGTACGAGATAATATAATGTTTATCAGCCCTTTTAGTAATATGTTAATTAATTAAATGTATTTTATGACGTGTCGACCTTTTTCTGATATGAAATGTTCTTTAACCTTTCTTTTACTGTCTTTTCAGATGATGAAGGTTAAAGCTTAATAATAAGTGCATCTTTCGTTTTAGTATATGTAATTAGAAATTTAACATTAGCAGAGGACTGGGATACCATTCCCCATTGATGGACCACATGCGTTTAAATGTAAAATATGCAAGAAAGAGTCCTTCAACAGAGCCGGACTAAGACAGCAAATAAAACAAACGAAGCAAACAAAAAATGTACAGCTGATGTATTTAGTGTTTTTGTGTTTTATTGTATTAATTTCTACATAGACAAGTCTGACATATAATTGCTATGAGTGCTACTTAATTACACGTTTTGTTCCGTATATGTCATGATTCTAGTTTCTCACTTTTGTATGAAAATAAACCAATATCTGTGTTGCGTAATTTCTTTCTACGATGTCTCTGCATACATTTTGTATGCACTTGTATTCAGCACTTACATACATGATAAAAAAAGATTTGGGTCGGAATGAATTCGTTATGCATTTGACATACTAACATTACTTAAGATAAGAAGGCAATGTTAGGAACACACGAAATAATCTTTTTCAGTGCACCACTACTTTATTCCCTCAATATAACAGTCTTAAATTATATATATTCACAAAGGTATTAAAGAGAACAAAAAATACATGTATATATTGATCACTTCTACTGAAATCATATTGTGTATTGCATTTGTACAAATTTTTCTACCCACTACAAATTCACTTTTTGCGATTATAATATAGTGACCAACTCAGAACTGGTATAAAAGAAGGTCGTCAAAATGTGCGACATCAAAGTCACTAACATGTATCAGTATCGTTATGGTAAAACGCGTCAAATTTCGTTGTATTTCATAAACAATTTATATTTAAGTTTGCATAAAAACAGCATCCACCGATATGCATCTTCTAAGCAGGTGTCAGGTATTCCGAATTGCTCCAGCATTCAGAATCGCACTAATTGTAGAATTTGGTTACAGCAACCTTATACTAGTATCGAACAGGCTTTACCCTTTTCTGTTTTTCATTACACTTATAGTGCATGTATATGTGATTGTTTTGTGTGTTTAACTAGCGTGGTACTTCGACGTTATCTTTTTTGTTTGATTGGCGGGTTTTCATGTACCTTTCGCTTTCTAGCGGTACACACTCCGTTACGCCGTCTTTTTTAATCCTGGCATTCTCAACATATATAACGGGCGTCTTGATATCTGGAAATAGTAAGCATAGTATTCCGTTAAGTAAGCATAGTATTCCGTTTGAGGCATATTCAAACATAAGTATGTCCAGATGTGTTAAAATTAAACAGGTAAGAATTACAATGTGTTAATAATACCGTCGAATGTCTTATATTACACGCACTAAATGTTAGCGTTAAGTATGCGAGAAAACAAATAATAATAAAAATTATTAATTTAACAATTAATAAAAAAAGAAAAGATAAATTTTGATTTCCTCAAGTGAAAATGTTTTCTAAAACCATTCGCACCAATGTGGAATTTATTCACGACAGTTATTTCGCATAAAACCTTCTAACAGAGGAAAGAGCTGTTTATCATTTGGAAGTCAGGTCCCAAAATGTGCTTAAAAGAAAGGTAGTTCCGAAAATGGGAGTTAACCCGTTATAATGCGGTATTAAATGAGTTTAAAGGCATACAAAGGCTTCACTATGATAAAATAATCGTGAGTTATGTTATATTTTACTGTAAACATTCACAAATACTGTTTATTATAAGAGAAAATGATATTCGAACATCCAACATCTCTAAGGTCAAGAAATTTAACTACAAATTTGTGGACCGGTTTTTCCTTAATAACTTTTTTATTCCGACGTCTACGACATTGCAACAAAAAACAACCGGAGCACAAACACCGTAGAGCCGAAAGGGCTTATTCATTTAAAAGAAATATAAATATAAACTGGCTTACCGGGTCGAAATATCCGCACCTCCTTTACGAAAAACACAAAAACGCATGCCCCCCCCCCCCCTGATATAATATGTGCGAAAGATGGTACGAACAATTGTTTTGACATTCTGTTGATGCAAGGTATACGTCAAACACAACTTCATTAATCATTTAAAATAGACACGACACAATGACATTTGGTATCCTATGTATGTAATCCTGTATGTATATTTCACTAATCGAACTTAAATTTACCTACAATGAAAAATAATTTTAAATGATTATCGAGAGTTTGGTAAAGTCGACCTACCTTTGCCATGAAGTTGAATATACATAATACACTCTACAAATTTTAAGTGTCGTATTGTTAATCTGATGAAAAAGTGTACATTCTTTCTCACTAACATGTGTTTGTTTTTTTCCGGAAGTTTCTAGTAAAGTTTTACATTAATTAAACTCATAGGAAGGTTGTTCCGATACTAGCTATACGGATGATATCTTTTCGGATGCTATCTATTCGGATAAAATTCCGTATGATCAGTTTACGATTCACAACATACTTATGATCAAATTTGATCAAAAATGTACCCAACAAATTGAATTAAAGAGTTGACACGATAGAAAAGTATAATACAGAATTACAAAACCCACTCTTTGGGGTTAATGATGCAAGTGTTTGTTCGGATCTCGTTCAAGTTAGCACTTATTGTCCCTCTAAGAATATTCATTTAAAAACAATATGAAAACATAACTCAATTGTTTGCGCAGGTAGTTGCTTTATATCTAACATTATTGAACTACATATACGTTTATATGGTTTCAAAACTTTGAATAACTTCTTTGCAATCATACAATTATTTGCTTGTTAAATGTAATCTGTTCGCCGTCATATGTGAATATGTATGTCAGCGTTCAATATGTGCTTTTCAAGTTTATCTCTGCCAGAATGTGGAAACTTTTTCTTTTCAAGTAAGGTACGAATGGATCCCGAGGAAGGTGCACGTCATTGTATATAAATAATCAGGTACTGTGCCAATACTTAAATATGTAATTGTGATTCAAACGTATAAAACCTGCTCCTTCGCAATTATAATTATTTTTTTATTTCGAAATTTAAATTAATTTTTGTATTTTCTGATTAAACACTATATGCTGATATATATTATACATGTACACTAATTAGAATTAGAATTCGTAATTGTGCCCTTACTACTTAAAGCATATGTGGTTTGGATTCGCATTGTATTATTTTATGCTCCTCCAAATTACAATTGATGTTTTGCCTTCATGATTATAAATACATTCTTGTATTAAAAAGGTTATATATGTATATATATACACTGATAACATGCACTGCGATATAAAACGAGTTTTGTTCAAGTATCTGTAAAGATCATCCATAACTACTCTATAATATTTCTGATATAGCCACTGACAATATTCATGTATATTGTATTATTATTTTGTTAAACACTATAAACGGTAAAGTTTATATGTAATACAATGTTTTCTGTTATGTTATGTTCTTATATTGTATATCGAATAACGTGTGCGGTCTATCAGGTGTTTTAATTTCAGAAATCAGTGGTTCTGACTTTTTCTATATATTAAACGCGTACATAGTGTTATGATGCTATTAACTAGGGCAAACCAAAAACATGGTTTTCGTAAGAAAAAGTATTCAGACGATTTATTTAAAAAGAAATGTTAACAGAAATTAATCTTTTACGAATACATTTATATGTATAGTTTTAATTTGACAACAGTATAATGAAAATCTTTTGTGAAAATAAGTGGCGGTTGATCTTGGTTCAATTAACAGTCAACATTTGTTCATTAACCGCTCTTTAAATATGCCCCACAAAGGTTCACCTTTCTTCACTACTGTCGTTCCCTTTATCTCTTTTATTCATTAATATGCAACAATAATTGACCCTGAATTTGCAAGACTCTAAGTTCATATTCTTTGATGTGTAATATCTTCATCTTGTTCGTGTTGCACGTTTTGTGTTTTTTGTTATACTCAACCGGAGGATTGCGTATTATCCTATTTAAAAATAATACATTTCCTCATTTATAATTATTTTGAAATAAATTCGATACCGTTTTTTCAGCGATATTAGTTTATACAAATGTCAATGCAAATACAATATGCATAATTACAAATAGCTGTGCAGGTTATCATAATATTCAGATGTTTACCTTTTAATTGTTTGTTTTATTATTTCATATTTTTCATATTTTTCGATAATTCCGTGAAACCGCTTAAATACTTTAATTTCATGACATAGTCATGCCAAACGATAATGTGTATTTCTTAATTAACAGGCATATTCCATCTTGTATCATCATACGTTCGACAACGGATATACTGAATTAAGATTATGTCGTCATTTATTACAACATGAATTGTTATAAGGGTGCAATCCAATGCCATTGATGACCATTCTTACTTCTGTTAATCGTATTTATGTATTATATAGGTGTATGTATTATATAGGTGACACTTCTGGCGTCATGAGAAGCATTGTGGGCACGTTGCTTCTTACACTTCTGTGAGTAACAAATGGACATTTTATACAATGATCGTCAACGCACAATGTTCCCCAAGGAGGCTCTATAGATCGACATACCAGTAGTGAAAAATAATGAATGCACTTTTAAATAACATTGAAAAGTTATGATTTTCGTTTGATTTCCTTTTTTTTATTTGTAATATAATACATATGAAGCTCTGATACTCATGAACATGAGCTTTCTATGATCAAGTAAACACATGTGAACACTGCAAATGCAGCATTTATTGTCCAATGAAACTTCATGAGAACGTAAGCACTAATAATATGTGGAAATAATTCGAAACGAAGTCTCAAGTGGTCAAAGCATTGTTAACACATGTGAGTACACTTTCCACCACATGTATATATCATTGGAAAAAAATGTTCTGATCAAGTTTCATTTAGTTTTGGCAACATATGTGGCATTGGTATTGTTCATAAGCATTTCCTTAATTTGACCTTGTGACCTTGTGACTTTTGAACACATGCAGCCTTTCATACCGTAAATATTGAAAACGCACCACTCATTACGGACGAAAATGAAGGACAAACGGTAATCATTACAGCCAACTGTGAGTAAGTCTTGCTCAGGTGAGCTAAACACAACGATAAACCAACATCATCATAATCGATTGCATGCAAAACTAAACAAATAAGCAAAATAAATAATTTTAGCCTCTTTCCGAATACCGAGTCTGTCTAGTCTGTCTGTCTGCCTGCCTGCTTGTCTGCCTGCCTGCTTGTCTGCCTGCCTGCGTGCGTGTCTGCGTGCCTGCGTGCGTGCCTGCCTGCCTGCCTGTATGTATGTCTGTATGTATGTTTGTATGTATGTCTGTATGTATGTATGTCTGTATGTCTGTATGTATGTCTGTTTGTCTGTATGTCTGTCTGTCCATAAACACAAAGTTGTCTAAACGCATTATCAACTCATGGTATGCAAACAAATGTATTACAATTTACACTCACATTACCGTGTGTATAATAGGCTTATCTCCATGTTTGTTAAACAATTATTATGTTTCATTTATTTCAATTATAGTAGTATTTGCCTTCGGGCAAAATATCTACTTATAGAAATTTATTCATTAAATGATTTCGTTGGCTTCAGTATATGTCTATGTCTGGTTGCTACATGTACTAGTAACATAAGATGCAAAGCCAAACAGTATGCAGTCGTTCTGCTGTCGATTTCCGATGCATTCCAATGCAAAGTTAACAATCTATAAATAGCGGGATAGTTAGTTTGGTTACATTATAATATTGGTTTATCCAAGTATTTCCATGGTAATTAATGTTTCACTAATGTGTTCTTATTCACATGTTTAATACATATGCAATTATTACCTCAATATTAGACGTATGATTGCCTTTAAATGTGTCTTAGTAATGCGTTCAATAAATCGTAAATTTCTATATCTGCAGATGGGCTTCTATAAACACATACTACTAATAATTTATCGTTATCTTTAAGATTAATCTTGATACAACAGTATTCACTAAATCTTTGATTTATGTCAATTTCTACCGCGTTCAGTTCACTATTTACATAGATCACTATACCCCCAGAATTTTTAATTGGAAAGTTTTCAGGAAACATATCGTATCCGTCTAGCGAAATTTCACTTTTCGTAATTTCAAATCTGCTGTTTTTCGGTAAAGCTTCTGTTATCATAATGATAGTCCGGCTTATCTGACATGAATCTAGTTTTAAACTCATCTAGTTTGTTTATAAAACTGTCTGCGTTAGAATACACACATTTCAGATTACGATTTTTATACTTATCACCATGTTGACTAACAGGTTTCAACTTATTTACGTTTTTAAAATGCTTGTCACCAAAAGAACTTGAAGAACCAAACATATTTACATTAGGATGCTTATCCTCACAACTAACAACATTTTTAGGATGCTTATCCTCACAATTAACAACATTTTTAGGATGCTTATCCTCAAAATTAGTAACAGTAACAGTATTGAACAAATGAACAGTTCCTTGTGCTTCTAATCCTTTTTTGCGACTTTTACAATTTTTCTTGCCCAAGGTGGGCCCCGCACAAGGAAGTGGAATTTTCCCGAGTTGTCATTGCTTGTTTTCTCCTTGGCTAAGTCAATGAGCTCCTTATTCTGTTCCCTTTCCGCCTTTGTCATGTCATGGGTCATCCCAATTTTGCTCAGAACATTCGTAAAGTCCATGTTTTTGAGTTTATATAGGTTTTTCAGCATTGTTTTCTTGTTTTCAGTGTTTCTAAATATTACTCTTGTTGGTCTTGGTTTCTCAGATATTTCACTTATTTTCCCCAGTCTAATTACGCTGTCATATCCTTCATGTTCTATCCCCAGAAAATCCATTAAGTTGTCGATCATTTTTGTGTCGTTAATTTTCCTTGTTGTTGGGTCCTTTTCATCGTTTTCTTTTAAACCATGTATAATAATGTTTCTTTCCCTATTGGCGCTATCCCTGATCTCGTATGCCTGGTCCTCTACTGACTTTCTAATTTCTGATATTTTTTTGTCCACTAACTCAATCTCGAGTTTACTGGCCCCTTCCCTTGTTGAGGGTTTGCACTGATCACTGTTTCCACAATTTTGGTTATTTGCTCATAGTCCACTTTTTTCAGCATTTCCTCTACTAGTTTTACTATTCTGGTTTCCATTTTTTTTCATGTATGCAGCACAACGTTCCTCTATGTCCCTTTCTTGCTTCACATTTCGCATAACCTTTTCGTCGCAACTTGGGCAAAACCAATGGAGCTGCGGATTCTTAAAGCTTTCGTAGTCCGTGTTTGATAATATGAGGCATGATGAGAAGTAAAATTCACTACAATACTCACATTGCACAATTTTTGCTGAATCTTCTGTGTACTTCTTCTTACAAAGTTTACAAACCCAGCCTTCCGTAGACTAGTTGGGTTAACTGAATTTCCCTTCGTGCTTCTGTTCCTTTTGCCTTGCTGTTGGTCTTGAGACATTTTAGATGTTGCAAAGTCCCACAATAACACTGTTATTATCAGCGTAAGCAAGAGAGTTCTGCACCGCACCCTCGTTCTCGGTACACTTAAAGTCACTTTCATGAAGTATATGGTAGTAAACTTAGTTTGCCTGTTGACGGGTATAATTTCCAAAATGGCGGCCACCACCGACCATGCTCGAATGATGCAATATATTACACTGTTGTCTAAAAGTACTTTCCACTGTAATACCAGCACTATGAATAAGGGTATAAATAAACTACACCGTTCCTTCTTAATGCGATAAGTTTTACCCTGTTTCATTCAGTTTTGCGTAGTAACTTACTTGTCTAATGTAAATCCCGATTACACAAACGTTCAAGATGGCGTCCACCTTGCTCGAAATTGTCACTGCCTTTCGACGTAGCAAAGATATCAATTTCCAGTGAAAACCACGTTAGCGTTTCATATTAACTGATATTATACCCTGAACTAGCGATTTTCACCTGACGTTAATCGCGATCGTATAGAGTTTCAAGATGGCGTTCACCAAGCCGATTTGAAATCCACACAAAATCAGAACTAATCCTTTGAATTAATCTAAAAACAGATGTCCATTAACCGGAACCGGAAGCAGGACCATCTATACTGTTTTATCTAAGAACATTTGCCATTTTTCTTTTATTTCATTAAATTACTCGTCGGAAACACCTAAAAGGTATGTAAATCATTATATAATATGATTAAAGGTGCTACCTAATTTACGGGCAAAAGCTTTTTAAGTTATTTTGATAACCATGTATTTTAAATAAATAAATGGACATGATTGTGTTCAAAATATTATAATTGTTGCAATAATTAAGTAATGCATAAAAAAAAAATCAATCATAAAACGAGTTACATGTTCCTAGCTTTAAGATCTAGCATCTTATATTTTTTTTTGTTTTCTAGCCGCAGGAATTTAAAGCTGGTTCCGTGGCTGTGGTATAGTGGATGGGGTGTCTCCTAACTGTCTTAGTCACTGGGAGGTATCTGTATTGATCCCTTAAGTGGGAGCATTCTTTAGATAACCCTAAAGACACACTATGGCGTACCATTTGGGTTGAAAGTTAAGAAGACCTACAAGGTAAAAAGAGAAATGTACGTCGAAGTACAATAATTGTACGTCGACATACAAATATAAAATACACTTCGAAGTACATATTTGTACGTCGAAGTACAATTTGTACTTCGACATACATGTTTGTACTTCGATGTACAAAATTTCTGAACAGCCAATCAAAACACTTGTCTCTTGAGCCGCTTTTCCTTCAGATTTATTCATAATAAATGTTTAAAATCTCTTTTTTAATTGAGGACAAAATGAATAAAAATATCAGAATGGCAAAAAAACAACACATAGAAGTTTCAAATATTTTATGCATTGAAATAGATTATATACAAATTTGAAGAAGATTCAATTGTTACCTTTTTAAAATTATTCAGCATATTGTGAGTATTTATTGATCATGCGGGGCAGATTATCACGACCGTCCAGCGCATTACTGTGTAGGAAATTCCCAACGGTATCCAAACAGTTACCAAACGATGACGGGATAATTATGTATAATAACCTGTAATTGTACGTCGAAGTACATTTCTCGTTCTACCTAGTAGGTCTTGTAGACATTCGACGTCATGGTATATGTTACAGACACTTAAGACTTGTCCTACCCAGGAAACAGTTTGTTTCATCAAATGTCTCAATTCAACTTAACAGCTTGCTAAAGCAGTTGCATTAAGCATACAGTACACTGATGTAACATAATCAAAATCATGTGATGTGTCAAATCAATTTTGATTGTCAAATTTGACAGGATTGTAACAGCATAACAACATACTTGTTTTGCAATTAAAATATTTAATAAATACAGGTATCTTGCAGGTTTCTAATTTTCTTTCGCAAACTATTGTTGAAAAGTTTAAATTGTGTCGCCACTAAAAAGCTAGCCATTTTGTAGCAATTCTTACAATGCATACACTAAGCTCTATAGTAACAATTTGAATGCAAATATTAGAATGCATCATGTTATATCATCCATATTTTTTTATTTTAACATTCAAATAACACATAACACAGTACATATATAAAAAGGTATGTGGTATTGTGAGGAGATACAAAACACTTCACATCATTTATTTGCACATAAAATAATAGTTACAAAATAAGTAATACTAAAACACTGTCATCAACCTACAGTACAAGAATATTTACGTATATGAAATTACAAAGTGATGTTATTTCATTACCTTTTACAAAATTGACAATGCTGGTTTTGTACTAGCCATAAAACATTTATCATGGATTCACAAGTAACAACCAATTTTATTAATTACACAATAGAATAGAAATAATATTAAATGCATTATGCATTTACTAAACAAGCTATTTGCTTCAGTTTAGAATTACACTACTGTTTAAAATTACACTATCTTACTAAAAATGATCACAACAGGTACTTAGTGCTTTTACATACTTGTGGTAATTTTTGTATGACTAGTTTGACATTTATTGGCAGACACTTGTCGATAAACAGACTAAATATGGATGGGAACTTAAATATTTTTTCAGCATAATTGCCTTCAAATTGTTAATTTAACAACTCTTTGACATTGTTTCCACATCTGATCTTATTATAATAATTATGCCATAGCTGAATTGTGTTTATAGATAGACAGATATAGACATTTTTTCAAAGTTCTATAAAAGTTCACACATGTCCCATCCAAGTAAACCAACAGAACCAATAAAGATCACCACAGATAATAACTGTGTGTATAGCTTGGAAATTTTGATAGTTCAGGAATCCCTCCTTTGTTGATTTCTGTAAACCAAAACTTTCAGTTTTGATGGATAGAATGGCTTGTGTGATGCCCAGCTCTTGCCTTGGCAGAACAGCTTCTAAAAACGGAAAACCAACAAATATCTTAAAATTTGGTCAATAATGCAGACAATTTATAAATGTCTTGTTTTTTTGTTTATTTCAAATCTGGATGATTTTTTACGTAAGATTGTGGTACGAAAATCCAACGGTATTGGATTTTGTGGCTTTAGGCCTAAACTTATTATAGTGATATGTAACCTTTCGGGATATCGGTAAAGTGCGAGCAGACGAGGCGTAAATACGTTAAAAATTAAAGCTAAAAGACTAAAATGTTAGATCTGAATATCTTTAAATTTTGTGAATAAATTTGTTTCTGATGGATAACAACGACAACTTACCAGAATATTGCTCATGATCACACGTAAAAATTCTTTCTGAGAGCGAATGGAAAATGCGTCACGAATTCTGACAAATAAACAGTAGGTAGTCGTTATTGAAATACCACGAGAATACTGGAAGATTAGAGATGCCAACTATAATGTTAAAAACAAATAATTATTTAACAAGCGTTTGTGAGTTGTCAGGATAATGATAACAATAAGATATCGAAAAGATCAAAGCAAATAAATTCGAAAGAAATCTGAGATTCGGCAATATATTTAAGACGGGTTATGTTGACGTAAATTGTGTTCGGTAAAGACTGTCACTATATGTAGTGAACCAGTCTTCGGCTTATACCCACTGAAGAGTATTCAGGGGAGATAATTGAGTAATGACTTAATTCTGGAACGGTTGCGTTCAAACAAATAATGCGAGAATATTAAGTGCGATTCGCTTCACAATTATGATGTCATTGATATAATTTTTCCTGAGGTATGTATTTACATGTGATTTAGCATATGTCAAAGTGTTTTTGATTTGTTAAAGTTATAAATAGCATCGCGAAAATATATGTCGCGTGGCAAATTTTTTTGAAACGCATCCATATGTTGTATTCTATGTAATTTTATGTCTAAATTTCCATATGTATGAACGGTCAACGCCTGCTTTGCGGGCTTTTGCCCGTATTAAAAAGTGTTTGATATATAAGAAGTAAAGTACTTTGAGAAATATATTGTTGAAATTTTAAAAAAGCGTGACCTTCATACAAGATAGATGTTCATTTATCTGTGGTTTATATAGTAAAATGATGTTACATGTTTAAAAAATGAATTTTTTTTAAAGTTGCAGTTTAGTTAACACATTGAATGACTAAAAAATTATTTGCTTCCAAAAGGATTTTTTCGCTTACAAAGTAACCGCTCGTGCACAATTTTTTTTTCTACGGAAGGCCATTCGGGTCTTATTTCAGCATAAGCATCTATTTTGAATTTAACAAAAATGACACTTATAACTAAATTTATTCGCTTCTTTTTTGCAGATGGATTTTGCATCATAGATTGGCAGATTATTGTCTAGACCATACTGTTCCATTCGTGTCTTATTTCAGCATAAGCATCTATTTTGAATTTAACAAAAATGACACTAATAATTAAATTTAATCGCTTCTTTTTTGCAGATGGATTGTGCATCATAGATTGGAAGATTATTGTCTAGACCATACTGTTCCAATATGTGAAGAAGGAAACATTTAGTCCATATGACACAAAGGTAGATCTATTCCAATACATTTAAATTGTTGTTGTTTTGTATTTAAGATTATTATTTTATGCTCAACATGTTATGACATTAAATATTCAGTTTAATTCACTAATGCTTTTAGTTTGGCTATAAACACTTTTTTATTTTTATGATGGCGTTTTAAAATATGCTAATCAAATTAAATATCTTTCTTTATAAAAAATGTAACATTGCTATTTCCACGTTCCCGTTATAAAACATGCTCCCAGATGCCGATATCATCTTTGTCCGATAACAATTTGTTATCGTAAGAAAGAAAAGTAACCATGTATTCTCTATGTATTATAATGGTAATATGATTCCTTTAAACATTAACAATTATATTATCATCAGCGTTTCCGTTTAAATCTTCGGATGCTTAAATGTAATTAATGTAGTGGAGGACAATAGTGTCTTACACAATGACAATAAAAATGCCTACTTAAATTAGAAAAAATAGAATACTTCTTTTTAATCATGCAGATCATGGATATATGCAGTATTAGTCATGAATGCATTGATGACAGTACCCCCAACAGCCCGTCTCGGTCCAAAGGGACGTCAAACGCTTTTGGACATAAGCAAGAGAGGACTTCAGTTGAATGCTGCACCGGGGGACTTCGTCCATGTTCTGTGTAGAAAAGATTTCACACGGCCTGTCAAGGAGCAGTATATATCTGTCACTAACAATGGGTCACGTGTGTTACGCTCTGAAACTCAATTTGATTTGTGCAAATCACGCAAAATTTTCTTTACAAACAAACAAGAGATATAGTGAAACATGATTTCTGTTAGAAGTTTACACTTTCATGAATCTATTGTAGATGTTTGCAATAAAAGGAAAGATGAGTGGTCAACAGCAATTTTGGCTCGTCTGTCCCACGTCATTGACCTTCCTGCAGCAGAAGCCATATACTGCCAGTCGTGTAGTGTGAACTTCAGGACTGGAGAAGGTTACTGGTATTCCAAAAATGCTACCGTAACGATACCAGTGAATCTACATGAAGTGCCAAACGACAGAGAACTCTTGGAAGACCAGAAAACACAGGCCAGATTGGTGCTTTTGAACATGTGATTAAGATGATAGAATCGGGACAAAATATGTTGATTGTTGATCTTGTAAACAAAATGTCAGACATTTGTGGGAAAGAAAATGCATATTCTGCAAAATATATGGAAAAATAAATACTAAACATTTTGGCGAGAGTGTTGTTATAAGCAATTCAGATGGGAAAAGCGATATTGTGACATTGAGACAAACCATCGCAAACATTATTCATGAAATCTACAATGAAGAATGTTTGGCATAAGCAAGTCATCTGCATTGAAGATGTTGTCGAAAAGTGAACTGTTTAAAAGACAATGCCTCGCTTTTAATGAAGCTACTGATATCGAAACTTTTTAAGAAAATGGTGAGCAGCTCATTGCCATGCTGTACGGAACAGAAAACCCGATTTCGCTTGACGAATTGCGTTTCAAAAAGTTTTCTGTTAAAGAAGCTAGCAGCACATGTCATTTAGAAGTAATATCTCTTCCACCCACCTCAGCGGCAGTGAAGTTCCATTCTTTAAGGGTTTACTTTCAGACAAAGGTGTGGATTGGCGACAACTCGCTGAACCCTCTTAATTATGGGTGCAAGTTGTCCAGGGAAAGATGCTTCCTCTGAAATCTTCACTGCCACCGGCACCTGATAAATTGCTTTCCAACATTCACTGCAACTGTAAGCTGAACTTCGATACGAAAAAATGCACCTGTAGAAAACATGGTGTAGAATGTTCTTACTGTTGTGGTGGATGCAGGGGAGTGTTGTGTTCAAATTCCGTAAAACCTACAGAACTTGACATAGATAAAAATGAGACTTGTATGGAATGAAATATTTGCTTGATTGCCGGTATATAAGTGTACATAGATACCAAGTTTCTCTAATCTTTACTGCTGTGATAGGTATACAAGTTCAAGAATTTGTATACTGATTATGCTAAGCAAACAATGATTTGGTACCAAAATGCAACTGATTTTATGTCAGTTAGAGTTTATTGATTTATGTTACTTGTTTTTCCTCATATGCATGTAGTTCAGTAAAATTGATCGTTTTATGGTAATGTATATGTTTGAATATTGTTTGTATACATCTGTACAAGAATATGTATAACATGATGCGGTTTGAACCTTTGATTTGTTGCTGTCAAAAATACACATATATTTCTATCACTTGAAAATTTTGTATAAGCCTGACAAAATATGTCAGAGCAAATTTTTAGTTTGCAAAGATAATACATTTAAAATTAAAACCGCTTGTTATTGACTATGTAACTAGTTGTGTAGGTGCTATTTTTCATAACCTTATTAATCAATGTTTTTTTAAGCCAAATAAATATATAACATCATATTGATATGTGCCAATAATATAATATACATGTATATTCATATATCATTGGGTAAATATTTTTTATTTATATCCTTTTTGTTGCAAACATTTATTCAGTGGTCTAACCTATGTAAATAGTACACTGTTTGAAAAAAAAAGAAAATCTATTAGTGGGTGGAGTAATTTTACCCCGGATATAACAATTTCAAATAAAAAATACGTATATGGCAAATACAAATTAGTAAAATTTAATTAAGTTAAATACATGTTGCTGTTGTGATGCAAAATAAATAGTTATTTCATTGTCACTCGTTGTTGTTGACTTATTTTACTAAACCAGTAAGATAACATGAATTTTGCAATAACTGTATCACCCTCTTGTATAGAACAAACAAATCTTGTAAACGGAAGCGGGTACACATGAGGACGTTTTAACACAGTTACTATATACATATATGTTGTTGAAAATGCAAAAAGAAATTCTGTTGCAATTAGTTCTAGGTTCGACCCTTTTTTCAGCTAAACTTACTGGACTATTCGTACAACAAGGCTGGTGGCAGTTTAAATATATATTTATTTTGAAGGTTTAAAATGTTATTTCAAATATAGACACGTTTGGGTGGACACTCTCTCGAAAATACGTTTCAAGTTATTTATAGTTACCCAAGATGTTTTACTCACTTTACTGCCCAGTCAAGTGGAGCTACCAAGATGGAAGTTGTGCTGTCAATTTTGAATTCTACCGCCCTTATATATTTTCTCAAAAGTGCCCACGTTACCTTAACTGACCATTTGCCATATGACAGCCTGCCAGCATCATCCCAATCAGCCATTAGAATTCCGACAGCTCGTAAAATCAACCAATCACAATCTGTCAGCCTGAGCTGTCAGAATCCACCATGATGCTGGCAAATTCGGCATCCTAGCGGTCATTACAGGTCAGATTTATTCATAACATTTACATACGAATGTATAAATATGGCCTGCTTATAAACAAAAGGAACAAATGGTAACAGTTAATGTCATACTTGGTGTTCTATTCATGCACTTTATAATTCGTTATAATGGAAAAGTAATGGAAAAGAAATGGATTACAGTGTTAAAGTGATGTAAACAATGGGCATAGCCAGTCTTACGTAAACAACGAGGTAAGTGCAATTATTATTATTATTATCATCATCATCATTATTATTATCATCTTCATCATCATTAATATTAGTATAATTATTAGTAGTATCACTCTGGAAACTGCATTCCACGTAAGTATAAACATTAAACAAATAGGCGTATAATGACCGGACTGGGTCATTACAGTAGTGACATCTAATAGTTCTCTACTTTGTTTGTTCAAATTATTCCCCTGGGGTCAAATTTGACCCTGCCCCGGGAGTCACAAAAATGAACATACGATTAAATAAGGCCTATTTTGTGCAAACTTAAAAATCTTCTTGCCCATAACCGTATGGCATAGGGCAACCAAATTTGGTATATAGTGACATGATTGATAAAACCATCTGATACGTGACTTAAGTTGAAACTGTTATTTAAAAAAAGCATTCAAAACAGGTTACAACAAAGCCTTAATTTTGAGTGGTTAAATTTAATTTACTTTTATATTGACCTTAGATTGTGATAAGAGTTACATATCTACTTAATGGTACGTGTTTTTTGTAATATTTTATACTTGATATGATAAAATGACTTGATATGTAATTGTTATTGTAACTTGTTGTCCAATCCTCTCATTATATGTTCATTGTATTATATTGTCTGACTCAGTGGCTGTATCATATAGTACGTGTTTATTTATATTGAAAAATAAAGTTAAAACTAATAGGATTAAACTAAAGTATGACAAAAGGATAGGTGCTGGGAACATATTATCCCTTTTAATTTAAAAGAATGTAGAGACAATATGTGTCTAGCACCCGTTTAATCTCTCTCTTGGCAGCCGCCCGTACGAAAACTATCTCGGCTTCCTTTGATGCTGTATCAGTGGACCCATCACTTATGATGGCGATGAACGGTGACTCCTTCGGGAATTCATCCTGGTTAACCTGTGTGTGTCAGCTATATTTTTGATAAATTTCTGACAACATTTGTCTGTTAAGAAGGTATTGCCAACTTCAATATCTTTACTTTTATCTAGCTTGCACATTTGTACATAGTCAGTGTATGGCCTGCCTAATTTGGCTACATAATGGGCATTTCTAAAGAGTATACGTAGCTTATTTATTGTCGCCTTATTTAACATACCAATGGTTTTGCTACCTGTTGTACTATTGGTAGGGGCAGTTTCTGCCTTGTACCGCAGAGCATTTTTGTGGCCTTTATGTTTTCTGACGGCTGGTTTTTTAAAGTTTTCATTCCCCCCTGTGGCAAATGGCTCCTCATTGTCGTATTTTTGACAGATCGTGCAAACCATTGTGTGTTTTTCAACATCATGTGATAACCAAGGCCAGATATATGTCCAGTCATCTTGAAAACGACGATTTCTTTCTTCCTTCTCATAACACCTACGACTCTCCAACAGCTCCGTATTAGTTTTCTTGTTTTGGGTGCCGGCTCCTTTACCCCTTCGAGGTATCTCCACATTTTGTGTTGTTGAAATTATCAAAGTTAAAAGTGAGTTTCGTTTTTGTTGTGGTGTCGCGAAAACGGATTAGTAAACGACCACGAGTTACTACACTTCTCGGGCTAGATTGTACTTTACCGGTACGCATTGCACGCTTTTTTTCGCACAAAAAAACAGTGAAGCGATACAGGGCCATGATGGCCCTAAGGGCCATCATGGCCCTCTTGTTTTTATTAACAAAGTGATTTATTAAACACATTTGACATCAGATTGATTATTTCTTTAATCTGTAATTTATTGTCAAATTCTTGAAAAATATGTATACGGGTGTTGTAATGCTATTTCTGGGCAGGGTAGCTCTAAACCAGACTACACGGGAGCGCTGGCTAGTCTGGAACAGGCTAGCTCTAAACCAGACTACACGAGTGCGCTGTCTAAGCTGGACTGAGTAGCAATAAACCAGATTACACGAAGGCGCTGGCTAGTCTGGGACAAGGTAGCTCTAAACCAGATTACATGAGGGCGCTGGCTAGGCTGGAGGACAGGGAAGCTCTAAAC
Organism: Dreissena polymorpha; assembly: GCF_020536995.1. Lineage (NCBI taxonomy): Eukaryota > Metazoa > Mollusca > Bivalvia > Myida > Dreissenidae > Dreissena > Dreissena polymorpha. The sequence goes on along the minus strand of NC_068364.1, from coordinate 61,461,652 downwards.
CAGACTACACGAAGGCACTGACTAGGCTGGACAGAGTAGCTCTAAACCGGACTACACGATGGCGCTGACTAGGCTGGACAGGGTAGCTCTAAACCAAACTACACGAGGGCGCTGGTTGGATGACAGGATAGCTCTAAACCAGATTACACGAGGGCGCAGGCTAGGATGGACAGGGTAGCCTTAAACCAGACTACAAGAAGGCGCTGGCTAGGCTGGACAGGGTAGCTCTAAACCAGACTACACGAGGGCGCTGGCTAGTTTGGACAGGGCAGCTCTAAACCAGACTACACGAGGGCGCTGGCTAGGCTTGGACAGGGACGCTCTAAACCAGACTACACGAGGGCGCTGGCTGGGCTGGGACGCTCTAAACCAGACTACACGAGGACGCTGGCTAGGGTGGAGGACAGGGTAGCTCTTAACAAGACTACAAGAGGGCGCTGACTAGGCTGGGCAGGGTACCTCTAAACCAGACTACACGAGGGCGCTGACTAGGCTGGACAGAGTAGCTATAAAAGAGACTAAACGAGGGCGCTGGCTAGGCTGGACAGGGTAGCTCTAAACCAGACTACACGAGGGCGCTGGCTAGGCTGGACAGGGTAGCTCTAAACCAGACTACACGAGGGCGCTGGCTAGGCTGGACAGGGTAGCTCTAAACCAGACTACAAAAGGGCGCTGGATAAGCTAGACAGGGTAGCTCTAAACCAGACTACACGAGGGCGCTGGCTAGGCTGGAGGACACAGACGTTCTAAACCAGACAACACGAGGGCGCTGGCTAGGCTGGAGGACAGAGAAGTTCTAAACCAGACTACACGAGGGCGCTGTCTAGGCTGGAGGACAGAGAATTTCTTAACCAGACTACACGAGGGCGCTGGCTAGGCTGGATAGGGCAGCACTAAACCAGACTACACGAGGGCGCTGGCTAGGCTGGATGACAGGGTATCCCTAAACCAGACTACACGAGGGCGCTGGCTAGGCTGGATGACAGGGTATCTCTAAACCAGACTACACGATGGCACTTGCTAGGCTCGGACAGGGAAGCTCTAAACCAGACTACACGAGTGCGCTTGCTAGGCTGGGACAGGGTAGCACTTAACCAGACTACACGAGGGCGCTGGCTAGGCTGGACAGGGTAGCTCTTTAACACACTACAGGAGGGCGCTGGCTAGGCTTGGACATGGTAGTTCTAAACCAGACTACACGAGGGCGCTGGCTAAGCTGGACAGGGTAGCTCTAAAACAGATTAAACGAGGGCGCTGGCTAGGCTGGGACAGGGTAGATCTAAACCAGACTACACGAGGGCCCTGGCTAGACTGGGACAATGTAGCTCTAAACCAGACTACACGAGGGCGCTGGCTAGGCTGTTCTGGGCAGGTCAGCTCTAAACCAGACTACACGAGGGCGCTGACTAGGCTGGACAGGGTAGCTCAAAATCAGACTACACGAGGGCGCTGGCAAGGCTGGACAGGGTAGCTCTAAACCAGACTAAACGAGGGCGCTGGCTATGCCTGAGGACAGGGTAATCTTAACCAGACTTCACGAGAGCGCTGGCTAGGCTGTACAGGGTAGCTCTAAACCAGACTACACGAGGCCGCTGGCTAGTCTGGACAGGTTAGCTCGTAACAAGACTACACGAGGGCGCTGGATAGGCTGGACAGGTTAGCTCTAAACCAGACTACACGAGGGCACTGGCTAGACTGTACAAGAGAGCTCTTAACCAGACTACACGAGGGCGCTGGCTAGGCCGGGACAGGGTAGCACGCAACCAGACTACACGAGGGCGCTGGCAAGTCTGGACAAGGTAGCTCTAACCCAGACTACACGAGGGCGCTGGCAATGCTGGGGCAGGGTAGCACTAAACCAGGCTACACGAAGGAACTGGCTAGGCTGGGACAGGGTAGCTCTAAACCAGACTACACGAGGGCGATGGCTAGGCCGGGACAGGGTAGCTCTAAACCAGACTACACGAGGGCGCTGGTTAGGCTGGGACAGGGTAGCTCTAAACCAGACTACACGAGGGCGCTAGCTAGTCTGGACAGTGTAACTCTAAACCAGATTACACTTGGGCGCTGGCTAGACTTGACAGGGTAGCTTTAAACCGGACTACACGAGGGCGCTGGCTAGTCTGGACAGCGTAACTCTAAACCAGACTACACGAGGGCGCTGGCTAAGCTGGACAGGGTAGCTCTAAAACAGATTACACGAGGGCGCTGGCTAGGCTGGACAGGGTAGATCTAAACCAGACTACACGAGGGCCCTGGCTAGACTGGGACAATGTAACTCTAAACCAGACTACACGAGGGCGCTGGCTAGGCTGTTCTGGGCAGGTCAGCTCTAAACCAGACTACACGAGGGCGCTGACTAGGCTGGACAGGGTAGCTCAAAATCAGACTACACGAGGGCGCTGGCAAGGCTGGACAGGGTAGCTCTAAACCAGACTAAACGAGGGCGCTGGCTATGCCTGAGGACAGGGTAATCTTAACCAGACTTCACGAGAGCGCTGGCTAGGCTGGACAGGGTAGCTCTAAACCAGACTACACAAGGCCGCTGGCTAGTCTGGACAGGTTAGCTCGTAACAAGACTACACGAGGGCGCTTGATAGGCTGGACAGGTTAGCTCTAAACCAGACTACACGAGGGCACTGGCTAGACTGTACAAGAGAGCTCTAAACCAGACTACACGAGGGCGCTGGCTAGGCCGGAACAGGGTAGCACGCAACCAGACTACACGAGGGCGCTGGCAAGTCTGGACAAGATAGCTCTAACCCAGACTACACGAGGGCGCTGGCAATGCTGGGGCAGGGTAGCACTAAACCAGGCTACACGAGGGATCTGGCTAGGCTGGGACAGGGTAGCTCTAAACCAGACTACACGAGGGCGATGGCTAGGCCGGGACAGGGTAGCTCTAAACCAGACTACACGAGGGCGCTGGTTAGGCTGGGACAGAGTAGCTCTAAACCAGACTGCACGAGGGCACTAGCTAGTCTGGACAGTGTAACTCTAAACCAGATTACACTTGGGCGCTGGCTAGGCTTGACAGGGTAGCTTTAAACCGGACTACACGAGGGCGCTGGCTAGTCTGGACAGCGTAACTCTAAACCAGACTACACGAGGGCGCTGTCTAGGCTGGACAGGTTAGCTCTAAACCGGACTTCACGAGGGCGGTAGCTAGTCTGGACAGTGTAGCTCTAAACCAGATTACGACTTGGGCGCTGGCTAGGCTTGACATGGTAGCTTTTAACCAGACTACACGAGGGCGCAGGCTTGGCTGGACAGGGTAGCTATAAACCAGACTACACGAGGGCGCTGGCTAGGCTGGGACAGGGAAGCTCTAAGCCAGACTACAAGAGGGTGCTGGCTAGGCTGGGACAGGGTAGCTGTATACCAGACTACACAAGGGCGCTGGCTAGGCTGGACAGGGTAGCTCTAAACCAGACTACACAAGGGCGCTGGCTAGGCTGGACAGGGTAGATCTAAATCATACTACACGAGGGCGCTGGCAGGCATGGACAGGGTAGCTCTAAACCAGACTACACGAGGGCGCTGGCTAGGCTGGGACAGGGTAGCTCTAAACCAGACTACACAAGGGAACTAGCTAGTCAGGACAGGGTAGCTCTAAACCAGACTACACGAGGGCGCTCGCTAGGCTGGGAAAAGGTAGCTCTAAACCAGATCACACGTAGGTGCTGGCTAGGCTGGAGGACAGGGTAGCACTAAACCAGATTACACGTGGGCGCTAGCTAGGCTTGAGGACAGGGTAGCTCTAAACCAGACTACAAGAGGGCGCTGGCTAGGCTGGGACAGGGTAGCTCTCAACCAGACTACAAGAGGGCGCTGGCTAGGCTAGACAGGCTAGCTCTAAACCAGATTAGACGTGGGCGCTGGCTAGGCTGGATGACATGGGTAGCTCTAAACCAGATTACACGTTGGCGCTGGCTAGGCTGGAGGACAGGGTAGCTCTAAACCAGATAACACGTGGGCTCTGGCTAGGCTGAAAGACAGGGTAGAACTAAACTCGACTACACGAGGGCGCTGGCTAGTCAATGGGTGTTGTGATCTCATTCCTGGACAGAAAAGCTTTAAACCAGACTACACTTGGGCGCTGGCTAGGCTGGGGCTATGAAGGTCGCATATAGCATGACAAATGTTCGCATGACGCGCGTCATATAAATGCCACAATTATAAATGGCTCGCATTACACGCAAGAGTCACATTCATGTTAATGTATCTTTCTGAAATTATTAACAAATAATAAGCGTTTTAACAAATTCACAAATATCTTTACCATGACATTTCACCATTAGCCCCGTTGCTATGAAAGCAACTGAATGACAACCCGACATGTCGATTTCGGTCATGTGGAAATAGATATAATCAAACAGTGTCGTAAATTAAACCATCACCTTAAAAGTGTATTATTAAAAGCATTCGGAACCAACACAAAACTACAATACTTTTTAATTATTTATTGCTCTACCAAAAAACATGCTACACTTTATGTATGATATATTTAAAAGAAAAAATAAAGACAATTGAAAAAAATTAACCTCATTTCTTGGGATTTTTCGTGTTTTTACGAGCTTTCATTAAATAAAGGAGAAACGCTAAATAAATTATTTTAAGTCTGGTGTGTAAATCAGATATAATTATTTTTGTGACATGACGGTTCTAGTACATTATAACTAATACTGAGTGCCTTCTTGACATCAACTGTACGGCATGAATACAGTTGCGCTGGAATATCGTGTTTTACACGTTATTCTGTTGTTGTAAATATTGTTTTAATTCGGCTCATTGAATATAAACAAGTAAAACTCCAGCTGCTGGATTGCATTTTCTATATATACAATGTGTTGGTCCTTTATTTAAGGCAAGTGACCACTTACCAAAACAGTACGAAACAGCACAATACGAGACAACATCCACACATACAAGAATACAGCTTGGGTCAACGCATTGGAACGGTAAACGCAAGGCATTTGGGGTTTCAACCGGTTTCAGAGCGCTCAATCTCACATTTGTATTGGAACATATTTATTGATGCGGTAGAATACCTGATCTAACATTTGGAATGCTTTTAAATACGCTACACATTTCACCAAGAGTAAGTATACTCCCGTTTGTTAAGTTTTTTTGTACAGCATGAGTCTTATATTTTTAGAATATTCATATCAGAAAGATACGAAATATGAAACTCAGGAGACATCAAGAGAAACTCGTATACATAGGCGCCAGTTGCCTTCAAAATAGGGAATAACATACAATACTTACAAAACACTAAAGAACTGATAATAACTGGGATTAAAAAGATCCAAAGGTAGTTACAGAAATGAAAAAAAGTCAGTTAGAAAGTGTTCGCTTGCAGCACACGAAGTTCCGAAGATTATTAAAAAACATTTTCAGGTCCCTGTACAACATCGCAGAGTCGATGAAGATAATGGATGCGAACAACAACACCAGCACAAGTACACCCATGGAGCCGATGCTTATTGCTGAAGGGCGTTCGTCCTTCGCACTGGTTAGCTTTCTTATCGTCGAAGAGAGTTGCGATACATTCACCGACAGGCGTTTTTGAATCTGCAAGATCCTTTCCTAAGAATGAATAAAACGTGCAAATATAACCACCTGCCTTGAATTTGTGTTTACGCGTAGATGATAGTGTTACATTATACCTACACAGTTTTGAAATGAGTATACTTATCGAACTCAGTTGAATATCAACTGATATTATCCCTGACTTCAACACACCAAACAATTTAAAATGAAGTCGGCTAATTAAAAATCGCAGATATTTTTTTGCTAAATTGCTAAAAGCTATAATATCATTAAATGCAAAATGAATCCATAATTAATCAAACTTAAGCATTTGTTGAGCAATAAAATAGCATTTTGTACTCCTTATATAATTTTTCTACACTTAACCTCGTAGGAAGTATTTGTTTTTCAAAGTTTATTAAATTGTGCGTTTTAAGACATGCATTTTACCGACAAATATCTTGGAATGTCCAGGCTATTTTTCACAACATTAGGATCAGCACATGGTTTGTCGCAGAATAACCCAAATTTAGTTTGTTGATTAGAAAAGTCGCTGGTTGTGAAATATTACATTTTTTTCTATGATTATACAATAACGTGTATCGCATTGCTCATCTTACTTGTAGCTCTTCCGCAGTCATGTTAAGTTGGAACAGGGAAATGTTACACGGGCAATAACACATGTCAGGTGTTGTAGCAGTCTCTGTAGATTGTTGATCGGTCGATATCGTCACGGAGGTTGTTGACAGGGTAGTTGTTGTTGCATACGACACTGTTGTTGTCGGCGGCTCTGTTGTTGTCGGTGGAACTGTTGTTGTTGGAGACACTGTTTTAGAAGTTGTTGTTGTGGTGGTTGTAGCAGTTTCTACAAACATATGTCAACTGTTGTTGTCGGGGGAACTGTTGTTGTCGGGGGAACTGTTGTTGTCGGTGGAACTGTTGTTGTCGGGGGCTCTGTTGTTGTCGGAGGCTCCGTTGTTGTCGGTGGCCCTGTTGTTGTTGGAGACACTGTTTTAGAAGTTGTTGTTGTGGTGGTTGTAGCAGTTTCTACAAACATATGTCAGACTCACGTTATCTTATTGTATGCTTATAAATACAAATCCGAATTGCGATGAACAAATAAAAATGATGATAAAAGCACAATTGTAAACATAACTTCAATACACGGCGTACTGGATCGTTCGTAAAAAGTGCACGTTTTACTTCCTATTGGTTTTCGAAATAAAATGTAATAATTAAATCTTATCTGATTTTACAAACGAAGCACACTGATGAAAAAAACATACTTTGCACTGTCGATATTCCTTGAATAACCATGACAGCAACCTCAACATAATTGGTATCTAAAACGAATAGTTCGCATGATATAGTTATACATTATTTGTGAGAAATATTTTCAGTTAAGTTTTTTTCATATTAATTAATCAAATAATTGTAAATGAAAACATGATAACCATATTTACATAAAACGAAGTCTCATTGGCAAATCCCTAAATGTACATAATCATATCAGCCTATTAGTTTACTTCATGTTAGTTACACTTATAACCATTACTGAAAATTATTTATTATATTCAACTTTCATCAGACACCAATACTGCTGTATTATATGGTTGCATTTGTAATATTGCATACATCAAAATAATTTAATCCACTGAGAACTGTTGTAAGAAGTTCATGTAACACAGAGTATGATCGTTGTCATTGCATGTTTAATTTCATTTTTCGAAATAGTATCTACCTTCTACTCCGTAAAGACGAACTGTTACCGGAAATGCAGCAATAACCACTGAGACATAAAGGCGAATGCAACCTACTCGCAGACTGGACACATTGTAAAGGATGTTATCTGTTGCAAAGTTCATGAAACCATTCGGTAGTTTTAGTCATTAAGTTGCGCAAATAGTGTTACAATTTAAAAGTTAAATGTATTTAACGGCAACAGAATCGAATTTTAAGCGGACTGTGAGCTTATAGCTCTTAGTATAAGAAGTAGTAGTAGTGTGGAAGTAATAGAAGTAATAAAAGTAGAAGTAGAAGTAGTAGTAGAAGTAGTAGTATTAGTAGTAGTAGTAGTAGTAGTAGTAGTAGTAGTAGTAGTAGTAGTAGTAGTAGTAGTAGTAGTAGTTGTTGTAGTAGTAGTAGTAGTAATAGTAGTTGTAGTTGTAGTAGTGGTGGTGATGATAGTTGTATTTAAAGTATCATTTAATGAATGTATATCATATACGTACAGTGCCAGAAATAATAATGAAGGTGCTTTTCTCTGTAGCAGTACTGCAGTTATCATCGCTATAAGCAACGTCAAAAAGTGAGAGGCTTTCATGCTGCACTCCGATGTTTGTAATAATGTGGGGACCGGTCCCGAAATTGATCTGAGCTTCATCTATCTATAAATGTGCAAAACTAAACATATATATCATCGATATATCGTATGGTGTTGCTTGTTTTATTTATAAAATGAACTGTCATAAATATATAAAACATTATGAACATCATCAGTTCGTACTCAACGAAAGTATTTAAGTAACATATCCAATCCCCAAGTTAATTTAAAACAAATACTTTTTGAAGAAAATCTATGTTGCGTAAACACTTGCAAGCGCTTGTACGGGCATTGTTTTTTTTTCTCCAAGTTGCTTTTTCTTACATGACCCAAGGATATAGATTATTGTTTGTTGGAATTGTTTGTTTTGATTTAACAACGTTTTTAACATCATTCAGTCGTGTTATGTGTTTCAGTTTATATATGCACACTTTATATACGCACACTGTTTCTGAGTAAGTTTATGGTATTAAGTTTACATATAAATAAAAGTCAAGAACAGCATCATTTTAATACTAAAAACTTATTTCATCGATTTGTTACAATATACAAGTATACTAAACGTGTTTAATTGATATACCAGGATAATGTTGTCGCTGGACAAATAGTTTTTGTTATACATCTCGATAGGAGTCAACTCGCCGGGCAACTTTGTGCCTGAAACAAAAATCAACTTCGACATGCAATTCATTATCATTTACTTAATTCACGATTTTTTGTTTATCCGATCAAGAAACAATCTAGATATAGTGAAAACAATATATATATTTGCAATTTCCATTACAATAATTGATGTCAATTTAAAGCAAGGAAACAAAGAAGCTCCAAATTAAAACGAAACTGAATTGTATACGAATGTTTCACCAAACATAGCATAAATCGAGAAAAGCTCGCGGAAAAATCTATGTCTAAAGAATCTTTTTTTGAAAAGGCCGCATGATAACTTCCAATAACAAAAATCCTTTTCATGGTGTATCGTTATTATCATGGAGGGGTGTTAACAAGTCTGACTTTTCCAAGGTAACATAGAATTATTTATCCCACTTCACTCAGCTTCAAACATGGCCTAAATATTGTCAAGATAGACATCCTGGCCAGCCTTATTCTAGATAGAGCTACACGTGCATTTTCTAATAACAAACTGAGAGCTGACGACTAACGCCGACAACAGATATACAATGACATCATAAAAGTGATTTTAAAAAATAACTTCTTTACAACTTAATTAAAACACTTATTGTATTCACCAGTTCATTCATCATCATTATTCAGTTCATTTCTCCTGCCAAAATGAACTCCACATAAACATAGACCACTAGCTTTTTCATCACTATCCGCATGCGCCATTGTTTTCACATTAAATTACAGAAAATACAACACAATCAATTTACAGAATACTATGCGGGACTGACAATTATCTTTTAATTATACATCCGACTGTGACGATGTCCTTTCTGCGTGAGTCCAGGATAAATTTTAATGCGGTAAATATTTCAAAGTTGTTAACCAATTTCAAAGTGATGCATATCTGTGCAAACGGAACTGAACTGATGTTCAACAGCTTATGTTTGTTCGTGATAAAAAAAGTATACGGGCGTTGATCGCTTCATACATATGGAAAATTTGGACATAAACATAGACAAGGGATGCATCTAAAAAAATTCGTCACGCGACATATATTTTCGTGTTGCTATTTATGTCCTTGAAAAAAACAAAAACACTTTGACAAATGCTAAGTCACATGTAAATTCATACCTAAGGAAAACGTATACAAATGACATAATTTTTGTGTTGCGAATCGCGCTTAATATTCTCGCATTATATGTTTTTCTCCGCTACATATACATTTTCCATCCCCGTTTGTTTACGCTTCATGTTTCCTTTTTCACGGGCTTAAGTGGGTATAAGCCATAGACTGGTTCACTACAAATTGTGGCAGTCTTTTCCACACACTATTTCAGCATCATAACCCGTCCAAAATGTATTGCCTGAATCCCGATTTCTTTCGAATTTGTTTGCTTTGATCTTTTCGATATCGTATTGTTATTATTATCCTGACTTATCACAAACGATTGATTAAAAAATCATTTTTGTTCGAAACATTATTATCGGCATCTGTATTCTCGCAGTATTCTCGCGGTATTTCAATAAAACCACCCTGCTGTTTACTTGACAGATTTCGCGACGCATTTTCCATTCGCTCTCAGAAAGCAGTTTTACGTGTGATCATGAGCAATATACTGGTAAGTTGTTGTTGTTATCCATCAGAAACACGTTTATTCACAAAATTTAACGATATTCCGATTTAACTTGTTAGTATTTTAGCTAATTTTAAACTTATTTACACCTCATCTGCTCGCACTTTGCCGATATCCCAAAAGGTTACATATCACTATATAAAGTTTAGGCCTAAAACCAAAAAAATCTAATACCGTTGGATTTCTTACCAAAATCTTTCGTAACAAATCTTCCGGATTGTTCGAAACCAACACCCACAAAAAACAGGACATTAACAATTGTCTGCATCATTTATAAAATTTTAAGATTTAATTTTGTGTTGGTTTTTCGTTTTCCGTTTTCAGAAGCTGTTCTGCCAAGAGATGGGCATCACACAAGCCATTCTATTTCAAGAGCAAAACTGACAGTTTCCAGAAGTCAACAAATGAGTGAATCCTTCACATCAAAGTTTCCAAGGAAGAAAGATACAATCCATGTTGATCTTGTTCATTGAATTTCTTGGATGGACCATATGTGAACTTTTATAGAACTGTGAAGATTCTCGATATGTCTGTCTGTACACAAAAATCAGCTACGTTGTTATGAAGATCAGATGTTCAAGCATTGTCAAAGTGTTGTTAAATTAACAATTAGAAGGCAATTAACATGTTGAAGAAATACGAATAACCCGTAGTCTGCTTGTCCACCAATGCATGCAAATCAATGTTCAACTAACAATAAAAAACTAAGTATGTAAAACACTGTGTTTTGATCATTTTAGTAAGACAGTGTAATTCTTAACAGTAGCATCAAATTTGTAAACGCTTGTTCAAAATCAGCATTTTGTATTTTTAAAAAGGTAATACAATTTTATATGATATTGTTTTAAACAAATTGAATACTGTTCTATTACACTTATTGTTCGCGCATGTATTAATGGTTTATGATACATCAGCCATTGATTTCACAGTTTTTCAAAAGATAACATCAATTTGTTAGTACATGTACCTAAATATTCTTGTAAGTTAATAACAGTGTTTTAGTATTGATTTATTTTGTTACTATTCGTATACATGCAAATAAGTGATTAACGTGTTTTTAATATCCAAACATTACCATATACCTTTGTATATGTATGTACTTAATATATTAACATCTTTGACATGCTTCTGCTAGCAGCTAAGCATAAAAAAACAATCATTGACAATTAAATAAGCTCTTATAATTACTGATACATCTATGTTTGTTTTATGTGTTACTTAAATGTATAAATAAACAAGGGATGTGTTTGTCAGAAACACAATGCCCCCTAGGGGGGCTTTGAATATCAAAAAATGTTATATCCCTTTAAAAAATATGACTTCCCGCGTGAAAATGATCTGTACCTGCAAAATGATATAAAATAGAAAATATCTCCCTTTAAAGCGTGTTACTCCCTTTGATTTTGTTTTTTGACCTTTGACCTTGAAGGATGACCTTGACCTTTCACCACTCAAAATGTGCAGCTCTATGAGATACACATGTACGCATGCCAAATATCAAGTTGCTATCTTCAATATTGCAAAAGTTATGGCCAATGTTAAAGTTTTCGGACGGACGCAAAGACAGACAGAAAGACGAACTGACAGTTCAACTGCTTTATTCCACCCTATCGGAAGCATAAAAATCTGGATGATATAACATTTTGTTTGTTTGCTTACAAACTAATTGTATGCAGTTTAGACAGTTATTTATGCATTGCTACACAATGGCTTGTTGTTTAGTGGCAACAAAATTTCAACTAAGCGACACTACTTTGCCATGTAAAGTAAAATTCTTTCAGATGCCTGTATTTATGACATATTTCAATTGCAAAACAAGTACGCTATCCTTCCGTTCCACATAATTATACATTGATAATCAAAATTGAATCTACAAATCGCATTATTTTATGTTAATTCAGTTTATACTAGAATCAACGAATTTAGCAAGATTTAATTGAATTGAGACATTTAATGAAACAAACTGTTTCCTCGGTAAGATCAGTACTTGGGGTCTTAAGGGTGATCTAAATAAAACTCACACTTAGGGATCAATACTAAGACCCCACAGTCGCTAAGCGCACACCATATCAACTACGCTGAAGCCACTGAACCAGCTTGGAATAACAGAGGCTAGACAAGCACGCAATAATAAGATATAAGATCCTGAAGCCTGGCTGATATAAAACACATTTATCATCAAGCAAAAAATGTAATTTAATGCTTTGGATGCATTACTTTTTTTAAGTCTTGTAATGTTGTGTACACAATAATTTCCATGTATGTGTTACAATACATGGTAATCAAATATCCAAGCATTTGCCCGTAAATAAGGTATAATCATATTAGTGTATAAGGACAAAGACAAACCAATAATATATCAACTGTGTTTCACGACTATATAATCATCTTAACTGACATGATTTTGTCCCACAAGATAAGTATTACAGAGAAACCAAAAAGCTTCAAACATCAAACATGATACTGGACATGAAAATGCACATAATAATAATAGGCGTCGCTTTGGAGAGCGACGACTAGTATGTAATGCATTTTTTTCGCTTATGGGAGGAGAAGTTATTTTACGGATCAATATATATATTTTTGTTTTAAGAATATCTTGCATAGTGGTGATATTTTGTGTAAATTAGTGTAAATAAGTACTGCATTTGTGCCTATTACATTTATTACAACATTTATTGCCAATAATGCAAAGCTAATTGTTTTAATTAATAACTGATCCACAACTGATCACAGGGGAAAGATCACAGGGACTGTGCAAATACGCGAAACTTTCTGGTTTTGTATAAAAACAAACAATTAATCAAAATATATTTATTTTGTGGTTTTCCTTATTTGCTGATTTAGTGGAGAATCAATGCAGTACGATATTTGACGACCTATCGCGCAAGCAAGTTTATTGGAAGGCGGAGTGGTACGAAAACGTACAATGTATTCGTTTATTAATAGACATATAATAACGATCGCCATACACAACTTCACCAAATAGCAGTACATAAACGATGTCAGTGGGAATAGCTCAGTTGGGAGAGCGTTAGACTGAAGTTGTTTACGCAACAATAATCTAAAGGCCCCCGGTTCAATCCCGGGTTCCGGCACGAACGGAACAGTTCGGCGGCTGACATTTTTTAGGGTGAGGTTAATAAATATAATAAAGCTTTATTTCATGTAGACATTTTAAAATCCATTTTACTACAATTGGACATTCATATTAAAATTAATGGATGCCGCGTGGTGACAACGCTAATTAAAATATCTTACATCACTAAAATATCTTATAAAAAAATACACGTGTTTTTATATTAACAAATACATGCAAACAACACATCTATTATCCATGTATTTTTATGGTTGTCTATCATAGGCCCTAAGTACAATCCCTACCACATATAGAGCGCGAAGCGCGACACGTTTTATTGATTGTAACAATGAGTTGCGATAAAGGAAGCAGCCGCTTATCAAGGAGGAGCCGTGTCCCAGCAACCCGTTTTCCTAGAGTCAAGCACTCCTCGGAGTTTTTTTTTTAAGAACCACATATAGAGCGCGAAGCGCGACACGTATTACTATTCAGGTGGTATAGGCCCTTTAGCATTATCCGACCATTACGTCCATAGTTATCTTCCTTAGAATTTGAGAAATTTTGAAATCGTTGTTCGAAGTCCAAAATTTTTATCCGATTGTTCCCAAACTTGCACAGGTTTTTTTTTTATCAATGAGGACCCAACCCAAACTCTCTATATGCGCAATATCGGACCATAAGTCCAGAAATATGTCTCTTTGAATTTAAAAATAAAAGTGAAAAACTACTTGTGGTAGGTGATTATGTAAACATTTTTCATCAGATTCTTTTCAAACTTACAGTGTCTTCATATCAATGAGAAATTTTACCTCATTAAAAATGAGAAACATCGGGACAATAAGTCCAGAATTTTTTCCTATTAAAATTTGACAAAACAAACAATTTCCACTTGTTTCAAAGATTTCACAACTTTCGTCTGAATCTTTCCAAACTTGTTAAATGTTTTTATATCAGTATAACTCGAACCCTATTGACAATGATGAATATCGGAGCAATAAATCCATTTTGATATTTTACTGAATTTCAAAGTATTGTGAAATGCAGCTTTTTTATGCAATTTACAGTTTTCATTCAATTTTATTTCAAACTTTTACAGTGTTTTCATATCAATGAGTACTCAACCCCTATCGTAAATGAGCAACGTAAGAATAAGTTCAGAATCATCTCCCCTTGAAGTTGAGAAAAATATGAAATTACGCTTTCAAGATGAAGCTGATTTTTTAAAACCTACACAGTTCTGTTCCATGAATGCAGACTGCAAACGGATGCCAGTAAAAAAAAGGAACCAATGTAAATAAAATGAACTATGAAATAATTGGAGGTTACAACACAAAATCATAGATAATGGTTATTTGGGGGTTATAACACAACATCATAAATAATGGTTATTCGGGGGTTATAACACAAAATTATAGATAATGGTTATACCAGTATATTTTTCTATTTTGTTTAAAATACTAGTAATCGGCCAATATATTATTATTTACAGTAGGAAAAAATCGTTACATGTAACTTCATTGAGTGCCTTTTACACTGAAATTCCCGACGCCCTTTGATGCTTTAAATCAATACTTATCTTGTAATACACATACATGCATAACAATAAGGGAAATCATTAAACTTAATATATAATATTCAAAGTAAAAGCTTCCGGAAGCGTGTACGCAATTAAGCGTTTGTATAACCGAAAAATGTTCTATATGAATAATAACTACACAGGTGGTTAGCGTGTGGCTATAATATTAATTATTAAAAAGCGTGTGGCTATGATATTATAAGTTAACACTGTTAGTAACTGATGGTGTATGGGATATACACCCTCAGTAAGTATGGTATGAAATTACTGAGGGTGTATATCCCATACACCATCAGTTACTAACAGTGTAACGATTATATCTCACCGACTACCTTTAAAGTATATAATACATAATATATAATATAATATAATATGTAATATATAATGTATTAAATGTAATATATTATATATATATATATATATTATAATATATATAATATAATATATAATATAATATATAATATAATATTTAATGTAATATATAATATAATATATAATATAATATAAAATATTATATATAATATATACACTACATAGTATATAATATATTATATAATAAAATATTATATATTCTAACTAATATATTATATTTTCTATCTCCTCCCTTACTATAATATCTCTCTCTCTCTCTCTCTCTCTCCCTCTCTCTCCCCTCTCCTTTCTCCTCCTCTCTCCCCTCTCTCTCTCCTCTCTCCTCTCCCCTCTCCTCCCTCTCTCCTCTCCTCTCTCTTCTGTTCTCTCCCCTCTCTCCTCTCTCCTCTCTGCTCTCCTCTCTCCTGTCCTCTCTCCTCTCCTCTCTCCTCTCCTCCCTCCTTTCCTCTCCTTCTCCTCTTCCTCTCTTCTCTCCTCTCTTCTCTCCTCCTCTCCTCTCCTCTCTCCTCTCTCCTCTCTCCTCTCTCTCTCCTCTCTCCTCTCTCTCCTCTCCTCTCCTCCTCTCCCCTCTCCTCTCTCCTCCCCTCTCTCCTCTCTCCTCTCTCTCTCCTCTTCTCCTCTCTTCTCTCCTCTCTCCTCCCCTCCTCTCCTCTCTCCTCTCCCCTCTCCTCTCCTCTCTCCTCTCCTCTCCTCTCCTCTCTCCTCTCTCTCTCCTCTCCTCTCTCCTCTCTCCTCTCTCCTCTCCTCCTCTCCTCTCCTCTCTCTCCTCTCCTCTCTCCTCTCTCACCCTTTCGTTTCTCCTCTCTGCTCTCTCCTCTCTCCTCTCTCCTCTCTCCTGTTTCCTCTCTCCTCTCTGCTCTCTCCCTGTAGCCTCTATCCTCTCTTCTCTCTCCTCTCTATATTTTCTCTCTCTTCTCTCTCTTCTCTTCTCCTCTCTCCTGTTTCTCTTCTCTCCTTTCTCGTCTCTCGTCTCCCTTCTCTCGAACTATTCTTACTAGTAATAACCATACTTATCTAGCAGTTTATCGAACAGACGCCATTTTTACGTTGATAGAAGTATGGAAATTACTCGGGGTGTATGGAAATAACTCGGGTGTATGGAAAATACAACATGAGCACGTGACTGCTCTAAGCCAATCGGATAAGATCATTTTTGTAGGAGGTGAGATATTAATTATTAATAAAGACGAAAAATGATCAAATTATAACGAAAAATTAACTTCTCTGAAAAGAAAGTTTGCTATCATATATATATATATATATATATATATATATATATATATATATATATATATATAACAAGGTATTCAACTCAAAATCACTCGAAAACAGGGTGCATCGCTTTGAACAAACATAACTTAATTAGATGTGCAGCGATTTCCATAAACTCGGTATTATTCAACGAAGAAATGAATTTCCTTTCTGGAAGTGTACCTATCTTGTAACATTTTAACAAATGCTGTGCCAAATTAAAAAAATATTCAACTCGCGTGACCAACGAACTTTTTGTTCAAAGAAGTTTATTTTTCGTTATACTTTAATTATATTTCAGCCAAAATGATGGTTTTTCTAATTAATATCATAGCCACACACTAACCATCTATGAATAACTACATCAAAACTTGATAAATGATAATGAAGCTTACATTAAAATAATTTGTAATCATTAATTCACCTACTATTTTGCATGATAAATAATACATTTTGACAATACAAATTGACGGATAGTATAATTTGTTCGCACCTTGTACGTGATAAGCACTGCCGTAAGTACTGGTCGAACCGCCGCATGGGCTGAGCCAGTCTGCACAGAACTCCGTACATTGTGTAGGAACGTCCACTGGCTGTTCATTGAGTACATTGGCACAGACGCAATCGGCTATTTGCTGTAATCATTACATCATTTAGTTATCAGTCTGAGATATGTAGATTTATTTGCATTCTCAATGTGACTTAATTCATTACATTTAAATTGTAAAAAACTTGTCTGCATAGAAAATGAGGGTTCATATATCCTCATTTTATAGATGAAACACAAATAACACACACTTTCTAAATAAAAAGAAAGATTTTAAACAAAGGTACTTGTTTTATAAACTGCTTATATGGGCCGTGCTCTGTGGATGAGGGTTTTCATGCATGTGCATAAAGTGTCGTCCCAGATCAGCCCGCGGACTGCACAGGCTAATATTGGACGACGCTTTACGCACATGAATTAATGCCTCTTTTCACCGAGCGCTGCCCATATGATAAAAATGATCAATTACTATGGTGATAACACGTAGCCGAATGGTCCTTGTTTAAACTTGACATTTCGTTGAGAATCAATGTAAAAGCTAAAACGTGTTATTTCATTTTAGCTAAGAGGCATTGCTCAAGCAAGTATACACAACTATTTAAAAAATATATCAAAATATTTAAAGAGTTTTAAACAAGTGCCAATATGTTGCGTTCGTTCCGTCACAATCGCATTCATGTATGAAAGACACTATTAGGAAATCCCAACTAGTCCATGCAGTTTATTCATACGACTTAGAGACTAAATTAGTAATTCCCAAACAAATACGAGTTGACTGTCGAAAGCTGTTCAGCGCTATAATAAGGAGCCATAATGAATTTCATAAAAGAGAAGAGCAGTTGCTGTATGGAACGATAAAAAGATATTTTATATTATTTATTTCAATTTACGCCTTCATTTCATGTATAGGTGTAACATTAAAAACATAAAGTGTATAAATAAAAGTCGTACACTCCCGCTATAAACGCGAGTTTTCACAAGAACCTCTACTAACCCCAGAACGTGCATTACTTTGTAGAAAGTCACTCATCTGAAAGTCCGTTAAAAATTTACTTCTTCAAGTATAATTTGTAGTGAAACCTCACAGTACATAGAAACGGTCAGCAGTGTTTGTACCTACTGATTACGTGTTGTGTTTGCAACGCTGTGGAGATCTTGACAAGAACTAGCAATGTTCTTTTTGGACGTCGATTTTTACGGACAATCACTGCAACTTGAGTCGCTTTGCATGTAAATTAATCTACTCTGATGGAAAGTAACCTTGCACGAAAGCACATTAAACGGACAAATAATTCGACCGTGTTAAAACATAACGTTACACGGCAACGCAATTTGGCTCCATAAAACGTTGCCTGCATGAACTTGATTAATCGACGC
Source organism: Dreissena polymorpha (assembly GCF_020536995.1). Taxonomy (NCBI): domain Eukaryota; kingdom Metazoa; phylum Mollusca; class Bivalvia; order Myida; family Dreissenidae; genus Dreissena; species Dreissena polymorpha. Next base: position 61,443,337 of record NC_068364.1, on the reverse strand, counting down.
ATAGCTCGGTAATGTGGCATGATACAATCGTTGCGACAACGAATTTAATATATATGTGTGTGTGTAGAGTAAATTATTTTAAATTACAGCTTTGTTATACAGGACCGGTTTACCGAAATGTAAGCGACAGACGATCTTGCCCAGCAATAATTCACGCACATGCTGGAAGTCATCGATATGTGCGTAAAACTTCCGGGGATAATTTCGAGTTCAGATCTGGCCCAGCATCCGAGATATCCTAATGTTCAAAGAGGAATGTGTTACTTCTATGTGCTATGCCGTTTATTTCATAAGTATTAAGAAAACGATAAATAGCTGTCATCTGTTTATTTATACAGGTGGTTAGCGTGTGGCTATGATATTAATTAGTGAAAACATTTTAAATAATAAATAATCGTATTATATCGAAAAATCAACTTTTCTCAAAATACAATTCACTATCAAATATATATATATAACAAGGTATTTAACTCGAAATCACCCGAAAGCAGGGTGCTTCGCTTTAAACTGCCATTACTTCAACAATTTTGAAGCGATTTTCACGAACCCGGTCTAATTCAACGCAGACATGAATTTCCTTTCTGGAAATGTCTGGAAATCATGTTATATGTCTGGAAATATATAAATCTTGTTATATTTCAACACATGCTGGGTCAAATTTTAAGAAATATAACGATACACAATTCGCTTGACCTAGCTGACACCGATCAGACAGTATCTCAAACTGAAATCTTCACGGAGTAAAAGGCATTTTCCCTGCAATGTTTACGGACTTCGATACCATAATTCAATAAAACGTATGAAAAAACATTCTTACCGTGCTTGCCGTTGCATTATGCATCAAAACTAACTGTCCAGCGCTGTTTAAAAATCTTTGTTCACATACATTTCAACTAACTGACATTTTTAACACACGAGTGATTTCATTGGTCCAATGCGAAGGTGTGTCTTTAAAACTGGCGTTTTCATTCATGAACTCTGTCTGATCGGTGTCAACTGGGATAAGCGAATTGTGTATCGTTTTATTCCTTAAAATTTGACCCAGCATGTGTAGACATATAACATGATTTATATATTGCCAGAAAAGAAATTCATCTCTGCGTTGAATAAGACCGGGTTCGTGACAATCGCTGCAGAATTGTTGAAGTAATGGCTGTTTAAAGCGATGCACCCTGTTTTCGGGTGATATCGAGTTGAATACCTTGTTATATATATATTTGATAGTGACAATTTTATTTTTCAGAAAAGTTGATTTTACGTTATAATATGATCATTTATCATTCAAAATGATGTTTTCACTAATTAATAGCATAGCCACACGCTAGCCACCTGTGTTATATATATATATATATATATATATATATATATATATATATATATATATATATATATATATATATATATATATATATTTATTTATTTATTTATTTATTTATTTATTTATTTATTTATTTATTTATGTATTTATTTATTTATATTATTTATGTATTTATTTACCGTCGTTAACTGTTGGTTTGGTAAATGCCGTATTTGCTTTTCTGGGTGCAAATATTTTTGGCATTCCATTATATGAAGTTTGGGCCGATGTAACGGCGAACCAATTCAATTCTGTGTCTATCATGGTTGTCACTCTTACGTTATAGTTAGAGACACTGAAACAAACGTTACCCCTGGTGGTATTCAAATGATGTATTTATGTCGAGCATTCATTTTTACAAACAATCATTAATTAAGTGTAAATTATGACCGTAGCATTTTTTAGACTCGCATACTGTTGTTGCTACAACGTGAATGTAGTTCTGTATTGTGTGTATCATGAAAGTTTTAAAAATGGTCATGTAATATGTACAACAATCATCTACAATACCTCCATATAATCTGAATATTCGCAATGTCACCATGCGTTGAATATTTCACATTCGATGCGGTCATCCAGGACGTAAGACTCTGATTTGTACCCGCGAAGTTGAAACCCATTTCCCAAAACACGTCGCCGTACATGTTTGTACCACTCACGACAATCTGTGAACAATTCAAGCTGTTATTTGAAATATTTTTTTTAGCAGTTCAAGATAAAATTATACTAGGAACTTCTAGTATTTACGGACATTAATATACTTAAGTGGTCTTTATAGATTTTTTGTGACGGGTTTGTTGTATGTTTTATTGTACAATTTACATGCAATTGGTCACTTATCGGAATTACACGATGAGAGAGAGCGCTATAGAGAGAGATAGAGATAGAGATAGTAGATAGAGAGAGAGAGCTAGAGAGCGAGAGAGCATACGAGAGAGAGAGAGAGAGATCAGAGGGGATAGAGTGAGAGATCACGAGCGAGAGAAGATCCCGCTCTCTCGCCGAGCGATATCGTCTCTCTACCGCGCTAGAGCATCTAGCATATATTTCTTCTAGTGAGATTTAGCTCTTGCTCTGCAAGAGAGAGAGAGAGAGAGAGAATTTGACGATATAAGTTTCAAACTGTAATGGAAGCTTTTTTTAATCACGCCAACACCTCAGAAGTCAACTGCATGGGCGTAGCTGCTATTAAGCACAGCTGGACTGTGCCTACATTGTTTTTAAACATGCTAAAAATAATAATGCTTCAACTTCAAAAAATGTAAAATGTTGACCGTGAGGGGGTGAGGTGTTAGAAATCTGCATTTCATATTAACATCATCATCAGACAATGGATCCTGGTCGTGTTCAAAGGACATATCTTCCAATTATCAACTCTAGTTCTTTATATGTGCAGATATTCTAGCTCGCTTCTTTTCACGTTACAAGTTTACAAAGATCTACATGTAGATCTACTATTCTCCTTTTCAACACTACAGTAATTTGTAATCGATTATCGTTGGATTTTTAAGAAACATTCTGAATGATGTTTATGACCGCGGAAATTTAAAATTGAGCACTTGCTCCCGTATCTTGATCCATTGACTGAATCCGGATCGATTCGGTTCCTTGATGCCGAACAAAAACAAAATATAGTTCTTTGACTTAGAGATAAAACAGTACAATATCAAAGAAAAGCAGGCCAAAGTCTTATATTTTCTTATCTTATTATTTGCCTAAATTTGCTTTAAATCTCATCACAGAAGTTATAGGATTAAAAAAAAATCAGGGTAAGGACCACCAGATCCCCCGTTTTTATGTCCCCCTACCACTATTTTGAGTAGTAAAAGGTCACGTTCAAGGTCATCCTTCAAGGTCAAAGGTAAAAAAAACTAAGTCAAAGCGGCGCAGAAGGGGACATAGTGTTTCTGACAAACACATTTCTTGTTATGTATCATATCCGGGCCTACAGCTAAAAAAAGCTAGCTACGCCACTGAACTGTTATCTAATTCTATGTTGTTTGTTGCTTTGATCATGCTACAAAATGCATATGATAAATGATGAGATTCAAAATATGTTTATAAAATTAAACGTATTTAACGTTTGAATAGTTCACACTTATCTTGAAATTAAGTTATACTGTAAGTGATTTGCCAAAATGCGAAATACCGTATCAAATTGTACGTTGGTCCAGTTGTCCACAATAGCACTGCGGAAATTCCCATTCAGAACTATGTCTTGCAATGGCAATGCGTGTTTGTTGCTACTTGGATCATTGTAACCACCGGTTTTACCCCAAAGCTCGGTGAAATCATGCTCTCCACCGGCGAGCATTACCATCAACGTGGAAAAGCCTGAGAAAGAAAACCTATACATTTATGTTTCTTTTAACATCCTATAAAAAACCAAGGTTGATAATAAGAAAATATTAAATTAAACTGCATACACGTACTAATAAAATAAAGTAACTAGTCTTCATACACGAAAAATATTAATTATAAACATTAACTGTTGTAATTTTTATCTCGATTTGCCTAAACCAATTGTGTTCTTAAGCTGTTAGTTTTTGTGTGTTAGTTCCAAACAAACTTAATAAATGATTATTGGGCTGCCAAAACAAAAGGAAATGCGCAATATGATGACCTACCTAGTGAAGCCATACTTCAAAATTCCAAAAAACACTCCTCTGTGTTAAATTGAACTGTCAACTCATTGCGTCCATCACCTTCGGATATGGAATATAGTTTACAAATGAATTTAAAATATTGTGCGCGTCCAATATCATCAGCGATCCACAGCGAGTATGCAATGCAAGGAGACGATCAGAGTTTTCATTGTCCCTCTTGCATGCAGATTTCGGAATTCAATATCTTATTCATCTCGATAACTTAAGATAACTGCTTTACCTCAGTAAGCAAATGTGATTAAAATTGCATACTTTATGTTCGAACGACTCATTAACAATTCAAGAACGGTTTAAAACTATTAAAATGTATAAAATTCTATTTCATATGCATCTTCCTTATTGTAAAATCTTATGAGCAAATATAGTGTTCGAGCAGATATTGTTTGCCACATGATGAAAAGAACATTTATGTATTTATGCAATTATGAATTGCATCAGTGATTAAAAGTCCATATTTTTGTAATAGAATAATACGAACCGACATACAATCTAAACAGAGCTGCAATAATAATATCTTTTTGACGCCGATATGGTGTCATGACCATATTTGAAACACAGTCAATTTCCTACAGACAGCAGTAATCATCAGACAGAATGATACGTATTCCACTTAACCGTCATTTTAGGCAATTATCGTTCGGTCTGTTATCAATCAGATGTTCACAGGTAATAAGCGAGTTTCTCTGTAGAGTTCAGGCTTCTATTATTTTTCTAATTTTCATTTGGATCTAATTATAATTGATTGATGATACGACTGGGTTGGAGATTGATTTGGTCAATTCTATTCATAAGCCAAATGAACACTGTTTATAGTGGTTTCGCGCGTATATTGATCACGCATCAGGTCATAAAAAACTAAGAAATCTTAAATACATAACATAAGAGTTATAACATTATGTAAACAACAACAGGTAAACAAACATAACAAGTGTGCCTTTTGGCTTTTTACATCAACCATTAGCATTTATATTGCGAAAAAAAGTATAGATATTTAAGACCATTAAAATGTATTTGCTGCTGAAATTTAAAATTGTAATTGTTATCATGCAATATTCTATTAAGAAAAACCACACAACAAAGTTAATATAAATTTGCAACATTGATTAAAAAAGCGCTTAAAGAATCGATGAAATAGGGGCTTTTACATTGATAATTCCGTATGGTCTTATTGTCTTATATAAACGATCGACATGTTGGCGGAATAATTCATCACAGATACGAAAGTGTATGTTTTGCCAGGTAACTATGGCCAAAAGGCAATCATGAAATTTAAAAATGACAACCAGGTTACTATTGCCAAAAAGCAATCATGAAATTTAGAAAACGAAAACCTATGTTCGTCTTCACAATAATATGTAACACAATATAAGAGACTCAAGCAACACATAGTTGTTATGCAGACATAAACATCTTAGCAATTAATGACACGATTTTTTAAATGGAAATGCGGCTCATTCCAGTTCATTTGACAGGCATTATCGTAATTTTATTTTACGCTTTCTGATGGTTTATAGAGAAATATCAGTAAATTAAAACTGATAATTCCACTGTTTCAAACAGTGAAAATAATTTATAATTTTCACTGTTTACTGTGCAATGACGTCATTTTTTGACGAAATGACTTCATTATCCAGCGAAATTCTTTAGTAAAACCCTTTTGTATATACACTGTGAAAAAAAGCATAAAATAAAAAAGAATATTTGTAGGATTTGGTGGAATATCGATTTTAATTTACTCGTGATCATAGAAAATATATTTTTTCACTCGTGGCATGCGCCATTCGTGAAAATATTATTTTCTATAATCACTCGTGAATCAAAATCGATAATCCACCGAATCCAACAAATATCCTCTATATCATTTAAATTATCAGAAAGACGATTGTGCTATTTTTAACATTCGTACATTGATTATGATGTTTTATAAATGTGAGTGTCTCAGTTTAATACTTCATTACAAATGATCAAATTCAATAATTAAACACAGCGTTCGTTCAAAACGTAAGCTTACAACTCTAGTACTTGCGTACTAACTAAAGGTTGATATAATATATGATATGTAAAAAAAAGCTTTAATTAAAAAACGCATATTTGATAATTTAGATACACTTGGAAGCAAAATGATGGCGTTAAACAAATTGATAATTAAGATACATTTGGAAGCAAAATGATGGCGTTAAACAAATGTATCGATTGGTTATATGGTTAATTGCTAGGTTGCACAACAGTTGACGCGAAACTAAATAAACATGGTCATATTAATAATTCAAACAATACTCCAAATGGAGTTTATAGCAATCTATATGTCAAGTGAAAGTATCAATTGCAATTTACCCACAACGTCACAGGAAGTGAACGTCTACGAATCCATTAATGGGTGTCGTGTTCAGAGCTTAAACCATTTCATGATGTTAGATCATTAAATTCCATTAGATAGCAAGGTATCGATCCTGAGCCCACATGTGCATCGATTTCCTCTTGCGAATATGGGTCTTGACAATAAGGATAAAACACATAATCGAAACACACCGAGTGAACATTATGATACATGTTTTATTTATTGTATAATGCCTAGCGGGCCATGTACTAAAGCTGCTACTTTCTTTACTACTTTTTTTTCTTTTTCTCACATGAAAGTAATCCAGACAAAAACAGCAATTCAAGATAATGCAAACATGCATCATATCCGCGTGTTCAACGGAAAAGAAGACCGACAATACGTTACTTGGTATGTATTTACTCCAATTAATGCTTTTCTGGTGCAATATCCAAATTGGTGTTTAAACGTATCTGACCACCTATTTAAAAATTCCTTTGACTAGCAAAATTCAAAACCTAACTTGTGAGAATAAAAGAAAAATGATATTTGGTTGAATTTATTGACGGCATCTTTCATAATAACGACATAATATGTGCGAAAGATGGTATGAACAATTGCTTTGACATTCTTTTGATGCAAGGTATACGTCAAACACAGTTTCATTAATCATTTAATTAATAGAGACGACACTGTGGCATTTGGTATCCTATGAATGTAAATCTGCATGTGTATTTCACTAATCGAACTCTACATTCAAGGAAAAATATTTTTAAATGTTTAACAAACGTTTGTTAAAATTGACCTTTGGCAAGAATTTGAACATGCATAATACACCATACAAACTTACAGTATCGTATTGTTAATGTCGTTGAAAAGGTGTACATTATTTCTCACTTACATATTGGTTTGCTTTTTTCCGGAAGTTTCTAGTAAAGTTTTACCTTATTCGCTCAAGGTAAGGTGGTTCCAAATGCAAGCTATTCGGATAAAATTGCTGTTCAGTTTATGATTAGCGTTTGACCGGTTTACGATTTAAGGGATGTTGCTGAAGTTTTGCTGATTTTCTGCAATCAAATAGATTTTGTCCAAAATTTATATTGAAGATATATATACTAATATTATATAAAAAATGAAATAAAAACATAGGGTCACCGGCCTTGTTATGATTTTATTTACCATTATATAACATGTACTTTTTCAAAAAAAACTGAAAAATCTCTTATTGCGTAAAAATAATTAATATGAAATTGGAAACATGTAGATATTATATAAGCTAAGATTCGTCATATGCCATTTAATATAACCACACACTACCAATAAAATGGAGTACATTTGTTAAATTTTAAGAAATTAATTTTTTGATAATTTTTATGCCACCCCCAAAAATGTCATTTTTTCTATTTAACCACATAAATGGAATTTAATTTTTTTCTGTCAAATAGACTTCTGCGAAACTTCTCATTTTTTTTATCTAAGTATTGTCATCATAAAACACAAATAAAAAGGGGGTCACCGCACTTTTAACAGAGATTATTTTGTTTTTACAATCCCTACCGTGTACGTCAAATTTTATAAAGTAAAGCAATAAGGCAAAACCCAAGTACCGGTACATAGATTGTAGAAATATGCATAAACATCAGGTTTTTTTACAATCTTAACTGGAATCACAACACTAACCAAACAACATTAATAAATAACAATATGTAATCACAAACATAAGACGATACAGTATCAAACTCGACCTTAATCATTAATAACTTACATGTATTGTTCATAGATTTCGGCACTTTTTGAAGTTTGTGATTAAATGCTTTACATTGATCAATGTAAACAACAGGACCAAAGAGCTCCAGTACAATGCAAGAATAAAATTTTTAAAAAAGATCAAAGCGCTGTAGGCGCTGAAGGCCTGGGGCGAGGTTTAATGTGACGTAAAATGCATTTACGATGCTCTGTCCGAATTTCTCGCTTTGTCCGAATTTATACGGATTGACCCTAGCGGTTGAGTGCAGAAGCTCAGAGACTGTAAGAAAAGATAATAATTGTGTATATACTACAGTGTACATAGACGGTGGAGGACAACACGATACTGGTTGTGGGAACGATAACCTTTTGTTCAACTCTTCAGATCTGGTAGAGGTTCGTCTGCATAGGCAGTGAAGAACATGGCCGCAAAAAAACTCGTATTGTTGGCGTAAAAATAAATCACTTTCAATAGCTTAAAATAGCTTTCTATTAAATAATTTACAGATCAGGAAAACACTCATACTTCCTTTGTAATGTGTATACAAAAGAAAATCAACTTAAGCCCAAGTCTCACTTTTGCCGGTCAATCCCGGTTCGCTAACGCCGGTCGACCGGCGAGAACCGGGATGATTCGTAGAATTTTTTTAACGCAGTCACACTATTTCCCGGTGCCACCCCGGTTGAAGCCGGTCAACAGCCCGGCAGAGTCGCGGTCAACCCGGACTGGCTACGGTTTATCCCGGTGAAGCCCCGTCAGAGCACCGGTTGTCGCCGGTAGTGCCCCGGTGAAAGCCGGCAGCGTCCCGGCATAGCCCCGGTTGTCGCCGGTACTGCCCCAGTTGAGCCCCGAAAAAAACCGACAGCGTCCAGGCAGAGCAACGGTATGCCGTAACACCGCCGGCACTCACCGTGTCTATACCGGCATCAGACCCCGGCAGAGCTACGGCAACGCCCCGGTTCCAGCCCGGTCGCCGCCGGTAATGGCCCGGTGGAGCCCCGGTGAATGCCGGTGGCGTTCCGGCAGAGCGCCGGTTTTCTAATATACCGTAGCTATACCGGGATTCTAACGGCATTCTACGAGGCGTTGCTTTAGCTCTGCCGGGGTCTGTATGGGCCCCGGTGGAGCTATGGTGCCGTCCCCGTTGTTCCCGGTGCCGTCCCGGTTGTTCCCGGTGCCGCGCTGGTCGTTACCGGTCCTTCCCGGTGACTCCCAGTTTATCCCGAATATTAAACATTTTAATAATTTCCCGGTTCATCCCGGTAGAGCCCCGTTTCATTCCGGTCGACCCCGATGGAGCCCCGGTTTATCCCGGTAGAGCCCCGGTTCATCTCGGTAGATCCCGGATCACGCACCGGGGCTCCGCCGGCATCATAGTGAGACTGGATTTTTACCCTGATAAAGAACGATGTACAGATTGTGTAAGTTGTCTCACGTAGAACTTTTCGCGCTCGATTTTGCGCGCTCAATCTGCGCAGTAAAATATCATATCCTGTAACTTCGTATATTTCCGAGAATGATCATGAATATATTTTTTTATTGTTTTTTCATTTTTTTTGTATGTCTCGTTTACGCAAAATAAAATAACAATATCTTAAAATATGTTTATTAATACCAAATGTAATGTCTTCAAAATGTACCAGAAAAAAATTCTTCTTACTGTCTCCGTAGACACTCGTATCTTTTCGGCCTAGACCGTCAAGTGAGGAACTTATTCTCGCATCGATATGCAAAAAATAATAAAAACTATGTCGTAGCCAATGCTAAGCAATTTTGCTTCAATAATATTTTTTTACACGTTTTATGACACTGTCATGTTATATAGTGATGTTCTGTATTTACAAGGCGGGTTAAAGAGATCTGCAAAGAACTTCTTTGATTGCGCATGAATTTATTTCGTCAGACAAAGTGTAAGTTAATAATGTCACACAGAAATTCAACATGGTGTCAAAAATGGCTGCTAAGATGGCCGCCAAAACATATTAATGATCATAACTATGTTACTTTCCACTCAATTTCAGATCTACATTTTAGTGTCTATATATAGGTTTCAGTGGGCAAAAAAAAACACATTAACGTCATCAGACATTTTTTATACGTTTATTATATATCACTCAAATCCAAAATGGCCGCCAAGATGGCGGTCAAAACCTATTTACGATAATAAAATATGACTATGTTACTGTCCACTCAAATTTGATTAATTTGGTGTCCATTCCCAGGTTTCAGAGAGAAAACAACACATAAATATCACATTTATATCATCATACAAAATGTAAGCTAATTATGTTACACAAACATCCAACACGGCGACCAAAATGGCCATTAACACAATACGAAGGACTACAGGTCCATAAGTTGTTACTTAAAAGTTATGGTTGTTATGTAAAACGCCATAGTTTAAGAGACATCATCATTAAGCAGTTGAATAATCATAAACTCCAATTTATGACATTTGGAAGAGAGAATGAACTAGCACATGACTTCAAAATAGGATCAGGTTTTACTAGCTTCTGTAGACTTCATTGTTTACCGTTGCTGAAAATCATTGAATATTAATTACAGCCCGAATAAGCATGAGTTCTTCCAAAAGATTAATATAATACACTTTGTGTTCCTTTGACAATTTATATACATCAAAGCAGAAGTAGATAGTCTTATTGTCCCTTTCGGAGTAATGCAGGATCTAGATGAGCAAATCTGTTTCCTCGCCCTACAACTGTGTGGTGCTACGACGGGATCGTTATACTGTTTCTTTAACAATTTCAACGTCTGCATCCGCTGAAGACAGAACAATATAGCATCCCATTGAAGGCAGAGTTGTGCTGATCAGAGCAATCATGCCGGCCGTGTTTCTGTCACGAGACAAAACATCTTCCTTTTGTACATGAGCATTTTGTTTCTTTGCCTAAACTCACAATATGATTCACGTTTGTTTCATCGTCTCCGGTGCGTGTTGTCTTTGTTATAATGACCGTCTTCGTAGCCATCGAATCCCACTGTCTCTTGTGCGTAATGCATTTTCTATGAATCTACATAAGACTCGGCTATTGCGTTATATAAGTCGCCCTTCTCCATGGTCAAGGATTCAGCAAAGTGCCACCATCATGCATCTGTTTCATGAATACAGTTCATCTCTGCCTCACATGATTTGTCTATAGCATACTCTCAACTTGCTTAAGCAATCTTAGGCTTATCTGCTGTACACAGTATATTCTTGGTTTTAAAAAAGGCAGCAGGAAGGGGGCTCAGTTCAAAAGGCGATACGACTGCAAGGGAATGATCTCCAGATTTTTAAACCACCAGGAAACTCTGGAACAGAAGAGCAGGATAAAAAGCACGGTCAGAAGCGATTTTAACAGCCAAGCTATTCCCAAGAGCTTTGGCTCTGTATTTTCTCGTGAATTTATAAGCAAAGACCGAGTTTCCTATGATTTCTCTAATGATCGTTTTCCCAAACGCCTCAACTGCATGAACATTCACATCTGACCCAGCCACTATCTTATTGACCTTGTTTCTCAGAGTAGGGTTATCTGTGTATGGAGAGAAGGTTGTAATCTGTGTCTGCATTTTCTCTAGATCAAAAGAATCCCCTTTGATGCACGCCTCAGTTGAATCTTTGTGTTGTGGAATTGAAGTATAGGTCAGATCTGTGAAATCCTGCATCCCACTGTTGTGCTCGGATGATGCAGATAGGGTCCAAGGGGATTGCATTTACTTACACATAACAAGCATCACGTCCAAAGTAAAGGACTTGTGGTCCTTCGTATTGTGTCGTTTAACGCCATGTGAGATTTCAGTGTAACATAATACACTTAAACTATGCCTGCCAATCGTAATGTGATCTTTGCCCCTCGAAACTTCGGTATAGACACCAAAATCATCAATTGTGAAAGTTACAAAAGTATGATCATTAATAGATTCAGGTGGCCATATTGGAGGCCATTTTGGACGCCATGTTGGATTTGTGTTTAATGCAATGAACTTAAACTATGTCTGATGATCTCTTATGTGCTCTTTGCCCCTTGAAACCTATGTATAGCCACCAAAATAATCAAATTTGAGTGGATATTTACATAGTTATGATCATTAATAGGGTTTGGCGGCCATCTTGGCGGCCATCTTGGCGGCCATCTTGGCGGCTATTTTAGACGCCATTTTGGATTTGTGTGTACTATTGTAAACTTAAACAATGTCTGATGATCTTTATGTGTTCTTTGCCCCTTGAAACCTAGGTATAGACATCAAATTCATAAATTTTGAGTGGATAGTTAGATAGTTATGACCATTATTATGTTTTGGTGGCCATTTGGGCGGCCATTTTGGACGCCATGTTGGATTTGTGTGTAATATAATAAACGTAAACAATGTATGGTTATCTTAATGTGTTTTTGCCCGTTTAAACCTATGTATAGCCACCAAAATAATCAAATTTGAGGGGATATTTACATAGTCATGATCATTTATAGGTTTTGATGGCCATCTTGGCGGCCATTTTGGACGCCATGTTGGATTTGTGTGTACTATTGTAAACTTAAACAATGTCTGATGATCTTTATGTGTTCTTTGCCCCTTGAAACTTAGGTATAGACAACACATTCATCAAATTTGATTGTATAGTTACATAGTTATGATTATTAATAGGTAATTGGCGGCCATCTTGGTGGCCATCTTGATAAAAAAAATATTTCCGGAGGTCCGATTGTGGTAAACTTTTGATATGTGTTAAAAGACCTTCTACCCTACCAGAATCAGTTAAAATACCCTTTAAGCAATTTTTTGGTGGATGAAGGTATTATTTCATATGTTGACCGTACTAGTACTTCTTGCTAAAAACAGAGTATTGGCGGCCATCTTGAAAAAATGCCGCCATTTCGATTTTTCAAGTGGCTAACGTGCTTTTTGAAGAAAGGGGTACCTAAAGGTAATGTATGCCAAGTTTCATGCTTGCATCACTAAGTGAACGATTTTTTTCATTAATCAGCGCAGCTAGTAAATTAAAAGTGCATTATTAAAAGCATTCGGAACCAACACAAAACTACAATACTTTTTAATTATTTATTGCTCTACCAAAAACATGCTACAATTTATGTATGATATATTATAAAGAAAAAATAAAGACAATTGAAAAAAATTGAACCTCATTTGTTGTTATTTTTGTATATTTACGAGCCTTCATTAAATATAAGAGAAACGCTAAATAAATTATTTTAAGTCTAGTGTGTAAATCAGATATAATTATTATTGTGACATGACGGTTCTAGTACATTATAACTTAAACTGAGTGCCTTCTTGACATCAACTGTACGGCATGAATACAGTTGCGCTGGAATATCGTGTTTTACACGTTATTCTGTTGTTGTAAATATTGTTTTAATTGGGCTCATTGAATATAAAAAAGTGAAACTCCAGCTGCTGGAGCAGTATTGCATTTTCATTATATACAATTTGTTGGTCCAATACGAGACAACATCCACACATACAAGAATACAGCTTGGGTCAACGCATTGGAACGGTAAACGCAAGGCATTTGGGGTTTCAACCGGTTTCAGAGCGTTCAACCTCACACTTGTATTGAAACCTATTTATTGATGCGGTAGAATACCTGATTTAACATTTGGAATGCTTTTAAATACGCTACACATTTCACCAAGAGTAAGTATACTCCCGTTTGTTAAGTTTTTTTGTACAGCATGAGTCTTATATTTTGAGAATATTCATATCAGAAAGATACGAAATATGAAACTCAGGAGACGTCAAGAGAAACTCGTATACATAGGCGCCAGTTGCCTTCAAAATAGGGAATAACATACAATACTTACAAAACACTAAAGAACTGATAATAACTGGGATTAAAAAGATCCAAAGGTAGTTACAGAAATGAAAAAAAAGTCAGTTAGAAAGTGTTCGCTTGCAGCACACGAAGTTCCGAAGATTATTAAAAAACATTTTCAGGTCCCTGTACAACATCGCAGAGTCGATGAAGATAATGGATGCGAACAACAACACCAGCACAAGTACACCCATGGAACCGATGCTTATTGCTGAAGGGCGTTCGTCCTTCGCACTGGTTAGCTTTCTTATCGTCGAAGAGAGTTGCGATACATTCACCGACAGGCGTTTTTGAATCTGCAAGATCCTTTCCTAAGAATGAATAAAACGTGCAAATATAACCACCTGCCTTGAATTTGTGTTTACGCGTAGATGATAGCATTACATTATACCTACACAGTTTTGAAATGAGTATACTTATCGAACTCAGTTGAATATCAACTGATATTATCCCTGACTTCAACACACCAAACAATTTAAAATGAAGTCGGCTAATTAAAAATCGCAGATATTTTTTTTGCTAAATTGCTAAAAGCTATAATATCATTAAATGCAAAATGAATCCATAATTAATCAAACTTAAGCATTTGTTGAGCAATAAAATAGCATTTTGTATTCCTTATATAATTTTTCTACACTTAACCTCGTAGGAAGTATTTGTTTTTCAAAATTTATTAAATTGCGCGTTTTAAGACATGCATTTTACCGACAAATATCTTGGAATGTCCAGGCTATTTTTCACAACATTAGGATCAGCACATGGTTTGTCGCAGAATAACCCAAATTTAGTTTGTTGATTAGAAAAGTCGCTGGTTGTGAAATATTACATTTTTTTCTATGATTATACAATAACGTGTATCGCATTGCTCATCTTACTTGTAGCTCTTCCGCAGTCATGTTAAGTTGGAACAGGGAAATGTTACACGGGCAATAACACATGTCAGGTGTTGTAGCAGTCTCTGTAGATTGTTGATCGGTCGATATCGTCACGGAGGTTGTTGACAGGGTAGTTGTTGATGCATACGTCACTGTTGTTGTCGGCGGCTCTGTTGTTGTCGGTGGAACTGTTGTTGTCGGGGGGACTGTTGTTGTCGGTGGAACTGTTGTTGTCTGGGGAACTGTTGTTGTCGGGGGAACTGTTGTTGTCGATGGAACTGTTGTTGTCGGGGGCTCTGTTGTTGTCGGTGGCTCCGTTGTTGTCGGTGGCCCTGTTGTTGTTGGAGACACTGTTTTAGAAGTTGTTGTGGTGGTGGTTGTAGCAGTTTCTACAAACATATGTCAGACTCACGTTATCTTATTGTATGTTTATAACTACAAATCCGAATTGCGATGAACAAATAAAAATGATGATAAAAGCACAATTGTAAACATAACTTCAATACACGGCGTACTGGATCGTTCGTAAAAAGTGCACGTTTTACTTTCTATTGGTTTTCGAAATAAAATGTAATAATTAAATCTTATCTGATTTTACAAACGAAGCACACTGATGAAAAAAACATACTTTGCACTGTCGATATTCCTTGAATAACCATGACAGCAACCTCAACATAATTGGTATCTAAAACATGATAACCATATTTACATAAAACGAAATCTAATTGGCAAATCCCTAAATGTACATAATCATATCAGCCTATTAGTTCACTTCATGTAAGTTACACTTATTACCATTACTGAAAATTATTTATTATATTCAACTTTCATCAGACACCAATACTGCTGTAGTATATGGTTGCATTTGTAATATTGCATACATCAAAATAATTTAACCCACTGAGAACTATTGTAAGAAGTTCATGTAACACAGAGTATGATCGTTGTCATTGCATGTTTAATTTCATTTTTCGAAATAGTATCTACCTTCTACTCCGTAAAGACGAACTGTTACCGGAAATGCAGCAATAACCACTGAGACATAAAGGCGAATGCAACCTACTCGCAGACTGGACACATTGTAAAGGATGTTATCTGTTGCAAAGTTCTGAAACCATTCGGTAGTTTTAGTCATTAAGTTGCGCAAATAGTGTTACAATTTAAAAGTTAAATGTATTTAACGGCAACAGAATCGAATTTTAAGCGGACTGTGAGCTTATAGCTCTTAGTATAAGAAGTAGTAGTAGTGTGGAAGTAATAGAAGTAATAAAAGTAGAAGTAGAAGTAGTAGTAGAAGTAGTAGTAGTAGTAGTAGTAGTAGTAGTAGTAGTAGTAGTAGTAGTAGTAGTAGTAGTAGTAGTAGTAGTAGTAGTAGTAGTCGTAGTAGTAGTAGTAGTAGTAGTAGTAGTAGTAGTAGTAGTAGTAGAAGTAGTAGTAGTAGTAATAGTAGTAGTAGTAGTAATAGTAGTTGCAGTTGTAGTAGTGGTGGTGATGATAGTTGTATTTAAAGTATCATTTAATGAATGTATATCATATACGTACAGTGCCAGAAATAATAATTAAGGTGCTTTTCTCTGTAGCAGTACTGCAGTTATCATCGCTATAAGCAACGTCAAAAAGTGAGAGGCTTTCATGCTGCACTCCGATGTTTGTAATAATGTGGGGACCGGTCCCGAAATTGATCTGAGCTTCATCTATCTATAAATGTGCAAAACTAAACATATATATCATCGATATATCGTATGGTGTTGCTTGTTTTATTTATTAAATGAACTGTCATAAATATATAAAACATTATGAACATCATCAGTTCGTACTCAACGAAAGTATTTAAGTAACATATCCAATCCCCAAGTTAATTTCAAACAAATACTATTTCAAGAAAATCTATGTTGCGTAAACACTTGCAAGCGCTTGTACGGGCATTGTTTCTTCTCCAAGTTGCTTGTTCTTACATGACCCAAGGATATAGATTATTGTTTGTTGGAATTGTTTGTTTTGATTTAACAACGTTTTTAACATCATTCAGTCGTGTTATGTGTTTCAGTTTATATATGCACACTTTATATACGCACACTGTTTCTGAGTAAGTTTATGGTATTAAGTTTACATATAAATAAAAGTCAAGAACAGCATCATTTTAATACTAAAAACTTATTTAATCGATTTGTTACAATATACAAGTATACTAAACGTGTTTAATTGATATACCAGGATAATGTTGTCGCTGGACAAATAGTTTTTGTTATACATCTCGATAGGAGTCAACTCGCCGGGCAACTTTGGGCCTGAAACAAAAATCAACTTCGACATGCAATTCATTATCATTTACTTAATTCACGATTTTTTGTTTATCCGATCAAGAAACAATCTAGATATAGTGAAAACAATATATATATTTGCAATTTCCATTACAATAATTGATGTCAATTTAAAGCAAGGAAACAAAGAAGCTCCAAACTAAAACGAAACTGAATTGTATACGAATGTTTCACCAAACAAAGCATAAATCGAGACAAGCTCGCGGAAAAATCTATGTCTAAAGAATCTTTTTTTGAAAAGGCCGCATGATAACTTCCAATAACAAAAATCCTTTTCATGGTGTATCGTTATTATCATGGAGGGGTGTTAACAAGTCTGACTTTTCCAAGGTAAGATAGAATTATTTATCCCACTTCACTCAGCTTCAAACATGGCCTAAATGTTGTCAAGATAGACATCCTGGCCAGCCTTATTCTAGATAGAGCTACACGTGCATTTTCTAATAACAAACTGAGAGCTGACGACTAACAACTCGCTGTGCACAACGTACGAGGACAGACGCCGATTACAGACATATACAATGACATCATAAAAGTGATTTTTTTTAAATGACTTCTTTACAACTTAATTAAAACACTTATTGTATTCACCAGTTCATTCATCATCATTAATCAGTTCATTCCTCCTCCCAAAATGAACTCCACATAAACATAGACCACTAGCTTTTTCATCACTATCCGCATGCGCCATTGTTTTCACAATAAATTACAGAAAATACAACACAATCAATTTACAGAATACTATGCGGGACTGACAATTATCTTTTAATTATACATCCGACTGTGACGATGTCCTTTCTGCGTGATTCCAGGATAAATTTTAATGCGGTAAATATTTTCAAAGTTGTTAACCAATTTCAAAGTGATGCATATCTGTGCAAACGGAACTGAACTGATGTTCAAAAGCTTATGTTTGTTCGTGATAAAAAAGTATACGGGCGTTGATCGCTTCATACATATGGAAAATTTGGACATAAACATAGACAAGGGATGCATCTAAAAAAATTCGTTACGCGACATATATTTTCGTGTTGCTATTTATGTCCTTGAAAAAAACAAAAACACTTTGACAAATGCTAAGTCACATGTAAATTCATACCTAAGGAAAACGTATACAAATGACATAATTATTGTGTTGCGAATCGCGCTTAATATTCTCGCATTATATGTTTTTCTCCGCTACATATACATTTTCCATCCCCGTTTGTTTACGCTTCCTGTTTCCTTTTTCACGGGCTTAAGTGGGTATAAGCCATAGACTGGTTCACTACAAATTGTGGCAGTCTTTTCCACACACAATTTCAGCATCATAACCCGTCCAAAATGTATTGCCTGAATCCCGATTTCTTTCGAATTTATTTGCTTTGATCGTTTCGATATCATATTGTTATTATTATCCTGACAAACGATTGATTAAAAAATCATTTTTTTTCGAAATATTATTATCGGCATCTGTATTCTCGCAGTATTCTCGCAGTATTCTCGCGGTATTTCAATAAAACCACCCTGCTGTTTACTTGACAGAATTCGTGACGCATTTTCCATTCGCTCTCAGAAAGCAGTTTTACGTGTGATCATGAGCAATATTCTGATAAGTTGTGGTTGTTATCCAATCAGAAACACGTTTATTCACAAAATTTAACGATATTCCGATTTAACGTGTTAGTATTTTAGCTAATTTTAAACTTATTTACACCTCATCTGCTCGCACTTTGCCGATATCCCAAAAGGTTACATATCACTATAAAGTTAAGGCCTAAAACCAAAAAAATCTAATACCGTTGGATTTTCGTACCAAAATCTTTCGTAACAAATCTTCCGGATTGTTCGAAGCCAGCACCCACAATAAAACAGGACATTAACAATTGTCTGCATCATTTATAAAATTTTAAGATTTAATTTTGTGTTGGTTTTTCGTTTTCCGTTTTTAGAAGCTGTTCTGCCAAGAGCTGGGCATCACACAAGCCATTCTATTTCAAGAGCAAAACTGACAGTTTCCAGAAGTCAACAAATGAGTGAATCCTTCACATCAAAGTTTCCAAGGAAGAAAGATACAATCCATGTTGATCTTGTTCATTGAATTTCTTGGATGGAACATATGTGAACTTTTATAGAACTGTGAAGATTCTCGATATGTCTGTCTGTACACAAAAATCAGCTACGTTGTTATGAAGATCAGATGTTCAAACATTGTCAAAGTGTTGTTAAATTAACAATTAGAAGGCAATTAACATGTTGAAGAAATACGAATCACCCGTAGTCTGCTTGTCCACCAATGCATGCAAATCAATGTTAAACTAGCAATAAAAAACTAAGTATGTAAAACACTGTGTTTTGATCATTTTAGTAAGACAGTGTAATTCTAAACAGTAGCATCAAATTTGTAAACGCTTGTTCAAAACCAGCATTTTGTATTTTTAAAAAGGTAATACAATTTTATATGATATTGATTTAAACAAATTGAATACTGTTCTGTATTATACTTATTGTTCGCGCATGTATTAATGGTTTATGATACATCAGCCATTGATTTCACAGTTTTTCAAAAGATAACATCACTTTGTTAGTACATGTACCTAAATATTCTTGTAAGTTAATAACAGTGTTTTAGTATTGATTTATTTTGTTACTATTCGTATACATGCAAATAAGTGATTAACGTGTTTTAATATCCAAACATTACCATATACCTTTGTATATGTATGTACTAAATATATTAACATCTTTGACATACTTCTGCTAGCAGCTAAGCATAAAAAGACAATCATTATTAAATAAGCTCTTATGATTACTGATACATCTATGTTTGTTTTATGTGTTACTTAAATGTATAAATAAACAAGGGATGCGTTTGTCAGAAACACAATGTCCCCTAGGGGGGCTTTGAATAACAAAAAATGTTATATCCCTTTAAAAAATATGACTTCCCTTGTGAAAATGATCTGTACCTGCAAAATGATATAAAATAGAAAATATCTCCCTTTAAAGTTTGTTACTCCCTTTGATTTTGTTTTTTGACCTTTGACCTTGAAGGATGACCTTGACCTTTCACCACTCAAAATGTGCAACTCTATGAGATACACATGTATGCATGCCAAATATCAAGTTGCTATCTTCAATATTGCAAAAGTTATGGCCAATGTTAAAGTTTTCGGACGGACGCAAAGACAGACAGAAAGACGAACTGACAGTTCAACTGCTATATTCCACCCTATCAAAAGCATAAAAATCTAGATGATATAACATTTTGTTTGTTTGCTTACAAACTAATTGTATGCAGTTTAGACAGTTATTTATGCATTGCTACACAATGGCTTGTTGTTTAGTGGCAACAAAATTTCAACTAAGCGACACTACTTTGCCATGGAAAGTAAAATTCTTTCAGATGCCTGTATTTATGACATATTTCAATTGCAAAACAAGTACGCTATCCTTCCGTTCCACATAAGTATACATTGATAATCAAAATTGAATCTACAAATCGCATTATTTTATGTTAGTTCAGTTTATGCTAGAATCAACAAATTTAGCAAGATTTAATAGAATTGAGACATTTAATGAAACAAACTGTTTCCTGGCTAAGATCAGTACTTGGGTCTTAAGGGTAATCTAAAGAAAACTCACACTTAGGGATCAATACCAAGACACCACAGTCGCTAAGCGGACACCATATCAACTACGCTGAAGCCACTAAACCAGCTTGGAATAACAGAGGCTAGACAAGCACGCAATAATAAGATATAAGATCCTAAAGCTTGGTTGATATTAAACACTTTTATCATCAAGCAAAAAATGTAATTTTATGCTTTGGATGAATTTCTTTTTTTAAAGTCTTGTAATGTTGTGTACACAATAATTTCGATGTATCTGCTACAATACATGGTAATCAAATATCCAAGCATTTGCCCGTAAATTAGGTAGCACCTATTATCATATTAGAGGACAATGACAAACCAATAATATATCAAATGTGTTTCACGACTATATAATCATCTTAACTGACATGATTTTGCCCCACCAGATAAGTATTACAGAGAAACCAAAAAGCTTCAAACATCAAACATGGTACTGGACATGAAAATGCACATAATAATAATTGGCGTCGCTCTGGAGAGCGGCGACTAGTATGTAATGCATTATTTTCGCTTATGGGAGGAGAAGTTATTTTACGGATCAATGTATATATTTTTGTTTTAAGAATATCTTCCATAGTGGTGATTTTTTGTGTAAATTAGTGTAAATAAGTACTGCATTTATGCCTATTACATTTATTACAACATTTATTGCCAATAATGCAAAGCTAATTGTTTTAATTAATAACTGATCCATAACTGATCACAGGGGAAAGATCACAGGGACTGGGCAAATACGCGAAACTTTCTGGTTTTGTATAAAAACAAAACATAATCAATATATATTTATTTTGTGGTTTTCCTAATTTGCTTATTTAGTGCAGAATCAATGTAGTACGATATTTGACGACCTATAGCGCAAGCAAGTTTATTGGAAGGCGGAGTGGTACGAAAACGTACAATGTATTAGTTTATTAATAGACATATAATAACGATCGCTATACACAACTTCACCAAATAGCAGTACTTAAACGATGTCAGTGGGAATAGCTCAGTTGGGAGAGCGTTAGACTGAAGTTGTTTACGCAACAATCATCTTAAGGCCTCCTGTTCAATCCCGGGTTCCGGCACGAACGGAACAGTTCGGCGGCTGACATTTTTTAGGGTCAGGTTAATAAATATAATAAAGCTTTATTTCATATAGACATTTTAAAATCCATTTTACTACAATAAGACATTTATATTAAAATTAATGGATGCCGCGTGGTGACAACGTTAATTAAAATTTTTTACATCACTTAAATATCTTATAAAAAAATACACGTGTTTTTATATTAACAAATACATGCAAACAACACATCTATTATCCATGTATTTTTATGGTTGTCTATCAAAGGCCCTAAGTTCTATCCCTACCACATATAGAGCGCGAAGCGCGACACGTATTATTGATTGTAACAATGAGTTGCGATAAAGGAAGCAGCCGCTTATCAAAGAGGAGCTGTGTCCCAGCAACCCGTTTCCCCAGAGTCAAGCACTCCTCGGAGTTTTTTTTAAGAACCACATATAGAGCGCGAAGCGCGACACGTATTACTATCCAGGTGGTATGGGCCCTTTAGCATTATCCGACCATTACGTCCATAGTTATCTTCATTAGAATTTGAGAAATTTTGAAATCGTTGTTCGAAGTCCAAAATTTTCATCCGATTGTTCCCAAACTTGCACAGGTTTTTTAACAATGAGGACCCAACCCAAACTCTCTATATGAGCAATATCGGACCATAAGTCCAGAGTTATGTCTCTTTGAATTTAAAAATAAAAGTGAAAAACTGCTTGTGGTAGGTGATTTTGTCAACATTTTGTATCAGATTTTTTTTTCAAACTTACAGTGTCTTCATATTAATGAGCATTTTTACCTCATTAAAAATGAGAAACATCGGGACAATAAGTCCAGAATTTTTTTCTATTAAATTTGACAAAATAAACAATTTCCAATTGTTTAAAAGATTTCACAACTTTCGTCTGAATCTTTCCAAACTTGTTAAGTTTTTTTATATCAGTATTACTCGAACCCTATTGACAATGATGAATATCGGAGCAATAAATCTATTATGATCTTTAACTGAATTTCAAAGTATTGTAAAATGCAGCTTTTTTTGCAATTTACAGTTTTCATTCAATTTTATTTCAAACTTTTACAGTGTTTTCATATTAATCAGTACTCAACCCCTATCGTAGATGAGCAACGTAAGAATAAGTTCAGAATCATCTCCCCTTGAAGTTGAGAAAAATATGAAATTACGCTTACAAGATGAAGCAGATTTTTTAAAACCTACACAGTTCTGTTCCATTAATGCAAACTGCACACGGATGCCAGTAAACAAAGGAAACCAATGTAAATAAAATGAACTATGAAATATTTGGTGATTACAACACAAAATCATAGATAATGATTATTTGGGGGTTATAACACAACATCATAAATAATGGTTATTTGGGGATTATAACACAAAATTATAGATAATGGTTATACCAGTATCTTTTTCTATTTTGTTAAAAATAATCGGCCAATATATTTACAGCAGAAAAAAAATGGTCTCATGTAACTTCATTGAGTGCCTTTTACACTGAAATTCCCGACGCCCTTTGATGCTTAAAATCAATACTTATCTTGTAATATACATACATGCATAACAATTAGGGAAATCATTAAACTTAATATATAATATTCAAAGTAAAAGCTTCCGGAAGCGTGTACGCAATTAAGCGTTTGTATAACCGAAAAATGTTCGCGCTATATAAATAATAACTACACAGGTGGTTAGCGTGTGGCTATAATATTAATTATTAAAAAGCGTGTGGCTATGATATTAATTATTGAAAAATACGAAAAATGATCAAATTATAACGAAAATTCAACTTCTCTGAAAGGAAAGTTTGCTATCACACATATATATAACAAGGTATTCAACTCAAAATCACTCGAAAACAGGGTGCATCGCTTTGAACAAACATAACTTAATTAGTTGTGCAGCGATTTCCATAAACAAAATGCATTTTCTTTCTGGAAGTGTACCTATCTTGTTACATTTTAACAAATGCTGTGCCAAATTAAAAAAAATATTCAACTCGCGTGACCAACGAACTTTTTGTTCAAAGAAGTTTATTTTTCGTTATACTTTAATTATATTTCAGCCAAAATGATGGTTTTTCTAATTTATATCATAGCCACACACTAACCATCTATGAATAACTACATCAAAACTTGATAAATGATAATGAAGCTTACATTAAAATAATTTGTAATCATTAATTCACCTACTATTTTGCATGATAAATAATACATTTTGACAATACAAATTGACGGATAGTATAATTTGTTCGCACCTTGTACGTGATAAGCACTGCCGTAAGTACTGGTCGAACCGCCGCATGGGCTGAGCCAGTCTGCACAAAACTCCGTACATTGTGTAGGAACGTCCACTGGCTGTTCATTGAGTACATTGGCACAGACGCAATCGGCTATTTGCTGTAAGCATAACATCATTTAGTTATCAGTCTGAGATATGTAGATTTATTTGCACTCTCAATGTGACTTAATTCATTACATTTAAATTGTAAAAAACTTGTCTGCATAGAAAATAAGGGTTCATATATCCTCATTTTATAGATGAAACACAAATAACACACACTTTCTAAATTAAAAGTAAGATTTTAAACAAAGGTTCTTGTTTTATAAACTGCTTATATGGGCCGTGCTCTGTGGATGAGGGGTTTAATGCATGTGCGTAAAGTGTCGTCCCAGATTTGCCCGCGGACTGCACTGGCTAATATTGGACGACGCTTTACGCACATGAATTAATGCCCCTTTTCACAGAGCGCTGCCCATAAGATAAAAATGATCAGTTACAATTATGGAACGCCATTACTGACTTCATATGACTGGTGTCGTTGTTTGAAGTACATTAATCATTATTTTCAGTGGAATATACAGTGTGCTTTGTGCAATTTTCTTTACGTTCGGTACATTCGTCATTATATGCAGTAGTTAAAGCATTACGCGAAGTAGTAACAACATTATGTTCTGTCCAAACTTCTTGACGTTCCGTAATTTCGACATTATGTGTAGTAGTTTTATCATTATGCGCTACACATAAAAAATGACGAATGTACCGAACGAAAAGAAGTTTGCACAGCACGTTATGTTGTTACTACTGCACTTAATGGTGTAACTGCTGCACGTAATGACGAATGTACCGAATTTAAGACGTTTGCACAGCGCATAATGATAAAACTACTACACATAATGTTGAATGTACATAACGTCAAGAAGTTTGGGCAGAACATAATGTTGTTGCTACTTCGCGTAATGCTTTAACTACTGCATAAAATGACGAATGTACCGAACGTAAAGAGAATTGCACAACGCATAATGTATATTCCACTGAAAATAATGATTAATGTACTGCAAACAACGACAGCAGTCATATGAAGTCAGTAATGGCGTTCCATATACAATGGTGATAACACGTAGCCGAATGGTCCTTGTTTAAACTTGACATTTCGTGGAGAATCAATGTAAAAGGTAAAACGTGTTATTTCATTTAAGCTAAGAGGCATTGTTCAATCAAGTATACACAATATTTAAAAAATATATCAAAATATGTAAAGAGTTTTAAGCAAGTGCCAATATGTTGCGTTCGTAACGTCACAATCGCATTCATGTATGAAAGACACTGTTATTTCAATTTACGCCTTCATTTCATGTATAGGTGTAACATTATAAACATAAAGTGTATAAATAAAATGTTCTTTTTGGACGTCGATTTTTATGGACAATCACTGCACCTTGATTAAGAGTCGCTTTGCATGTAAAATAATCTACTCTGATGGAAAGTAACCTTGCATGAAAGCACATTGAACGGACAAATAATTCGACCGTGATAAAATCATAACGTTACACGGCAACGCAATTTGGCTCCATAAAACGTTGCCTGCATGAACTTGATTAATCGACGCATAGCTCGGTAATGTGGCATGATACAATCGTTGCGACAACGAATTTAATATATATGTGTGTGTGTAGAGTAAATTATTTTAAATTACAACTTTGTTATACAGGACCGGTTTACCGAAATGTAAGCGACAGACGATCTTGCCCAGCAATAATTCACGCACATGCTGGAAGTCATCGATATGTGCGTAAAATTTCCGGGGATAATTTCGAGTTCAGATCTGGCCCAGCATCCGAGATATCCTAATGTTCAAAGAAGAATGTGTTACATCTATGTACTTCTATGTACTATGCCGTTTATTTCATAAGTATTAAGAAAACGATAAACGATGTCATCTGTTTATTTACACAGGTGGTTAGCGTGTGGCTATGATATTAATTAGTGAAAACATTTTAACTAATAAATACTCATATTATATCGAAAAATCAGCTTTTCTCAAACACAATTCACTATCAAATATATATATAACAAGGTATTCAACTCGAAATCACCCGAAAGTAGGGTGCTTCGCTTTAAACTGCCATTACTTCAACAATTTTGAAGCGATTTTCACGAACCCGGTCTTATTCAACGCAGACATGAATTTCCTTTCTGGAAATATATAAATCTTGTTATATTTCAACACATGCTGGGTCAAATTTTAAGAAATATAACGATACACAATTCGCTTGACCCAGTTGGCACCGATCAGACAGTATCTCAAACTGAAATCTTCACGGAGTAAAAGGCATTTTCCCTGCAATGTTTACGGACCTCGATATTATAATTCAATAAAACGTATGAAAAAACATTCTTACCGTGCTTGCCGTTGCATTATGCATCAAAACTAACTATCCAGCGCCGTTTGAAACCTTTGTTTACATACATTTCAACTTACTGACATTTTAAACACACGAGTGATTTCATTGGTCCAATGCGAAGGTGTGTCTTTACAACTGGAGTTTTCATTCATGAATTTTGTCTGATCGGTGTCAACTGGGTCAAGCGAATTGTGTATCGTTTTATTTCTTAAAATTTAACCCAGCATGTGTAGACATATAACATGATTTCCAGGCATTTCCAGAAGGAAATTCATCTCTGCGTTGAATAAGACCGGGTTCGTGACAATCGTTGCAAAATTGTCGAAGTAATGACTGTTTAAAGCGATGCACCCTGTTTTCGGGTGAAATCGAGTTGAATACCTTGTTACATATATATATATATATATATATATATATATATATATATATATATATATTATATATATATATATATATTTATATTTGATAGAGAAATTTTATTTTTCAGAAAAGTTGATTTTCCGTTATAATATGATTATTTATCATTCAAAATGATGTTTTCACTAATTAATATCGTAGCCACACGCTAGCCACCTGTGTATATATATATATATATATATATATATATATATATATATATATATATATATATATTTATTTATTTATTTATTTATTTATTTATTTATTTATTTATTTATTCATTCATCTATTTATTTATGTATTTATTTATTTATTTATATTATTCATGTATTTATTTACCGTCGTTAACTGTTGGTTTGGTAAATGCCGTATTTGCTTTTCTGGGTGCAAACATTTTTGGCATTCCATTATATGAAGTGTGAGCCGATGTAACGGCGAACCAATTCAATTCTGTGTCTGTCATGGTTGTCACTCTTACGTTATAGTTAGAGACACTGAAACAAACGTAACCCCTGGTGGTATTCAAATGATGAATTTATGTCGTTTATTCATTTTTACAAACAATCATTAATTATGTGTTAATTCTGACCGTCGCATTTTTTAGACTTGCATACTGTTATTACTACAACGTGAATGTTGTTCTGTATTGTGTGTATCATGAACGTTTTAAAAATGGTCGTGTAATATGTACAACTATCATCTACAATACCTCCATATAATCTGAATATTCGCAATGTCACCATGCGTTGAATACTTCACATTCGATGCGGTCATCCAGGACGTAAGACTCTGAGTTGTACCCGTGAAGTTGAAACCCATTTCCCAAAACACGTCACCGTACATGTTTGTACCACTCACGACAATCTGTGAACAATTCTAGCTGTTAATGTCAATACCTTGTTGTTGTTTTTTAACATTTCAAGATATAGTTATACCAGTTACATCTAATTAATATACTTAAGTGGTCTCGGTAGATTTTTGAGACGGGTTATATATATATATATATATATATATATATATATATATATATATATATATATATATATATATATATATATATATATATATATATATATATATATATATATATATATATATATATAATGCATTTGACGATATAGGTTTCAAATAAGAACATTTTGTAAAACATGACATATAACCCTACAGTATTGTGTGTCTGTTCATTTCGACATACGTAAATCAAACCGCCCTGTGTCGTTTATCATAAAATTCAATTTGAATGATAAAAAATGCATGTAATAGAAGTGTTAGCTATTTCTACGTTGGTCGTTGCTTTGAACGTATCATGCTGGAAAATGCATTTGATTATTGATGAGATTCAAAATATGTTTATAAAATGAAACATATTGGACGTTTGAATAGTTCACACTTATCTTGAAATTAAGTTATACTGTAAGTGGTTCGCCAAAATGCGAAATACCGTATCAAATTGTGCGTTTGTCCAGTTGTCAACAATAGCACTGCGGAAATTCCCATTCGGAACTATGTCTTGCAATGGCAATGTGTGTTTGTTACTACTTGGATCATTGTAACCACCGGTTCTACCCCAAAGCTCGGTGAAATCGTGCTCTCCTCCGGCGAGCATTACCATCAACGTGGAAAAGCCTGAGAACGAAAACCTATTCATATATGTTTCTTTAGTACAGCCTATAAAGAAACCAAGGTTTCTAATAGGATAATATTAAATTAAACCGCACTGATAAAATAAAGTAACTAGTCTTCATAGAAGAAAAACATTAATTATAACCATAAACAGTTTTAATTTTGTATCTTGATTTGCTGTACCAAATTGTACCAAATTTGCTCTAAAGCTGTTGGTGTTTGTTTGTTAGTTTCTTACAAACTTAAAACATGATCATTGGGCTGCCTAAACAAAAGGAAAAATTAAATATGATGACCTACCTAGTGAAGCCATACTTCAAAGTTCCAAAACACTTCTGTGTTTAATTGAACTGTTAACTCATTGTGTCCATCACCTTTGAATATGGAATATAGTTAACACATTTAAAATATTGTGCGCGTCCAATATCATCAGCGATCCACAGCGAGTATGCGATGCAAGGAGGCGATCAGATTTGTCATTGTCTCTCTTGCATACACATTTCGGAAATCAATATCTTATTCACCTCGCTATTTTAAGTAAGCATATGTGATTAAAATTGCATACTTGATGTTCGAACGACTCATTAACGATTTAAGAACTGTTTAAAACTATTTAAAATGTATAAAATACTATTTCCAATGAATCTTTCTTATTGTAAAATCTAATGTGGAAATATATTGTTCCATCAGTTATTGTTTGCCACATGATGTAATGAACATTAATGTATCCAAATTATGAATTGCATTCAGTGATTGAAAGTCGATTTTTTAATCGAATATTACCAACCGCTATACAATCAATACAGACCTGCAATAATTATATCTTTTTGACGCCGATCTGGTGTCATTACCATATCTGAAACAGTCAATTTCCCGCAGACAGAAGTAATCATCAGACAGAAGGTTTCCACTTTACCGTCATTTTAGGCAATTATCGTTCGGTATGTTATCAACCAGATATTCACAGGTAATAATTGAGTTTCTCTGTAGAGTTCAGGCTTTCAGTATTTATCTAATTTTCATTTGGATTTTAATATAATTGATTGATGATATGACTGGGTTGGATATTGATTTGGTCATTTTTATTAATAGGTAAGCCACATTAACAATATTCATGGTGGTTTCACGCGTATATTGATCACACATAAGGTCATACAAAATATGAAAAACATTACAGAGTAATAACATTATGTAAACAACAACAGGTAAACAAAATTGTGCCTTTTGGCTTTTGACATCAACCATTGGCATTTTTTTCCGAAAACAAATGTACAGATACTTAAAAACCACAAAAATGTATTCGCTGCTGAAATATAGAATTGTAATTGTGGTCCTGCAATATTTTATCAAGAAAAACCACACAACACAGTTTAATATAAACATTGATCACAGATACGAAATCGTAGGTTTTGCAACGTAACTATAGACAAAATGCAATCGTGAAATTTAAAAATGACAACATGTGTTCGTCTGGACAGGGCGTATATAACAAAATATTAGAGACTTAAGCAACACATTATTGTAATGCAGACAGAAATATCTTAGCAATTAATGACAGGAGTAATTTTATGGAAATGCGGCTCATTCCCGTTGATTGGACAGGCGTAATCGTAATTATCATTTATTATATCATAAAGACGATGGTGTGCTACTTTTTACACTCGTAATTTGATTGTATATGTGTTATAAGCTTGAGTGTCTCAGTTAAATACTTCATAACAAATGTTCTAATTCAATACTTACCTCCCGTTCACACATAGACGCCGCTTCTACTACGATCAAACCGTGGCCGAAAACGTGGCCGCTAATGACAAATCGCAGGAGAAACGCAGTGGAGCCTTCATAAGCGCAGTATGATCGCGGTAGAGTCTCTATGATCGGAGAGTTCTAGGCTCTCGCCACGCTTATTTTGAACATGCTCAAAACAAACGTAGCGGGATCGTTGCGAACAATATTCGGTGTATATATAGGGGTTTCTTAATACGGTCGAAATGAAGACCATAATTTGCCAAATTGTTCGATTTAGACTCAGATCGGTTTCGATCCACCCCGATACAAACCCTTTTCATATAATGGCTTGATCGAGATTATGGTCGTAAAGTCGCAGCTCTGTGAGAACGGGGCGTACACACAACGTTCGTTCAAAACGTAAACATACATCTCTAGTATGTGCGTACTAATTAAAGGTTGATATAATATTGTATATATATATTATTGTTAACTTTGTAAAAAGGTGTACATTTTTTCTGACTTAAATGTGCTTGCTTTTTTCCGGAAGTTTCTAGTAAAGTTTTACATTTTTAACTCATATAAAGGTGGTTCCCGATTCTAACTATTCGGATGCTATCTATTCGGATAAAATTCCGTATGACCAGTTAACGAATCAGAAATACTTATGATCCAAGTAGATAAAAACCCAACAAATTGAATTAAAGAATTAACACAATAGCAAATTATAATACAGAATTACAAAACACACTCTTTTGGCTGAATGAGGCAAGTGTTGGTTCGGATCTCGTGCAAGTTAGCACTAATTGTTCCTCTTAGAATATTCATTAAAACATCAAATATAAAGATAATTCAATTGTTTGCGCTCGCACAGGTAGTTGCTTTATATCTAACATTATCGAACTACATATACATTTACATGGTTTCAAAACTTTGAATAACTTCTTTGCATTCGTACAATTGTTTGCTCGTTAAATGTTTTGTTCTTAGCAATCTGCTGACCGTCATATGTGAATATGTTTGTCAGAGTTCAATATGTGCTTTTATGTTTATCTCTTCCAGAATGTTGAAACGTTTTCTTTTCAAGTAAGGTGCGAATGAAGCCCTTGGAAGGTGCACACTACTGTTTATTTATGATCCGTTACTGTGCCGATACTTGTCTTATATATGTAATTTTGATTCAAACGTATATGACCTGCTCCTTCGAAATTATAATTATTGTTTTATTTCGAAATTATAATGAATTTTGTATTTTACTGATTATACACTATATGCTGATATTTATTATATACCTGTTTAATGCTTTTAACAAAATACATGTTGTATCAATCGTTGAAATAAAAAATCCCGTATTACGCTACTCGCTGTTTCCAATTCCGTATTACCATACTAGCCGGACTACTTCGACCCATTTAAAGGGGCCTTTTCACAGATTTTGGCATTTTTTAACTTATTCATTAAATGCTTTATATCGATAAATGTAAACATTGGATCGTAAAAGCTCCAGTAAAAAATCAAGAATAAAATTAAAAAAAGGAAAAGAACATTGCCCGGACCAGGTTGCGAACCAGTGACCCCTGGAGTCCTGCCAGAGTCCTGAAGTAAAAACGCTTTAGCCTACTGAGCTATTCCGCCGAGTACACATGCTGAGCGTATTTTAAACCTTATGTAAGCAATCTTCGTAGTTTCACAAAATTTAACGACAAAAACAGAACTCACCAAATTATTCAATCGTTTCGCGTTGCAACGCTTTATAATTTTTAGGTTTTAAAATCGTCAAAAGATGCATATAATGGCTCTATTAGACCATGGTAAATGTTCAGTATTACTGTTTCCTCACAAATATCATAACTAAAACGAAAATTTGCGAATCTGAAACAACTTTTTTCAATTTTGTCAATTTACCAAAGCGTGAAAAGATCCCTTTAATAACGTCACATTACACGCACCGAAAATATAAATATTTTTTATTACGAAATATATTACGTAGTACATCGTGTGACGTCATTTCTGTGACAAAACACAATTGTTTTATCTAAACTCTGCAAGGACATGTCGGACGTGGTGTTTTTTAACAGTAAACTATGTGTTAAAAACGTATTTTGGAGTGTGTGTTTATCATGCATACATGTATATTTCGATAGGAATACTATAAAATAGTGTGGTTTAAACTAAGTTTCGATAAAGACATGGAAGATAGAAGTGGAAGTGCATATTTTTTGTTTGTTTTTTTTGTTACTCTCAACAAGACGATTGCGTAGTATCCTATTAAAAAACAATAAATCTCGTCATTTATGATTATGATGAAATAAATGCGATATCATTTTTTCAGCGTTATATGGTTAATACACATGTAAATGCAAATACAATATACATATTCACAAATAGCTGTGCAGGTTATCATTATATTAATCTGTTCAGCCTTTTATTGTTTGTTTTATTATTTAATATTTTTCATATTTTTCGAACATTCCTTGAAACCACTTAAACACTTTAATTTAAGGACATAGTTCTGCCAAAAAAATGTTTAATTCTTAATTAACAGGCTTATTCCATCATAAATCATCACATTCGTTCAACAACGGATATACTGAATTAAGATTCAGTCGCCATTTATTACAACATGAATTGTTATATGGGTGCAACCCAGTGCCATTGATGACTTCTCTTACTTCTGTTCATCTTATTTATGTATTGTGCGACCTCTGGTGAGAAGCATTATGCCGTCAGTTCTCCTGTGGACAATTCTTACATTTCTGTGAGTTACAACTGGACATTTTATACAATGATAATCAACGTTCAATATTTCCCAAGGAGGCTATATCGATAGACATCCCAGTAGTGAAGAAAATTAATTCACTTTTAAATAACATTGAAAAGTTATGATTTTCGTTTCCGTTTTTCTCATTTGTAACATGATACATATGAAGCTCTGATACTCATGAACATAAGATTTCTATGATCAAGGTCACATGACGGTTAACACATGTGAACACTGCAAATGTAGAATTTATTGAAAAAAATATAAGTACTAATAATATGTGGACATAATTCGAAACGAAGTCTCAAGTGATCCAAACTTTGTTAACACATGTGAAAACACTTTTCGCCACATGTATATATCATTGGAAAAACTGTTCTGATAAAGTTTCATTTAGTTTGGGCAATATATGTGGTATTTGAATTGTTCATAAGAATTTCTTCAATTTGACCTTGTGACTTGTGACTTTGCAACAAATGCAGCTTGTAGAAGTTTCATTCCGTAAATAATTAAAACATACCACTCATTACGGAAGAGGAATGAAGCACAAAAAGTAATTATAACAAGAGGGCCATGATGGCCCTGAATCGCTCACCTGACTAACCCTGCTACATCAACTTAAATTCTATCAGACCCATATACAATCCCAAGCCAGATTTCATCAATTAATACATTTTGACAAAATTTCATTAAGGCGTGATGAAAATTGTGACCTCTTTTATCTACACAAAGTTTTACTAGAATTGGCCAGGTGACCTAATTTTTTACCCCAGATGACCCATATAAGATCCAAAATCAGATATTATCAAGATAAACATTCTGACCATATTTCATTAAGATCAGATGAAAGCTATGACCTCTACACAAGGTTTTTCTATGATTTGACCTAGTGACCTAGTTTTTGACCCCAGATGACCCAAATAAAATCCCAACCCAGATTTCATCAAGATTAACATCATTCTGGCCAAATTGTATTAAGTTTTAGATGAAAACTTGGGCCTCTACTGTCTACACAAGTTGTTTTTTTTTAACTTTGACCTAGTGACCTAGGGTTTTACCCTAGATGACCCAAACTCGATACCAACCAAGATTTTAACAAGACAAACATTCTAACTAAATTTTCTTAAAGATTGGATGAAAATTGTGACCTCTGTTGTCTTTACAATGTATTTCTATTATTTGACCTAGTGACCTAGTTTTTGACCCCAGAAGACCCAAATACAATCCTAACCCAGATTTCATCAAGATAAACATTCTGACCTAATTTCATAAAGATTGGATGAAAACTCTGTGACCTCTATTGTCTACACAAGGTTTTTCTATTATATGACCTATGGACATTATTTTTGACCCCAGATGACCCACATACAATCCCAACCCAGATTTAATCAAGATAAACATTCTGACCAAATTTCATAAAGATTGGATGAAAACTGTGAACTCTATTGTCTACACAAGGTTTTTCTATTATTTGACCTAGTGACCTAGTTTTTGACCCCAGATGACCCAAATACAGTCCCAACCCAGATTTTATCAAGATAAACATTCTGACTAAATTTCATAAAGATTGGATGAAAACTGTGACCTCTATTGTCTGCACAAGGTTTTTCTATTATTTAACCTAGTGGCCTAGTTTTTGACCCCAGATGACCCAAATACAATCCCAACGCAGATTTAATCAAGATAAACATTCTGACCAAATTTCATAAAGATCGAATGAAAACTGTGACCTCTAATGTCTACACAAACAAATTGTTGACGGACACACGCACACACGCACACACGCACACACGCACGCACGCACAACGGACGCCGGACATCACTCGGTCACATAAGCTCACCATGTCACTTCGTGACAGGTGAGCTAAAAACCCACTGTGAGTAAGTTTTGCTCAGGTGAGCTCAACACAACGATAAACAACTTCATCATAAACGTAAGCATGCAAAACTAAACAAATAAGCAATCTTTCAAATCATAGTCTGCATGCAAATGCATTACAATTTACACTCACATTACCGTGTGTATAATAGGCTTATCTCAATGTTTAATAAACAATTATTATGTTTCATTTATTTTAATTATGGTATTATTTGACTTCGGTGTAAGGTGGTTTCAAAATCAAATATCTATAAATAGCGGGATTGTTAGTTTGGTTACATTATAATATTGGTTTATCCAAGTATTTCCATGGTAATTAATGTTTCACTAATGTGTTCTTTTTCACAAGTTTCATACATATGCAATTATAACCTCATAATATAACAATACGTCAATATTAGACGTGTCATTTAATTGATTGCCTTTGTAGTAATATGTGACGATTTTGACATGATATTAAAATGCAGTTGTATTCTATAGAAACGTGTGTATGTCTCATCCGACATGAGTAATACAAAGAAACATTGGACATGTTTAATTCGCTTCTACAAAAAAATTATACTTTAAAATCAGACATGTGTTAATATATACATTTAAGATTCCCATGGATACAGTTTGGCCTAAGTAACGCTTGAGGTGTTGCTGTCTCTATTCTTGCCTCGATGAGTGTAGGTTATCTCACAATACATGGTAGTACAGTTGTCAAGATAAAGACAGTTTCTTAATCCCACAGGTTAGCAGGTCAAAATAACTTTATTTAAACAGGACGTAACGCATATGGTATACGAAAACATTTCAGACACCTGTGTAAACATAGCGAAATGTCCTTGGTTTCCGAAGCCATAGCTTAGCGTACTCGTATCTTGTTAATTATTCCTTCGACTAAAGTTTTCGTGTATGTATGATAACACTAGATTACAAATACAATATTCAAACGCATATTTATTTAGTGATCCTTGTTTTGCAGAGCTGTACAAACGGTCATCAGATGCAATATTTATATCCTCAAACGTGTGTCTCTAATACTATTCATATAGTGGTTATTCTTGGGTGAAAGTATGATTCTCATTGGAACAAAAACGTTCATGTTATTTTTCAACGTTGAAGAACAGCTGATGGCACCACCTCAAAACATAGCCGCCGTGGTAACATGGTCATAAGAATCCCATTATACTCAAGAAAGTCTTTGTTTAGAGAAATAAGGATACAAACGCGTATCGTGTACATTTTTTGATAAAACAAAGAGAGGAAATTCACCTTGCGTTTTCAAACGTTCCGCTCATAAAGTTCTTAAAAATGTGTGATCATTATGTTGTTTTATAAATCAGAGCTGTTTAATATGATACATATAACTACAGAAATTATAAAATACAAAGATAAACAGCCCCATGTTCACATGGCACACATGAACCAATAAAATGATACTTGTTTAAAATATTAGTATAAAGGCAAACTATTCACAACAGTTTACAACATATATAACACCCTCGTATTTTGCGTGAACACTTAAATCAAACTAAATATTGTCAAAGTATATGTATAATTACACTGACAATATTCTGTCGGAATAGAGAGTTCCTTGCAAAGCGAGCTCCTCACACTGTCCGCTCATTGGCTGATTCTTTCTTTTATGCAATTTGCATTTTGTGTCTACTTCGTAAATCGTATTTGCAATCCAGTTGCTCACTGACCACAGAGGGGTAAATGTCTGAATAGCATTCTGTGTGGTGTTTCGACTATCTCCAAGGCCTGCCAAGTACCATACGCCTTGGTAATTCAAAGACAAAGGGGATCCCTGAATGTTTGTGTTTTCTGAACCATTAGGGAACCGAAACCGAACGCAAATGTCACTGGAATGATCGCATCGGCGCAACAACTTGCCGCGTTTTGCACTTAAACGCCATTTCTGCGTTTCGTTCTGGTATAATCTTGTTGTGAACACCGCTGTAC
This sequence comes from Dreissena polymorpha, assembly GCF_020536995.1. NCBI lineage: Eukaryota > Metazoa > Mollusca > Bivalvia > Myida > Dreissenidae > Dreissena > Dreissena polymorpha. The sequence continues at coordinate 61,406,494 of NC_068364.1, read as the reverse complement.
TAAGAACTCGAGACAAATGGTAAAACTGTGCGTGGGAAAGGATACAAGGTATGACGGTCGAGTGGTCACGCGACTTGGGTACCAGTTTCACTAGACGAACATCAAAATCCGCCACGCTTACGTCGCTATCAAAATCGACGCTAAGCAATATATCACGTGACTCTTTGCGTCCAATCTTCAGCACCACGCTTGAGGAGTTAAATGGCAGAAAATCTTTGGCGCAGCTTTGTCTGGTTATAACCCAATCGTCGGTTAACAGCGTACCGTAACACGTTCTAGTAGTGTTCGACACTTTGTGTACACCTTTCAAAGTTACATGCCAGCTTCTTGCTTCTTTTTTAAATTTTCTGTAACAAAAAAAAACATGTTTACAATAGTTTGACTAAAAAAAATATTTTAAATACGAACATGGTATCAATTTAAATAATTTTAGTGCCTTAATATAACTTGAAAACTGTTTACTTGACTGCTTCTTCTTGTCCCCTAGCGGTGTACATGATCTGCAAATTCTGGCAGGTCAATGTCTTCGCCACAGTGGAGTTGTCGCAAGTTAACTTATTAGATATCACGTCGGTGACCTATATAAAAAACGCATATAAAAGATTTTAGTGAACCTATAAAAGAAGTTCTGTTCAAGGGTCAGCAGGTAAAGCATATTTAGCTATGAGTTGCAGATCAAAATTGTATCTCATCAAATCAAATAAATAAATAAACTGAAAAATAGTATATTTGTAGATTGCGCTGCATGATCGAATTTTAATATAATCACTAATGACAAAAATAATATATCATTCGTAGAAAACAACATACCTTCTACTTACTTTATGTTTAAGTAACATAAATAATTTAATCTTAAGAGAAACAAGGGTAAGTGTTATACGTTTCTGAATTATGACTCCATTAAATGTGAGTAAAATGTCATGAGGCAGACAATGCTGTTAACAATTGTTAAAGGACAAAACGTAATGATGTTTGTTTTGTTGTTGTAAAACTCAAGTGTTGTTAATTTTATAATAGATTTACGAAAAAGATAGGTTTGAAAATAGTCTTCACGCATTTTTATTTGTCACGAGTAGTTACTGACTCATTAAGACCGTTTTTGCTGTTACAAAAACATTGCGATTTTTCTAATGATTTGATGCTGTGAAAAATGTATATGTTATACATAATGGATATATATTATGCAGTAACTGGCTATTTCTAATGATCCTTGTATAGGCAAAATATACCTTAATTCCATAATATGACGCCGGTGAACTGCAAAACGTTTTACTGGATCCCAAAAGACGGAACTTGTATAAATTTCGGGTGTATTCATGTAACCATGACAATCGGCAGTCGCATGACAACGGATTGTCGTTTAGCCACACATTTCCGCCATGTGCGACAACATTTACAATTTCAGGCGACATAGTCTGTATCTGGTTTTCGGATAAAACAAGTTGGCGGATGTCTTGGTTCTTTTCCTTTGGGAAGCTTAATTCAAAAAGACGGTTACCAGTGAAGTCAACAAGTGATAGTTTCTTCGACATCACTAGATCTGAAAAGTTGAATGTTGGCAACAAGTTTTTCTGCAATTTTAGCGTTTCTAGATTAACGAAATGTCGAAAGGCGTTTGGCGTTATATGCTCAAGTCCATTAAAAACAAAATTCATATCTCGCAGGTTGACAAGACCAATGAAAGTGTTGTCTTGGACTGTTGCTACTTTATTGTTGTCCAAGTTCATGGAGAACAGATTTTTCAGATTAACAAATGTGGAGTCTTCAAATGCTCGAATATTGTTGTCGTTTAGAAGAAGATTATGTAGACTACTTAGTGTGTAAAACGATTTCTTGTGAATATATTTTATGGCATTGTGACCCAGGTTCAAAAACTTTAAATGCGGGAGTCCAAACAAAGCGTACGAGTCTATGGCCTTCAGATTATTGTACTGTAGACTTAGCCACGTTAACTTTGAAAGCTGGTTAAGAGGAGCAACTATGAATGCATCATTCTCTATTTCCGAAATAATATTATGCTCAAGATTCAAGCTCATCAAGTTAAGAAGTCCTCTGAATGTTTTGCTTCTTATTATCTTCAGCTTGTTGTAAGAAATGTCTAATTCTTCCAACGTGTCTAATGGATGCAAAGCAGCTTCTTCGATATCGCTAATTACATTCTTTGAAAGAAACAGCTGCTTCAAATTAGGCGTTGCTGTAAATGTTATATTGTTGATGAAGGACAGTTTGTTGTCACTAAGAGTGAGCGTAGTAAGCGTTTTTAAACCAACAAAACACGCTGGTTCAAGTGTTCTAATATCGTTAGTACCAATGTTCAAATCTTGTAACAGAGACAAATTTTTGAAAGCTCCATTTGCGATTGAGTTGATACTGTTGGCGGACAATGAAAGCGTGATAAGGTTAAAAACGGTTTCAAATGTGCTGGGATCTATGCGGGTGATAGCATTGGCACGTAATTCCAAACGCCGCAATGAATTCAGTTGTTTAAACCATCTAGCGTTAATGTTCCAGATTTGATTCTCGTTTAATAACAATTCCTCTAGATTAGTTGCCCCATCGAATACGGTATCTGTTAAAGTCCGGAAGTCATTTCGAGATAAATCGATGTGTTTCAAGCTTTTCAGACTTTGCAGAACGTTGTGGTGAATCGCAGAAAGCTTATTGCCGTTCAAAAACAAAAATTCTAAGCGAGTAAGGCTGTTGAAGATGTTTGGAGAAAGAGACTGCAAGGTGTTGTCAGAAAGTCTCAACTCGAGTAAATTATCCAACCCCTGGAAGGATGCGGCGGATATATGTGAAATATTGTTATTTTGTAATGCCAAGTTCTCTACAAGTGGTACATTTTGGAAGATAAACGGGTACAAAATTTTCAAGTTGTTGGCGGATATTGTCAACTGCCTTATTTCTGTACCATCCAGGAAAGAGTTGGGGCGAAGATAGGTCAGTTGAGTGATTCTGTCACCTACTGTGATGCTGCTATCTCCGTACAATGTTAGCTTGAAGGCATCTGAAACACCCAATCATTAGGGTTAATATTTATGTATAAAACTCCCCTTACTGTATTTAATTATGTTATAAAACCAATATAAATGTGAATGCATTGAACGAGCGCAAAAATACAATGTTTAAGGTTAAATCAATATTTATTTACTTTTCTAGTTAATATATGCATTTAGTAAAGTACACCCCGTTTTTAATACCAAGTACAGCGATCAATTGAAGAATCAGTATAAAATATTAAGTGTACAGTATGTCAAAGTATAAACTTTAAGTGTATATGCGTACATGCATACACGCGGCATGAACAATATCACACTGAGAATTATTCGGGAGGCGCCCAGATTATATTTGAACAAAATATATACACGCGTTAAGACAGTGCCGCGTTGAAAATATGTACGGACCGTACCGCGTAAAAATCATACAATCGCACAATCATAATCTTTGTATTTCAACATTGCTGTTTGTCATTCATATCGTTTTTATTTTCATGTCTTGATCAGTTTGAAGTACTTGATCCGAATTTATTATCGCACCACTGTGTGGTACAATTTCACATGACTTCTGTTAAAAATTATTGTTGTTGTTATGAAAGTGTTATAAAATAGTGCCATAAAGTATCGCATGTATTCATATGGGATAATAACAAAAAGGATATGTATATACACTCTGTCAATAATACAGGAACCATGCAATAACTGATTAATATATGTAATACTTTCGATCTTACAAATAGTTTGGCGTCATTAGATAATTGTTTAGAAAAAATGTGTTCTGTTATTGACAATGTTTGTTCACCTGTATTCAAGAAGACCATAAACACTCAATTTAGAGGTAAATATCGTGAACATAAAAATAATCGATGGTTTAATGACGAGTGTCAAAAAGCAAAATCTGAATTCTATAATAACTTGAATACGTGTATATATCGAAAGTATAGGTCGGATGAAAATAGAATTGTGATGGTTAAAGCGGGTATATACGATTTGGTCAAATATTTATGAATTAATATAAACCGTGTAAAAAACTTATTATATATATATTTCAATATAAATTAAAATAAAAGTTAAGAAGAACATGTGTCGAAAAATGCGAAATAAGCCAGATATTTAATTCTGAAATTGAAAACGGCTGTACAGCCGAATTCGCAAGCATGTATACCATACATGTACGATGTGCATCTAAACTTACGAGGGGTGTTCCAAAAGTTCGTGGATTTTCGCTATAACTTTCATTTGGTAACATAAATGGACAAACAAATTGCATGTTAAGAATATTTCGTCCTTTCCAAATATACTCTCCAAATATCATGGAAATATATAAAACAATAAATATATATCAGAGATTTAAACATGTGCGCAATGCGCACACCGACGCACGTGTAACGTTTCTGTTCAACGTCAATGACGTTATGAAGTTAACAACTGTCAAATCTTTTCCACATAATCACCTCCAACGCGAATGCACTTTATGTGTCGGGAAATCCACTTGTCAAAAGTGTCTTTATACCAGTCAGCGTCAAAAAACGACACGATTCGCTTTGCTGCAACTGTAAGTTCCTGTTTACTTGCAAAGCGAATACCGCGCAACTGTGATTTAACTTCCGGGAAGACGCGGAAGTCCATAGGGACCAAATCCGGGCTGTAAGGAGGACTTAGGCGCTGTAACGTGAAATTTGCCGTAAATTCTGTTTATCAACGACATTTAAACCAAATTTAAATTCGCGTAACGCTCATACTTATAATAAAATACACGCGTGCGCCGCATGTCGTTACTGAGGTCTCTATGGCAACGCGTTTCAAACGCGCTTTATGGAATTCATGCATTTTTAGCATATATATAAAGTCCGTGATAATTGGTTTGTATAATATGTAAATTTCATTGACTTTAACCAGCAAACTAATAATTTATAGCGAAAATCCACAAACTTCTGGAACCCCCCTCGTAGTTAATCGGTTTATAATACAAAGACGAATGCTTCGGTTATTGTAGGAAAATATGTACGTCACTATCGGCTCGGGGCGCTAATTTGTCTTTGCTGCATTTTATGAAATACGGCTTTAATGTATAATTTTTCTTGCCTATTGTGTGTTATTGTAACATATTTTATCAATATATTACAATTAAACACATATAAAAAATCGTATATACCCGCTTTAAATCCCGGAGCAACTTAAAATCTTGGTTTAGAAAAAAATGAATATAATTATGATTCAAAGCAGACAAACATTTTCGAACATAATCGGTTTTTAGATGCCAAAAAAAATTGGAAGTTATTAAAGGGATCGGTGAAGCCTTGCAAGTCAGATAAATTAAAGACTGATGATTTTTTCCGATATTTTAAATCCATTCATGATCCATACACACATTTTATCAGCCAGTTGAAGACATTCTATATTTTAATGAAAGATACCTTAATGAGGAATTTCAGGTAATGTTTGATGATTTAAATATTGGAATATCACAAGAGGAAATTAAAAAGGCTTGTACATCTTTACAAAATGGAAAATCTGCAGGTCCTGGTTACGTTTTAAACGAGTTTCTTAAACACGGTGTTAGAAATGAACACTTTATGAGGATTTTATATTTACTTTTTAATAACAGGTTATTTCCCAGAAACTTGGAGCGAGGGACTTATTGTTGCTGCATAAGAAGGGGGATTTAGACGACCTGAGCAATTATAGAGGAATAACCTGTTAAAACTTAAGTACAATAGGAAAATAATGTCGTAAAATAGTCAATAATCGATTGAACTTATGGGGGGAATATAATGTGTATATAGAAGATCAAAAAAGGTATGGGTACTATTTACTATATTTTTGGAATGCAGGGTATTGTTACGCATATTGTGAATCAAAATAAAAAACTGTACACGTGTCGACTTTACGAAAGCATTTGACTGTATAGTTAGAGATATCATTTGGTATAAATTTATACAATTAGGGGTACGTGGTAAAATATTGAGTATAGTAAGATCGACGTACAATGTTGTTCAATCGAAAATCCAATTTAATAATGAAATCAGTAATGATTCGTTTACATGCTATCTGGAAGTGAGACAAGGTGAGTCGTTATCGCCATTTTTTATTGCGATGTATTAAAATTGTATTGAGGTACATTTTATGCTTAATAAGTTTGATGGAGTTAATCTTGATATGTTAAGAGTGTATTTATTGTAATATGCTGATGATATTGTAATATTTGCGGAATCGGAAGCTGGAATACAAAGTGGATTTAATTTATTAGATCAGTATTGTACTAAATGGACGCTATGTGTTAATGCGAATAACACAAAAATACTGATTTTTAGAAAAGGCGGACAAAATATAGCAAATTAAAAAATGTATAACAAAGGCCGAATCGTAGAAATAGTGAATAGTCTTACATACCTAGGCATAGTATTTACCACTGGGGGTTCTTTTTCATTAATTTATGATGCACTCTCAGGACAGGCTCTTAAAACAATATACAAGCTGAAAGCAGATAAAGTAAATACCCACAAATATAAGTTAATCATATACTTGAGCTTTTTGATAAACTTATTGAGCCTATTCTAAGTTATGACTGTAAAGTATGGGGGTTAAATAATAGTGGTCAGATCGAACGAATACATATACGATACCGTGAACAAATGTTTGGTGTGAGGTTGCAAACACAAAATAATTTTGTTTAAGGGGAAATGGGACGTGTGCCGTTAATAAATAAACGTATCATCTGTGTTTTAAAGTACTGGTTTGAAATATTACAATCTGATAATGTCAAGTTCATTAAAACCGTTAATGATATGTCATTATATGATCATTATATATATCCAAAAAATAAATATTTGGTTAAATCGCTCAAGGAATTATAAGACAGACTAGGATTTGGTGAAGTATGTTTTTTTCAAGGTGTAAGAGATATTAATATATTGTATCCATAGCTAAACACAGAAAATCGTATATGTTTCACAAACCTGGTCAAGTGAAAAGCAATACACCACAAAATGTAGAAGTTATAGCCGTGACTGTAGTTCCACCCGTATGTAAATGTAGTATATGTTTCAAAATTTAGACTTGCTTTAACTCGTTTTAGAGTATCTGCCCACAGAGTAAAGCAGGAAGATGGCACAAGCCTGAACAGATACCGTTTCAAAACAGAAAATGCAAACACTGTAACGTTCTTGATGACGAATTTTATTTTTACTGGAATGCCCATTATGTATGTACTTACGTTAACAGTTTATAAATAAATATTACTTGAAGAACACAAACATGATCAAGTGTATTGGCCTCTTACAGATTTACAATTAAAAAAGTGTACGAACTCTATTTATTTTTGTTTTTAAATCTTTTAAATTGAGAGCTGAAAATGATATCGATAGTTTCTTTCTATGTACTTACATGTATTTATATATTTAATATAACAATAAACAAAATACGATTAAGTGTATTCATTTTTTTGTATTAAAACTGTCATCAATGTTCAGGTCATATACAATTTTTATATTAAGACTTTCTGCTAGGTTCTTTTAAAAACTCTGAACGCCATTGACCGTCTGTGTATATACTTTATTGTAATAGTTGTGTACTCAAAGGCTTAAAGTCTAATGTATATTGAAATAAACTCCAAACTATATCATTGTTCGTTTAAATATAAGTGCTATAGTGCAAGGGGCAGCTATTTGAAACACACATGTAGGAGTATTCAAAATCAGTCTAAAGTAATGGTGTATTCGATTTCCATGGGATTGATAAAAAATGTTCGTGATAATATTGGACTTCAATGCCAAATATCAATGCTGACCTTCCCATGCCAAAGATTCGATATGATCATTTCAATAATAACCATAATATGCAAATCAGTTAACGACAAGCTGATGTTCTAGCGGGACTATTTCGCTAATTGTTTCATGAGATTAGCTGGTGTCTCTTTAAGAGGTAAAACTCGGACTCAGTTTATCAAGAAAATAACTAAAGTTACTAGCAAATGATATATCAATAAGGTATTGAAGTCGCTTCCTCTATATTACGTCCCGAAACCGTTTTCAGAAGGTCGGAAATAAATAGTAATCCGTCAGGACAGTGCACAAGTCACACATCTAAGCAGACCCTCAAAATTCATTGGGAAAAATAAACTGTGACTGTAATGAATGGATTCCAATTTATCACATGCTATACCCTGTTTCCAATGTAATACAACGATAGCATATTTTTTTTATATTACACATGTGTAATACAACATTTTTAAACGTTTTCATTGGCTTAGTTTTCGTTTATTGACCAATCGCATTTTGTTATTTTGCTGAAATGACGTAGCAACGTCAAATGACGTCACGAAATGTAAACAACATTCAGAATTTATCGTTATGTTTGCGTAAATATTTTTTATTAAATTTGCTCATTTAAAAGCATGTGATAAAAAAGATCTGACACTCGTTGTCATATCATACCATATTTTATTAAACTCGTCCAGGAAATTCGTTAGTAACAAAATTCCTGAACTCGTTTAATAAAATATGGTATGATATGAAAACTCATGCCAGATCCTATATGTATCCTGATGCTCCATTGTTTTTGGTATATGGGCAGTCCTTAAATACCATCTATAGAAGCGCAACGTTTCTGCTCTTTTAAGTCTTAAACTTCTCGTAAGATCAAGTGGAGAAAAGTGGACCAAACTTGTTTTAATAAAGACTATTGAATCGAGGCCAAACGGGTATAAGCTTATTTACTCTCCTTTTGCACACATACGTCAAGGTACGGTTGCAATTCTCTTTATTGCGTTATTAACTTTTGTAAATTATATAATATGGGCGCCTCTCGTATTTGCTTGTGTAAGGCGCATTTATAAAAACGATTATTTGCACACGTTGAACTATAACAAGTACTAAATAAAGTGCCTCAGCTGTTATTCGCTAGTATTACAACCCAATATGTTTATAATCCTTCTGTTTACTATCGATTTTCAAAAGACCGGAACTCGTTGTTAGAAATATGTTATCGGTAGCCTTTCCGTTAATCTTTAAATCTCATGAGAAATGGGAACTATTTAAACGTATGTACACTTCAACAATTATATGTATGATGAATACTCAAACAACAGATGGGTCATAATGCATTAAGAAACTTTCTCCTCGATATTAAAGCAACAAATATAAATACATATTAATACACTATGTCAAAACTTACTTATATTAATTAGCGTAATAAACGTATTAATCTGATAATTATGTGGTATGTAATACCATTAATTATATGATTCAATATTGTAAAAAACCATCAAATGCATAATACATTTCATTTCTAATTAGCAATACTTTACTTAATTTTATATTGATATTTTATCCTTAATGTATTTTTGTTTGATGGTAGAGGATATCGACCACGACATACAGGTTTTAAAATATGCAACATTCTAGTTGCAGGAAAATTTGGATTTATCGACCTGCATATTTTGATTACGTGTTTTATTTTTACCAGCTCTACGTAACCATCTCAGGACTCGAAATTAACACTCGCACACTCGCAAAATGCGAGTGAAAAATACCGATTGCGAGTTAAGTTTTAAGCCACTACAATTTTTTTGCGAGTGAAGAAATAGTGAAACAAAAAGAGTTATATCGCTAAATGCGCTCGACGTTGTGAACGCTAAACCGCAGGTCAATTAATAGAACGTCCGAATACCCATATGCGGAAGCTCGCACCGTATGTAGACTGGTATACTTATAGTACATATATGCGGATGGTATTGGTACAAAGAACATGAAACAGTCGATTATCCACACATGTTCACTGTAAAAGACAAAAAACATGAACAGTCATGACGTCGAAACGAAAAATAACTAGTTTCTTTTTGCCCACAGATTGACATAACAATACGAAATATAAAGTAAATTTAACCGTTGAGTTGAGAGAGAAAAACACGGAAATTAAATTCTTCCACGAAAACAGTGAAAAAGTGGGAAAAAGAACTTCATATATCACACCAAAACTTGTGGTTGATGTCATATTTTATTTAGTTTTAATAGTACTAAACTAATGTCCAAACTTGCTTTTATTTATGTTTCCAGCAAAATTTGCGAGAATGTTTTTGATTTTGCGAGCTGGTATTTAAGCTGCTCGCAATGTTTTGCTAGTAGAAAGGAAAGTTAAATTCGAGCCCTGCATCTAAAATCAACTAATACATAATCGGCGTCAATGCATCTTTTATCCTGATGCTGCCTAAGCAGCCGCTTAATCCTCAAATATTGCAGAGCACGCCTGGGGTAACCAATTAAGTTTGCTAATGAATAAACCATCTGACATCATTCAAACTCTCTACGTGTTGTCGTAATGAACAATTACCAGCAGCTCAGCAACGCGATATTTGATACATCAAACTTATCATGAAAACAGGGCTTACAACATAATTTACTCAACAGCATAATGAAATCAACAATTTAGAGCACTTATTTATTAGATTGTAACGCGTATGCATGTTGCCGGGCGTCGTTTGGCATTATCCTTTAACAAGCCTGGAAGAGTGACACAATAAACAGATGTGTAATTGCTTCCATTACACAAGCATGATATAAACTTTACATTCAAGAAAAGAAAAGAAAATTGACGAAGACATTACATTTTCTAAAATGTTGAGTTTATGTGATATTATAAGTCGAAATAGATATGAATATGATATTTTCTCTGTATTCTTGCATTTCTTAATAATTTTTATATTAATTTTGTTTGAAGACAGATTAAATTGTCGTAATAAATCTTTGTCAACCAACTTTGGACCTCTACACGTGCTATTGTCAACGAATTACTAAATACTTGCGTTGGGGACAATGACATAAAGTATAAAAATATGAAGTCGACTTCCCTTAGTGCAAACTGTTCTACCTACAATTATTGTCCTCACAGTTCACATGGTACGCATACGTACGTTTCATGCACTAATAAATCCTCTGTTATTTTCTGCGGTTTAATGATCATTAATAACTTTACCGGTAGTGTGTTTCTTACTTTTTTTGTTATTTAATAGAAGAAAATCACATGCTTTGAAAAAGGAATTAAGTACAAATCATAACTTGCTGTGAGCTATTGAAACTATTAACACCTAAGATTATATCATGTTAAAATGTGCTTCAGGCGGTCACCTGATTACCATGTTCCTTTAATGTTTGTATATTTTCGATACAAATCCTGTATTTTGCTTCGCTAGCATCAATTCAGAACAGTGTTTGAACACAGGTTAATTCGATACAATATCATTCTTAACAAAAGATATGTGTAATAACATTTCAAAACTTGACCAATCTGTATTTTCGGAAACAATGGTCTTATGGTAGGCTTAGAGATCGAGAGGTCCCTGGTTCGAATCCCGCCCTGACCACTGGAATTTTACTGAGCAAGAAATTTATCCCACATTTGCCCCTCTCCACCCAGGTGTATAAATGGGTACCTGTTAGGGAAATAAGCCAATGTGCCGTGGCTGCATACTGCACCAAATGTTAACGGACGACTTATGACCCAGTAATCCGGTGGTAAAATGTGAAGCGCCTCTGAACACACATGCTGTCAGAAAAGGGCGCTATATAAATGGGGCAAAAAAATACCTATAAAACCGTTGTAAAATCACAATCAATGGGTCAAAAAGGCTCAGAATGTTCACCTTCGTTCCGGTTAATGACAAGCTCAAAACGTTTTGATATAATAATAAATGCTATACTTGTTAGTCACATATGGCAAATAATTTCTTGATATGTAAATACATTCAAGTAACAATTCGAAGACGTTCTTATCCTTGGCTGCCATGTTTTCAAAAGGGCGAAAAAATAATTGCACTCGGTCGTAATATCTTCCGCATGCTATGAAGTTTGCGTACAACTATTTGTGTATTAAATCATTCACATTTTAAAGAAAACGTTTACATAATGCCTTGAATGGATACTTGTTTCTACGCCTCCATTCCCATTATTCACCGTAGTAAGTGCAACTCGGCGCTTGAAGTGCACTTAACGGTTTTTATTGCGGTAAAATGCATGTTCCAGCTGAAACTTTCTTGAAATCCCATTTCAAACGGAAGTTGGTAATGATTTTCCACAGTAAATGTCAAGATTATAAGCCGTGTGAGAGGGAAGAATATTCCCACATCATGCATAAAAGCTCTAGCCAGTCTTATGAGATCTTACATACTTTACCGGTATATATGTATGTTTGCTGATCTGGTCTTGACAAAAATGTAAAATGTTAAGGGTTGTGGTTATGATCTGATACCGATGGTGATCCATCTTGCAATATTGAGCAATGGCACATTTACGTATTAAACTCGAAAGGTAAAAGAGAAAAAACGGGATTCGGATAAAGGACCTTCCGATTCCCAGACCGGAATCCTACCAATACACCACTAAGAAGAGTTGAAGTAACCATTTAAACATAATCATATTGAAAATATTAAACATATTTATTTATTATTGATTCCGCTGCAAGCTAGAAAAGCTGGTTCGAAGAGGTACGTAGATGTCTATACACGATTCAAATAATTATCATTTACACTTTCATATACACCATCAGACGGAAATCTAGTTTTGAGGATTTGTATCAATTTACAATGGAGATGTCACACGAAGGCCAGATATCATAAGTTACTTACATTAAATAATTATTGCAACGTCGTTTGCCACACAAATAGGATTTTGCCAATAATCCAAATCCAAGTTTTAAAACTTAAAGCCATGTCTGTCGCTAATGATTTAATAGCATCTGTACAGCCATATATCCCGGCACCATTTTAAATATATTAAATACATTGTCGGAGATCTTAACAAGTTACTTACCAAAAATAGTGTTATTACTTCACAAGAGTTCACCAATGTGTATATGTCAACCTGAGAGGAATTATCTTTGTGAACGATAAATTGCATTTCCGTTTCTAATTTAAGTATTTTAAAATACCCTATTTTTTAACTGATATTTTCAAGAAAGAATTATGTCATTACTGAAACATGTTACCAGTTTTAGCGTCTATTTAAGAAACTGGATATTTTTATAAAATATATTTCAGGACAACACATCCGTTATTTATTTAAACATCTGTCATGTAATCAATTTATATCTAATTAGTTAACCACCAAACAATTTATTGTGTAGTATCTTCGCGTACAGTCTTTAGGTTCTATGTCTAATGAATGTGTGGTATGTATTTCATACTTGGCATAAATGAATGACATTCATTTTTATATGCGTATTTAAACGGTTTTGTTTACAAATTCTTGGTTTGCAAGTTGAAAAATATTGAACGTTAATTCAAACAAATCAATTAGTATGTATTGTTGTATTAAATGGCGATATCCTTTTTGAGTCCTAGAATACATTTTATTGTAAGACTTGGTTTTTCATTTTAAATTCTAACGCAGTTTATTTCAATAAAATAAATATAAAAAAAGCAGCAATTCAATTTTCTACAAATATTGTTTATGGCAATGTTTACTTTTAGAATTAAATAATTTGAGGATTATGTTTGTAACTTGATGTGCTACTTTTGTTCAATTATTGAATTATTTCAACCAAATTAATACCTTATCTTAGTACTGAAACCTAGCATTACAATGAGCTCAATATGATTTATTTTATTAAGTAAGATTTGGGCTTACCCTCACTGCAGCTTGAATTGCAAAAGATAAAAAGAAAATATGCGCACGGTGCATGGTGCTTCATTTTTTTTTTATATAATTGCGATGAGTCTTTTAAGATATAGATCGACATGGTGCCAGAGCGTAGATTGCTATCTCTACAGATGCTTGATTTCCCCTGTTGCCATGTTGCGGTCTCAGTTTATCAGAGAACAAATGGGATCTCTCTAAATCTTTAGAGCGGCTTTAGATGGAAAAATGCTTTTGTCGGGATTATATGTTACGATATACGCATTTTATTTCACAAAATCTAATAAAACACAGTCAAACAAGTTTTCTAAAGATCGTTTGAAAATATGTTGTATCATCACTATTAATTCATGTTTTTCATGTTAACAGTTAACCCATTTGTGCCTCTAGAAATAAGGCCCTGGGTCTGCGCTCTTTGCTTAAAGGAATTTCTGTAAAATATCCTAAATATAGAAATAAATATACTAGACATCCCTAATTTTGGAAATAAATTGATCCAATTTAGAAGGATGGGAGAGTCATCTAGGCATAAATGGGTTAACTGAAAATAGTTGCATGATTTGAATAGCATCGCATATACACTCTTTAAATCACGTTTTATTTTCGCATACTTTTGCGTTTTGCGTAAAGTTCGTTGGTTTTGCATTACTTATTGTATAATGACGTCGCTTGAATCACATTATTTAACTATTAAATGACCACCGTAATTTGAAAACGGGCCGTACGCAATATGTGGCCAGCTTAGTTCAACCCAAACCCGCTCAATCGCTGGTCAGACTTGGCTACTGAGCAGGCAAATCAGGAGTTGCGCTGATCGTATAAGCAAGACACTGATCATATTTTAATTATCAATCGTTAAGACCAATATATTGACGCAGCTTGTTTAATACTTGAAATGTATATAGTAGCTTATATTTTGAATTGGCAACCAATAAACTTAAATAATAAAGCCATGAACGTTTTTTCATAAGCACTTACTGCAAGCATGGTCCTTTACTCATCGAAAGGATCTGCAGACAAACGTTTGCCTATTTGGCCTATAATACCACCTCCGTAACTGAGATTTAGTATATATATGTTAATGTGAAAGGCTATTACAAAATTACCAAAGAAATACAAATAAACAGCTGAGCATAACATGTTCATAGGGTAAAATGCCGTGTCTGCAACGTTTCATTAGCTTATGTGTCATGACTTCATCTTCGCCTGCAAAGCCTTTATGCCTGAATGGTTTAGCACTATGATGCCGTTGCGTGCAATCACCTATTCTGTAAAGGTTATTCGCGACACAAGATTGATTTCCTGAAATTTCTCAGAAATAATAAGAAAACAATTTAAGAAAGATTGGAAGGTCGATAGAGTGTTTGGTGTAGGGCTTATATTCTTATGTGAAGTATGAAAAAAACTATAACTATTATTACATTAAAAGTTATCTCATAATCAAGTTTTTAATAGGATATTTCCATAGTGTTATATCGATAGACCGCACAATTATTATTCGTGAAGCAATATTTCTTAACCAATGTATTTATCTGAAAATAAATTAGGGAATTATTTACTGAGAAGCTCATGCCATCGAAAAATATGAACTCCTTGTGTTTATGAACCCTTGGCAACATTGAATTCAGTAAGTTGCTATTGTCCGTTTTGTACATTTGCGATATTTAATAATATAAAAATTATCGTTCTCTTCATCGGATGAGTAGTAAAGGCATGTTCTCTTCATGGGATGAGTAGTAAAGGCATAAAATACGAATGATGATACTCTCTAATGCTGGCGTCGTCTCAGTTTATCAAAAACATGTCCGCAATAACCTCGCGGTGAACAAAACCATGATCAATAATTGGTGGGATTATCTTGGTGGGATTATCTTGGCTTTCTGTTCGTTCGCTGTTTTATTTTGCAAGATGCGTCAGTGTGTTTCAAACCACTTATAATAAAAAAGTATTTGCTGCTGTAATCAAGCTTTATACTTTTAAAGCAGTTGTTGTTTCAAGATTGTTATAGACTTTTATTTCACTAACCATCTTATCTGCGATTCAACGCTGTCTGTAAAGTATTTTGTTTTCAAATATCGACGTTCGTTTGCTTAATTTACTCTTCATAACAAATAATAATATTCTTTAAACGTGTTTAAGTCTCTTTACAAGAAACATAATTTTGCAAGATCAAAAGCAAATAAGTCTGGAAAACATTAAATAACCTTTTAATGTTGTTGTTTTTATAATGCCGATACGTGCTGATATGTTGCACGTAAACGATTATTCTCGCTACAGATGTTAATTTATCAATTCCACAGATTTGGTGCTTATCGGTGGACAAATGATTAAGTCTGGTATAATCTTTACGAGGTTTGGAAAAATAAAGTAATACCTGGAACTGGAACTTCATATTCAGGTTCGACATGACAAAGTACAAACAATACCATGTTGTCATTATTTACATTAATAAAATCTATATATATATCAAAACGGTCTCCTTTTATAATTGAATAAATAAAAAGACACATTTTTGGTATTCTTTAGTGCATCGAACCATTATGATTTTATTTTGCAAACACATAACATTTAATCCTGTGTTGACACATCTTAAAAAAAGTGCAACGGCTGAATTTCTTTTTAAAAAAGAGGTCACACATTGCGTCAAGATTAACACAACTGCTTTTTTTTAAATAAACGTTGGAAAAGCCATTGACAGGTGTTCTGCATGGCTGATATCACGATCGAATAAACAACACATGTGTAAATGTTATCGGACGAGTATGACATTTTTAACTACATCAGCATGTTGAATATTAATTAAAACCAGAAGCAACTATTTCAAAATTAATAATCTTAATGAACTCTTCATACTTATATCAATTCGTCTTCGCAACAAATAGTCATTATTTAAGCACATATAGCAAGAGTTTGATATATTATGTGTACAATTATTAAAGTCTGTTACCCCAAGCACAAGCACTATGACCCTTGTAAAACTATGACCGGATTCAATTGCTCATTATTCTCAATCATGACATAAGATGTGCATAAATAGCAACGATCCAACAACCCAAACAAAGTTTTGTTAAATGTTCGCAGTTAAAAAATCCAAATATGAAAATTATGGAGTAAGAAAGATTATTCATAGAACACTCTAACTGGGCATGAATTATCTGTGCAAGCGTTTACTAATTGTGGTTATTGGGTTTTAAGTTGAGTTTACCAAAAATGTGATCAAAATCGTACTAGAAATAAAACTCGTTGAAAAAAATGAATGAAGATATAAAGTATTAAATTTCGTTGACAGTTTTATATCTGGGTTTTATTTACGGTATCTGGAAATCATCTTATAGACTATGCAGCTTCCAAGATGTATAAATGTGTCAGAACCATTCACAAATATCAGATGATATCGAGATCCAGGAGTACACGGGTCTGAAAAAAAACAATCTTACGAGCTAGGTACTACGGAAACGTATATGGTACACCCCAATAATGTGGTCATGCCGGAATAATTTATATCGATTTACTGTGAAATAACATGGTATGTCGACATAGTTTTGTAGCTTTTCCCACCTTAATTTTACTCGTCATAACGACATTAAGTTGAAGTCTCGACGTAAATGTTTCCGGCTTTTCCCGAAAATATATTTGGTCGACATGATCTAAGTCGACAAATCTACATAACTTGTGGCGTCATGCTCTTGTGAAAATGACTTTCCATCATAGTTTTAGTCGACACGATGAGTTATTTTTTACGCCATGACACCTTTTTCATATCATGCCGTCGTAAAATTTTGACATCATCACAGTATTGCAACATTGGCTCATGACTTCCGTCGTCGAACAGATTTTCAGTTTCTGGTATATTCTTTCGAAACACGCAAGACCCTAGAAGTCCATTTTTACAGCAGGAATGCTTGGTATAAAGGTAAAAATAACATACACTGTTTGCAAACAATAAATATTTATGTGTTCGTTGGGTTTTATGAGCATTTAGAGAGCTCAAATCTCGATTGATTCATTTCGATATTTTTCTTTAACTAATACATGCAAAACGTATGTTTAACGACGCACAACTTTTTTATATTGCAGATTTGTGTCTTTATGGCACTGATATATGTTGACTATTCTTTAGCTGTACTTTCAAATCAAGAAAGGGATGTTTGGATTTCGCGTTATCACAAACAGGGCTATACGCGTCTGGATATATGTGGATTTTTGCATTTCCTACACAACACTGCTCTCAGTTTGAGTCATCTGAAACGGATACTGCGAAGGTTAGGGCTCCAAAGACGCAACGCGTCATCTCCTCTTCCAGACGTTATACGAGCGATTCGCTCAGTATATAAAAGAGGGATGGCTGTATGTGGTTATAAAACTATATGGAAACTGGTCAACACAACCACAAATGTCAAAGTAACCCAAGAAACAACAAGGTGTGTATTGAAGGTAATTGATCCTGAGGGTTATGCTCTCAGGTCTGCACATCGCCTGCGACGCAGAGTCTATACCAATAAATGTCCTAATTTTACTATACACATTGATGGGTATGATAAGCTAAAGCCTTTTGGAATTGCTATACACGGGGCGGTTGATGTATTTTGCAGATGCATATTATGGCTGGAGGCATGTTATTCGAATAATGACCCTCGAATTATAACGGGCTTCTTTGTTAACTTTGTGAAACGGATTGGTCGCGTTCCACGTCTGGTTCGTGGTGGTGCAGGGACAGAAAACGTTTGGGCACGGGCTATGCAGATAGCGTTTAGGTTAAATGACAGGGATAACATGTCTGGAATGAACAGTTACATCACCGGGAGATCCACTTGCAATCAAAGAATTGAACGTTTGTGGGTAAATTTAAGAGTCAGTTTTACTGTGTTTTGGAGGAACTATTTTAAGGATATGGTAGACAGCGGCTTGCTTCGAATTGATGATCCTGTGCATTTAGAATGCTTGGGATTCTGATTCATTCGATTAATACAACGTGATCTGAACTCTTTCACCCATCTATGGAATTCTCATCGGATTCGGCAGCAAAGACATGTGGAAGCACCAAATGGGATACCGATAGAAAGCTACTACCAGCCTGAGGCGTATGGAACCCGAGATTTTTCACTTCGGCTTCCTTGCGAATTGAAAACCATTGATCGTATTTAAGAGAGATACTTTGTAAAGAAACCACACTTTGGATGTAAAGATGACTTCATACCCGTCCTAGAACATGTGTGTGAAATGCGGCGGGAGCAACTGCCGATTCCTGAATTGATTCAACGTGCGACTTCTTTGTTCTTGGCCTTGACTGAAATGTTGGATGGTTACTAATTACATATGCAAAAATGTATGCTTAAAAAGTGGTTATATTTTGCAAATTTAATCGTTAAGTAAGTTTAGTTCAAGTAAGTTTCGTTGAGAGTTTTATTTACAATGTGTCGATAAGCAACACAAAATTGATATTCTTGTTATTGGAATTGATCATGAAGTAGTTAAACGTTGTTGTTTTTTTCTTTGCTTAAATAAATTCACTCATTTTGTTGTACACATTTACAGACATTGCAAACTTGGCAAAACAGATTAATCATGTTCATCATTTCATTGTTAGATTGCAAAAGAATGAATGAAACGTCACTAATTGTTTAAAAACATTGCGGTCATTTAGTTATGAAATCCTCGTAAATTGTGGAATGTTCCTTTCAAAAAAATTTTTTTTTTCAAAATATTTATTAACATTTCATTTCAAACTTCAGTATATTAAACGAAACGACTGTTGTAAATCTTATATTTAATATTAACACGGGCGCAAATTTATGATATGTTTATTTTGTATATTCTTACTTGATTTGCTGTTCCTGAAACTCTAGTGTATATAGTACATGTTTAAAATAAATGTTCATACTGCAATTCTTTATTTTTTGAATAGTCAAATAATTCGTTTTTGAGGAAATAGAAAATTAATCAAATGTGACACAAAATTGGGCTATTTGTAGGTCAATTTTAGGGCTAGTTAATGTGATCGGTCTTTCTTCGTCGTCCGTCAACATTTTCACTAAAGCGAAATCACCTACTCAGCTGTGTCAATAATACCAAAACATGCACAGTCCTCAAAGCTAGTAAGGTTGTAGTTTGCTTTTATTTCCATATTATGTCCACATCGCACATTATTTATCAAAATATTTTCAAAAAATTGAAATATTTGTTTACAAGCCGGTATAGTTTTATATGAGTGGTGATACACGTACCCTTTGACTAGATCGTTCTATGGTCTGAAGTCCTTATTTTCTTGTTTTGTTCATAAATACATTGACACCATCTGGAACCTACACTACTGTAGAAGATAATGTTAGAGTATTATTAAATATAACACACAAGAAACACTGAAAAAAGGATACTTTTGTGCAAAAAAGAATTTAAACAACTAGAGTAAAATAATAGTACACTTGAAAAAGTATGATGGGCCAGAAATGATAATTAAAATAATATAATATGAAAGATACATAAATATTGAAAACATGTTAATTAAATTCATTTAATTTTATAGCGTATGTTAAAACTATAAAGATAAGGATTCATCACATGCCATACCCTGTTTCCCGTTTAATATAACCATCACCTATTTTTTTATATTACACATGTGTAATACAACATTTTTAAGCGTTTTCATTGGCTTAGTTATCGTTTATTGACCAATCGCATTTTGTTATTTTGCTGAAATGACGTCACGAAATGTAAACAACATTCGGGATTTATCATTATGTTTGCGTAAATATTTATTTAATTTGCTCATTTAAAACATGTGATAAAAAAGATCTGACACTCGTTGTCATATCATACTATATTTTATTAAACTCGTCCAGGAAATTCGTTAGTAAGCTCGCCAGAGGCTCGCTTACTAACAAAATTCCTGAACTCGTTCAAAAAAATATGGTATGATATGACAACTCGTGCCAGATCCTATATATATCAATGTGTTTGTTAAAGTGATATTTTACACTGTTTCCAAAAGTTTCAATCAAATTTTTGTCATCCTGGTAAACCATACTTTTTTCAACTATTTTTAGACTCAATTTGTTAACATTTTTTCTTACAAAAAGATCCTTTTTTCAGTGTTTCTAGTCTGTTATGTTTGATCATACTCTAACATTATCTTCTACAGTAGTGTAGGTTCCAGCTGGTGTCAATGGATATATGAACAAAAAAATAAGAAAATAAGGACTTACAACGCCCAAGAAAAAAGTGGTTTAGAAGGTTAAAACATGTGATTATTTACTCTTTTTGAAAGATTTCATTAGAACTGGTTCATGTATCACTTAAGTATATGTTATTTTAGTTCTGCATATTGTTCCAAACTTAATATAGAATGCTAATATGAGGAATTATTATTTGACATTACTCCAACACCTTCTGACTATTTCAGAAAGTGATATCTACTTAAACAACAAAACAAGTAACACAAACAAGAGGGCAAAGAGGCCCTAGGACGTTCACCTGATGGAATGAGATCAAAAGAAAGACGAGTTAAACTTGTGTGCAAATAATTCAGAACATTTATATGACAAAGGCTGACTTCAATTCAAGGTTAAGGTCTTCCAAAGTATTTAATATAAGCAAATATACAAAATTACCCGACCCCCTGGTAGACATGGTTTTTTAATACTGATTGACCAGAACAATTTTACAACTCAAAAGTGTCAATGAAACAAAGGTTTTAACCAAAGTTTATGAAGATTGGGCTTAAAATGCAACTTCTAGAGTTTTCACATGTTTATATTATAAACAAAAAGAGAAAACTGCCCCACCTATCAGTACCAATTTCGAACTTGTCTGAAAAATCAATAATACCAATTTTCTGACTAAGTTTCATAATGATTGGCACAAAAAAGTGACTTTAAGGGTGTTCACAAGCTTCTTTTACTACATAAAATATATGGAAAATGACCCCACGGTGGCTCTGTTTTTTTGACGGACCAGAACCAGTTTCAAACAAACTATACATATAGAGAAAACTGCCCCACACCCTGAAAGCCATATTTTCCAACCGATCTTTACCATTTTCGAACTCGTCCATGATATCAATAAAACTAATATTCTGACCAAGTTTCATGATAGGGAAAAAATGTGACTTACAATGTAACTTGTGTCCGGAAAACTGCCCCGCCCCCTGGCGGCCATGTTTTTCAACCGACCAGAACCATTTTCAAACTCAAGAAGCGACATATCCTTTACACAAACATTTTGGCAAAGTCAATGTGACTTCTAGAGTATTCACAAGGTCTTTATTTGTTTGACCAAGTGACCTAGTTTTCGACCCCACATGACAAGTTTAGAACTCAGTTGAAGTATGATTTGGACAAATGTCCTGATAAAGTTTCATGAAGATCGGAGAAGAAATGCGGTCCTAAGTGTTCCTAAGGCAAAGGTTCACGACGGACACAGGTCGATCAAATATCAACATGAGCACTAACGTGCTTATGTGAGCTCAACACTGGGCAGCCAATTTGTTGACAAAGGCATTGAAAGGACCAATAGCTGTTGAAGGACGGAGCGCTTTACTTTTCCGTCACGTATGTATGTATAGACATATATAACCATATGCGCATATTGGTACTTCTATATTTTAAATATAAATTCAATTAGTGGCTGCTGAGTGCAGAAACCTAAACGGTTATACCTTATAATGCCCATGGCATCAACGGGCAATAACTCATCGAATCAGAATGATTAACATTGACATGAATAACATTGTTTTGTAGCTTCATTCAAATGTTTTCAGAATTATAGAAATGATTGAAGTTGAAAAAAAACAGCAACATTTGAACGTCCGTCATTTGGAGAAAAATATATCATAAACATACAAACATTATGGGCAATAACTCATCGAATCAGAATGATTACATTAGCATGAATAACAGTGTTTTGTACTTTCATTCAAATGTTTTGAGAATTATAGAAATGGTTAAAGTTGAATAAAGAAGAGCTGTCTCCATAGGATGACATATGCCCCCGAAAAATGCTTTGATAGAAGTTATGAGCATTTTTCGAAACCTAAAGGCTGATTTTGAAACATAAACGCTGACCCTAAGTTCAAGGTCAAGGTCAAATGGGTCAAAATTTTTGTGCGTATGGTAAGGTCTTGTTCATATATGCCTGCTTATCAAATATGAAGGTTACATCTGAAGCGACATAGAAGTTATATGAGCATTTTTTGAAACCCTAACGCAGATTTTGAAACCGAAACGCGGACCATAATTTCAAGGTCAAGGTAAAAGGTGTCAAAATGTGTGTGTGTATGGAAAGGCCTTGTTCATATACACATGCATACCAAATAAGAAGGTTACATCTGAAGTGACATAGAAGTAATGAGCATTTAAAAAAAAGTATAACGGACAGTCCGATCACTATATGCCCTCCTTCGGGGCATAAAAAACAAAAACATTTGACCTCCATCATTTTGAGAATAATATATCATAAACATACAAACATTAAGATAACAAGCTAATTCCTTGAATTAATATCCCTGCCAAATAAATTGTGTTTATGGATGGGCGTAGAACTAAAAGAAAAGGTATAGGTGAAGGGTTGTGCCTTTTCTCAATTATTTTTTTAACTCATTTGATGGGTTTGCAAACAATAAAATGCAGTTATTACATAATCCTTTGATGCATAGTAAATGACCTAATAATGTATAAAATTTGTAACCTTTGACCTCAATGTGTGACCTTGACCTTAGACCCTAGGATTATGGGTGTTGAATGTGAAGCACCCCCAGATGATTGAGAACAACTATGGCAAGTTTCATGGCTCTGACTCATGTGTTAATAGAGATAAATCTCTAAGCTTATATTATCAAAGCGCTGAAGGCACTGAAGATGTTCGCTATTGCATAATTTAACACGCAATTCGTTTTTGAAAATCAATCGCAAGTTTGAAATGAATACACGCCATTCAACTTTATAAAGTGTGTGTCATAGCGCACGGGTCGAGTTTTGTGTGCACTTTTTATCATCCTTATTATTTCATAGAAATAACTAAGACAAAATAAAAACAACATGCTTTTGGAAGTTCTGAAAGCATAGAAAGTATGTTGAAAATGGTAATGAGAACTTAATATAAAGAAAATTTGCAGTCACCATCATATTAAAGGAATATTTTTTCTAATATCAAATGACTATCTCACCAAGAATATAAATTCATAATGAAACTTCCGTGTACAAAACTTTTGATTTTTGACACCATATACAAATTCAAAATATACAATAATCTTCGTATCTTGTATATGGAGGAATAAAAGTATATAAACATTGCTGTTTATGCTTTACTTGTTACCCGAGCAGTTCACACGGTGTCAACAACGCTAACATAAACATAGGTATAGAGCACTAATGCGCTTTTAGGCATAGCTGTTTCAGTTTTCATCTTAGTGACTTTTACATAACGCCAGACAACACGCATGAATATTTTCGAATATTAAATAAGCTGATTCGAAATACAACATCTGAATTTTTGCTACATCACTGCGTATGTGCTCAATTCAAAGGATGTAGCACTGTTCAGTGTAAGGAATTCCGGACTACTCTCTGTATGCTCAAACGACACAAATTGTGGCCCTGTAACAATTACGCGTTACAATCCATCTCGCAGAATTTCACTTTCGCCTCCAAGATGAGAAAACAATCATTAGCAAAATAGTATAGTCACGATAAGAGAAAATCGTTTAATTATCATACCACAATGTTTGCCGTACTTGGTCAGCACGTCTGGAAATCATTCCTTAATGTGTGGATAGGTTTCCATTATTAACAAGTTTGCTATTTTGAAATCAATTTTGTATCAAAAAGCATTGTTCTCAAATGTGGCATTTTCAATTCGCAATAAGATTTGTAATGACCCTCGTCATGCGAAAATGGGTCTTATTCCATATGCGCCCATCATATAAATAGCCCACTCAGCTATCCCTCCTTCTGGTAAGGAGAAACATAACATATTGAGTGATTTTAAAGCGAACAGCATCGCCTATGGCCTGACTGCGCCAAAGCACATGTTGGGTTTAACAAACGCTTGCCGAAACGCATAAGACCCATTTTCGCATGACGGCGTTATTGACGTGTGATTTAAATGTGTCGAAAGAAAACTGCGTTTAAATCAAATATAAACATACGATATATTTCGATAGTGAAGAAAGATACTCATAACAAAGCATATGAGGACACATATGAAGTGCTCTCCCGTAGTATATTTTTTATTTACTCACACTTATGTGTGGTTTGACAATGCTAACACACATTTAGCTGTGAATATGCAGCTTACAAGTGAAAAACACAACACAATAGTTTAACTTTTGTTTAATTGTATTTAATTATTTAGAAAAGTAAATTGCTAACTTTATTTCAAAGTCAGCGACCATCTAAAACGCATTTTTTTCAAGATATAAAGGGTCATAACTCCATTATTAACAGATGGTGTACAATGCCATTTGCATGCATCATCCTCTTATCCATATATATATACATACCAAGTTTCAATAAAATCCGCCACAGCACTTCTTAGGTATGGCTCCGGACACAAAAGTGCCGGACGGACGGAAGGACGGAAGGATGGACAACGCCAAAACAATATCCCTCCGCCTATGGCGGGAGATAACAAAATCAAGACATATAACAACAACAGACATATCACGTTTAAACTTAAAAATATGTCCCTCAATTTGGTTTATCTGAAAGAACTGAACATAAGTGTCACTATCTATGTAAAAGCCATACAGCACTAGTGTATGGATGAATCTTACTGAAAGTACTGAAGTACGCTCAATAGAACATTTGAGATAAAAATTGAACTAAAAATGAGCAAAAATAAACAAAACAATATAGCACAATAAAAACTGAACTAAAAATGTTATTTCACAGTAAGTCGATATAAACTAATCCGGCATGACCATATTATTTGGGTACCATAAACGCCTCCATAATTTTTAAACAACGCCCTTTGTCCACATAAATTATATCGACCCCTTCAGTTATATCACCATGTCAACATTATGTTGCTTGCAAGTCATCAAGATATATACCGTCATACAGTAAACAACACAGAAATAGTTAAATTAACTAGACGGCTAAAGTTAAAATATCGACAGAGATTTAGGCTCTTATGTCAACATGCGGGTTGTTTAAGTCTTGACAACTTATCTTATGTCGACAAATCAACATAATTTTAGGCGTCATGCTCTTGTGAAAATGACTTGACATTCTAGTTTTCGTCGACACGATGAGTTGTTTTTTACGCCATGACACCTTTTTCATATCATGCCGTCATAGAATGTTGACATCATCACAGTATCAGGGTGTACCATATACGTTTCCATAAGGTACACAAGTATTAGACTTTTTTTAAGTGATTTTGGTGACTTGACTTGTTAAAATAATTAAATTAAAAGCGAGAACCTTATCACAACACATACCAAGTGTATTATGTTTGTAAATAAGAGAGTGATAAATTCGAATGTTCTAGCGGTTATATTTTGCAATTACGAATTGTGTGTCTGTTTGTTCAAAAAAGTCTTCATGGTAAATGCATGAGTTGTCGTTTTCTGTATGTTTTACAGCGACCTATGTTTAGAATTTTGGATAAGTGAAAACATAAAAAAGTAATATATATTTGTGTCTAATTCATCCATGACATCATATTTCATATGACACGAGTGGTACACCTGTGAGTGTTAAGTTTGTTTAAAGGAAATATGTATATGTCATCGACGTAGTTGTTTTGTTACTTTCCAGTATTGTTTTGTTTTGTTACTTTCCAGTATTGCTCTCCTTCATGGAACAACGTAATAACTATTATCAAGACAATTCAATATACGAATATAGAAGCACAAGGAGTGACATTAGTTTTAATACATAGGCGTCTTTTTACTTATGTATATTTTTGTATTGCTTTGCTATGGTTATAATTAAGGATTTGCTTTTAGACATATTTAATAATCATCTGAACTTAATAACGTGACTGTTCACTTAAACTATAAGATACCGTTCATGTCATGAAGAGTGACAACTGTGTCTTCAAGGTATATGATTTAGTATTATAGTATAGGTTATAGTATCTTAATATATCAAACGGTAACACTATGGCTACTATAGCAAATTATGACACTTGAGTGGTGAGTGTTACTTCGGACACAGTCGTAACCATATATAACTTCATGACACAGAAATATTTACATGTCGACTCTTCTTTTCATTGAATTTGTTTTTGGTCTTTTGTAAGATGATTAAATCCCATGTCAGATAGTCATTAACAAATCACTTTAGTAAACAATTATACACTAAATAAAAGTGGAATTAACATGATCAATATGTATTGTGATGTGTAGATATTGTTTTTTACTCCTGATATTGTACAAGTTAACTTATCACAGTTGTTTAACTAAGGGATGGGGAGGGTGCGTTGATGTTTTGTATGATCAACTTCAAACTTTTAGACAAAACACTACAACTGAGATGATAAAGTTAAAATTGAATCACAGAAAACTTATATGTTATAGGTATTTATAGTTATTATGTTATTATCTATATATAAGAAAATTATCTGTACAAAAAACATATTGACTTATCATTAGATTTGCCAATCTCGAACTTAATTATATATATGGAGGTATACATCAGGTGTATGGAATTGCTAAGCCGTCCGTACCATGCGGGCAGAACTTGGCACAACTAGAAACAAACACAAGCGAACTGTGATCTATTTAGCAGACGCACATGAATGCAAACGAAGTCTCTATGAAGATCGTTTATCTCACGTTGAAATCGTAGATTACTATCTTTATTATCACATTTCTGACTCTAATGAAGGAAGCCATTCATAAGCTAGAGAAACGTTTTAGTGCACGCATAGTGATCACCAGTTAAACAGATTATATTATTTTGTTGTTGTTGTTTTTATATCATATAATCGTGACCTCAGGAATGCACACAAATTTAAAGTAAAACATTTAAAAAAAGAACAGCATAATTTGCGTACCTACCTCAAGACTTAAAACAATGTATATTTTTTCTAACTGCGAGTCAGACGAAATGCCAATTCATGTCGATACCAATCTTAAGAAAGCCCTTTTATGGCATTGTCCATGAAACATATCATACTGCGGTCCCCTTAAATAAATATTCAGATATGTCAAAGAATAACGCACACGTTTGTTGAATTTGATTTTATATTTCATTTGCTGTTGTTGTTGTGTAGTTGTTTTGTTGTTGTTGTTTTTTTCAATAAAAATGCTAAGAACTATAATGATTTAAATTATAATTGACGGGTATCTTCAAGAAAATTGGTCGAATCTTCACAACGACGCTTGCATAAGAACCGCGTCATGCTTATAATTTATATATCTTATTGCGCATGCCGCATTCGCGCAGTCTGATTTCATGACACATGCCGCATTCGCGCAGTCTGATCTCATGGCGCATGCCGCATTCGCGCAGCCTGATCTCATGGCGCATGCCGCATTCGCGCAGTGTGATCTCATGGCGCATGCCGCATTCGCGCAGTCTGATTTCATAGCGCATGCCGCATTTGCGCAGTCTGATCTCATGGCGCTTGCCGCATTCACACAGTCTGATCTCATAGCCCATGCCGCATTCACACAGTCTGATCTCATGGCGCATGCCGCATTCGCGTAGTCTGATCTCATGGCGCATGCCGCATTCACACAGTCTAATCTCACAGCGCATGCCGCATTCACACAGTCTGATCTCATATCGCATGCCGCATTCACACAGTCTGATATCATGGCGCATGCCGCATTCACACAGTCTGATCTCATAGCGCATGCCGCATTCGCGCAGTGTAATCTCATAGCGCATGCAGTTTTCAAACAGTCTGATCTCATGGCGCATGCCGCATTTGCGCAGTCTGATCTTATGGCGCATGCCGCATTCGCGCAGTCTGATCTCATGGCGCATGCCGCATTCGCGCAGTCTGATCTCATGGCGCATGCCGCATTCGCGCAGTCTGATCTTATGGCGCATGCCGCATTAGCGCAGTCTGAGATCATGGCGCATGCCGCATTCTTACAGTCTGATCTCATGGCGCATGCCGCATTCGCGCACTCTGATCTCATGGCGCAATGTGCACTCGCGCAGTCTGATCTCATGGCGCATGCCGCATTCGTGTAGTCTGATCTCATGGCGCATGCCGCATTCGCGCAGTCTGATCTCATGGCGCAAGGTGAATTCATAAGTCTGGTTTAATGGCACATGCCGCATTCGCGCAGTCTGATCTCATGGCGCATGCCGCATTCGCGCAGTCTGATTTCATGGTGCATGCCGCATTCGCACAGTCTGATCTCATGGCGCATGCCGCATTCACACAGTCTGGTCTCATGGCGCATGCCGCATTCGCACAGTCTGATCTCATGGCGCATGCCGCATTCGCGCAGTCTGATCTGATGAGGCATGCGTCATTCACACAGTCTGATCTCATGGCGCATGCCATGAGATCATGCCGCATTCGCGTAGTCTGATCAGGAGCAACTAAGAACACGAAACCTTGCTCGACTTTATAAATGTTAATGTAGCTCCTGACCAGACTGTGAATATGCGCAGGCTGTTTTGGAGCTTTGCTCGCCGCGTTCAGCATCCGACCAGTAATAGCATGACTCGGCTCAAAGTGGTTTGTGTTTACACACTTATATTGAAATATAAAGAAAAGTAATTTTACAAAAACTATGCACGTGATCAAGAACCATGGTCAATATTGTATGTTCAAAAATAAACATTTGTTTTTATTTTTCTTTCAAATATATGACTAGATGCGTTAGTTATGTTAAAGACTCGATAATTCACCACTACCTTTGAGCTGCTACACTTTAAGTGCACTTTGAAGTTTGTTTATAGCACATGTTTCAGCTTCAACTCGCTCGGAATCGCATTTCAAACAGCACATGTTAGTTTTTTCTCGACCGTTAATGATTAGATTAGTAATCATGCGAGCTGGAGGGTATTTACAAATCATGGTATTTATAAATTATGCATGATGGTAAACAAAATCTAGACAATTTCTTTGAGATGCTGGCGTAGAACTAAGCGGGTTAGGCGCCACAAAGCATGGCTATGCACAGCTTATGTCAGTGCGTGTTACTTCATGTCAGTGTTATGAGTCTAATGGATTATGGCATTAGTTTTCGACTATATATCGTATAAAAGAGAAGCAAACATTCCCATTTACATTCACATTTACAGTTCATTCATATTTAAGGATGTAAGATCGTTTCCACTTTACAGTTCCTATTGTTACGTAAAAGCAATTAAAAGCTCAATACTACTTGTCGCGTAATTGTTCAAATTTTATATATGTTGATATGCTGATTGTATTATTTAATGGCTCCCAATATTAACAAAAATATGCTTTGAAAGATAGAAATAACTTTCATAAACGATTGTAAAATTGTTGGTGGATCAATAATTTATCAAAAGTGGGAGCCGATAAAAATCTTTTTATTTTAAAAAGTCAATGTTCATAAACAAACCATTTATTATCTCTAGCTATTAAATGAGTAATGAATTGTATTGTTTATATGTTTAATATTTGTTTAAAAACGCATAAATAGATACATACTTTTTGTGAGTGTTATGATAATGAAGCTCTTCTTAATGGCGGTAGCAAAAATTCAATTAACGACGACATTTTATTCCTTTATCCATATTTTATGTTATATATGTGTTCAATATAATACAATTTAATATATGTTTGTTAATTCATAAAAAATTTAAGTGTAAGATTCAGTACGTATGTGTTTTATATGCATTCTTCTATATCCCTGGTGTTTTGTTACAAAATATTTGGTCAACAAGAATACTATAGTGAAATGTAGGTATTAAGCACAGGTTAAACTAGTTTATTAAAAGCCACATAACGCGAAACTTTGGTTATTATATACTACATTATTATACAGTCACGAAAGGCCAGTTGTAAAACATTTACTGTTAATCGACTTGACACGGAGAATATTTTCTTGGTAATTTGTGTGAACATACAAGATTGTCAAATAAGCCTTGTATTAATCGAGTTTTTAATATAACTCACTTAACAGAAAAAAGAGAAGCTTAATTCTGATTAGGAACGAACAAATAAATAAATTCTTCAAATGTTCCTGTATGAATGTAAAAGATGTCATCTTAGCATTAAGGCATTGCGCAATATTAATGTCCAGTTGCCTTTGTCCTAATTGAAAGGTCAACAACGGATTGGATTTTTTTTCGGAAAAAAATATGAAATATTTTATATCAAACACAGCTATTCGAGTTATTTTAGTTAGAACGTCTTGTTATGCATATAAGTATAACATTAATCAATAAAATATTCAATAAATGTCTCGTGCTAGAACAACAAACATCGAACATATAACTTTAACAATCACCTGAGTTCCGATATAAATAAAACATGTAAAATATGACAAGTTTATAATAAATGACAATAATAAAAAATATATTCATGTATTAAACGCATTTACTAGTATGTATACGCATTAAATGTATTTTATATATTGTATTTAGTTGCAATGTCAAATGTTCTGTTTAATTTGAAAAAATATCGTGTCTACTGCATATATGCAAATATCAGTAAAGTATACAATTAGTTCTCATTTAAATTTATTCTGATTATCGAAAAACTATGGCAGGACGGCTAGCAAAAACAAGATGTCTTACTTTTAGGCAGTGGTCTCGGAACCTTGTTCAGACCCATACACACAATGTCGCGTCCCTGGAGCTCAGCGGGATCTTTCTGCCAAGTTGGGGCCACGGTCCCCTTAAACGTGTGCTCGAGACCCTCCATTTCGCCTAGGGACCTCCAGCGCTCCGCCATGTCGCGGTAACCGAGATGGGTCAGTGCAATGCAGCGGCATTGAGCCGGGCAGTCGGATTCCTCTGCCGACGCCGGTGATTCTGGCGGCACTGCTCCATCTGTCCCCAGCTCCCCGTGGAGTCCCGCCGTGTGTCGCCGAACGTGGCCGCCCTCGTTACGGTAATATTCATAACAGCTGACCACCGAACAAACACACAAAACGCGCAATAACTGTAACATTACCATCGCTTTCGGTTTTGAGAAATGCATTTAAAACGTGTAAGTCATATAAAATCCATGCCAGAATAAAGTCTATATCTGGAGCCTTGTCAATTAGTAGAAAATTTATCAAAATACAAAGTTAGCACTCAACTTTTGCTTAAACTATAGTTATGATCGGAGGGAGCTACACACTGATTTCATAGAGTCGATGTTAAGGATCTAAAGGCATCTGATGCCGGCGAAAAAAAACACTCCAACAACGCATTACCACATTTTCCCACCATCATTTGAATGAACAAAGAAGCACAGAGATCGCATGCGGATAGAAAGAGCGCTACCTTTAAAATCTCTCTGATAACCCGAGTCAGTCTCTGAAGCCCCCAAATCATCCGCATCTACCGCAACTCAACCGAACACGCAGTACATCATTGCGCGCAGCACGGGACGTCCTCGGGGGATGGATCGTTTATCACAGGATAATGTACAGCGATTTGTAAACGTAATTTTTGGGGAAAGACAGAGACACTGTTAAGTTATGGTAAATCGCAGCGAGATGGATGAACTTGAGACGATAATAAAGCATTTAAGAAGTTCATCAGGTGTTCCAATTGTTTTATATTCATAATCGAGTTGTCACCTCAGACATAACATTAATATTTCACAAACATTTCGGTCAGGTAAAAATTAAATGTGCCAATTTTTCATTATATATATCCGTCCATCTTTCCGTCTAAACGAATTTGAGTTATGTATTAATTCCCATTTTCTAGATTAACTAGGTCAAAAATACCCTTGACACAACCACCTTTTACATTATTAATTAACAAATTGCAAGTATATATTCTTATTGCATAGCCCGATTACTTTTCTTTTAATCATACCTAGCATATCTATCAGGTTTTCGGTTACCGATTTTCAGCTTATATATATATATATATATATATATATATATATATATATATATATACAATAGATTTTATGTAAATCATAGTTGATGTAACTTATTTGTACATAAACATTCGTTTCGCAAGACTACGAGATTTAACAGGTATACTATCATTTATTCTTAATGGCACGAAATACTAAGAACATAAATGTCGTGTCATACGGCGTGATGATGGTATTTACTATGTGGTTCAAATCAAATATTTTATTAGTGGTTTCTCTGCTCCCACATTACGCAGATGTACGTGTTTTCAGTACCACAGAAACAGTCTTAGCTAACTTCGTGTCATTCGATTCATTTTGTTTAGTTTCATACGGTTTTGTGTGCTGTAGTTGTTATTAGATCACAACGCATTGTGCATGTTTAATTGAACAT
Organism: Dreissena polymorpha; assembly: GCF_020536995.1. Taxonomy (NCBI): domain Eukaryota; kingdom Metazoa; phylum Mollusca; class Bivalvia; order Myida; family Dreissenidae; genus Dreissena; species Dreissena polymorpha. The sequence continues at coordinate 61,373,510 of NC_068364.1, read as the reverse complement.
TTTGAAAATTCAAAGGTACACTAACTGCTTTGACATCTGAGACAATTTACTGAGCATCTATGTACTTCAAATAATTGTTTATAAGCCAATTAATACCGCTTATTCAGGCTCTAATTATCATATTTTAAAAACAACATTATCATGTTTTAAAATAGTATTTAAAAAAGAGTACGCAGCCAAAAACAATGATTTATGGTAATACCTATGATATGTATTTTCCGAGGAAGATTCCTCACGTCCCTGACTGATTATTGAACGTCTCACATTGCGTGCAAATTATTGACCAGTTCTTAACCAGTAATTATTAAACAGCTCTTCACCAGTAATTATTAAACAGCTGTTCACCAGTAATTATTGAACAGTTCTTAACCAGTAATTATGGAACAGTTCTTAACCAGTAATTATGGAACAGTTCTTAACCAGTACTTACTGAACAGTTCTTAACCAGTAATTTTTTAACAGTTCTTAACCAGTAATTATTGAACAGTTCTTAACCAGTAGTTACGGAACAGTTCTTAACCAGTAATTATGGAACACTTCTTAACCAGTAATAATTGAACAGTTCTTAACCAGTTATTACTGAACAGTTCTTAACCAGTTATTATTGAATATTTCTTCACCAGTAATTATGGAACAGTTCTTAACCATTATTGAGTAAATTCTTGGACTCAGAGCCGAATTTTTTACCTTGGAATTTTCGAAGATATCACATCTTCTTCATCAGCTGATCACTGGCTAACTGACGTCACAGTCACATGACCGGTGAAGGGTCACGTGACATGAGGAGACTGTCATAAACCCGGGGTAGCTCGAGTCCCTCGTCCCTGTTAAGTGATGGCCGCCGCTGTTTAATCTCAATTGCTTCTTTCACCTTGCGTTTCCATAGATGTTCTTCGGAGGTGAGTACTTTAGTTTTGTTAGGGTCGATCTTGTGACCTGTTTGTTTACAATGTTCATATATGGCAGAAGAAGTTCGTGTAAGGTGTTCTTTCAATCTAGTGTCTAATTGTCTCGCTGTTTCACCTACATAGTCATTTTTACAGTCCTCACATTGGACATGATAGATCACACCACATTTCTTCATTTTATCTGTTTTGTCTTTAACTTTGGTGAGGTTCTGTCTGATGGAATTGAAAGGTTTGTGGAAGATGTTGGCTCCATGTTTTTTGAATACTCTAGCCAAAACTTCTGAGGTGCCCCTGATATAAGGTATTCCTGCAGTCGGTCTCTTTTGTGTTCCCTTATCTTTGTCTAGTGTTTTCTCTTTCTTTTTGGGTAGTCTGAATATCCAATCCGGGTATCCGTTGGTTCTTAAAGCGGATTTCACATGTTCGATTTCGTCTTTCTGGTCTTTTTCTTTTGTTATTAGGGTTTTGGCTCTGTGTAGTAGGGTACGTACAACTGATCGTTTGTGTTCAAGGTGGTGGTTGGACTGAAAGTTCAGATACTGGTCGGTGTGCGTCGGTTTCCTGTAAACCGTGGTTTTCGTCGACCCATCGTCTGCCACGTGAACACATGTGTCCAGGAACGGAATACGGCCTTCTTCCTCCTCCTCTGAAGTGAACTTGATATGTTCGTCTATTGAGTTGATGTGGTCCGTGAATTCTTGGATGTTGTATTCATGGATTTTAGTCATGTCACGTGACCCTTCACCGGTCATGTGACTGTGACGTCAGTTAGCCAGTGATCAGCTGATGAAGAAGATGTGATATCTTCGAAAATTCCAAGGTAAAAAATTCGGCTCTGAGTCCAAGAATTTACTCAATAATGCATCAACCAGAGCAGAGAAACCTCCACGAGCGAGTTCTTAACCAGTAATTATTGAACAGTTCTTAACCAGTAATTACTGAACAGTTCTAAACCAGTAATTATGGAACAGTTCTTAACCAGTAATTATGGAACAGTTCTGAACCAGTAGTTACTGATCAGTTCTTAACCAGTTATTATGGTAATTAACCGAATTCAGACGTATTCAATAATGTATTCTTAAATGTAATGATATCGGCATAAACTGCAAGAACAACTGTCTTTTCCTGAATCCTGATATGACATACTCTAAGAAGACTTTGGTCTTATATGGGTCATGGCCTTCTATGTCTTGTACTTTTAATAGAAGCTTTAATGAAAATTACAGACGATATGACGTGTCTACAACTGCATTTAAAAAGGCTTGATTTCTAAAAATACCTGTTTAGCTGTCTATTGGAGATTCATAAACAAATGATTCTTATAATTTTCGTTTATGTTTGGTCTCTGGCGCATACATTTACACCTACAACACGTTCAACAAATTACCGCCATAGAATTGTAAAAAGTTGAGGCTTAATTGATCCTTCCGGTGCTCAAGCAATATGCCATGTATAATAAATTTGCACGATGTTCCGTAAGCAGGATGTGCGCCAGTAAATTTTCGTTTGTTTGTATAGACGATAAAGCGCAGATTCGTGAGAAAACAGTTAACATTTGCTGCCGTTAAAAGGAATAGTGTATTCCACGACGAAAGAAATTATACGCACAGCTAAAAATCGGCTTGTTCACATTATCATTATTCATTTCGGCATTGGGTTAAAATACTGTCAATTTCACTCATGTCTTTCATGACAGCCATCACAATGGACGCGTGTTCAACATGGTGGTCGTCGGGGAATGTGTCTCAAATGTATGTGATAATAACGTATACGAAAATGAACGTGTTGGCAGTTTTCGCATTGTTTTTGCCAGTGTCTGAAATGTTATACAGTTGTGCAAGTGATGAACAGGACGGCATTTCGATGTGGGAAAATTGTCGAAATTCAGATGCATTGGGAAAAAAAAGCATTCGAACCGAGTTCGTTTTGTCATATATAAACGGGTCATTATATGACAAATTACCATCCTAACTTCCCAAAATTCATATAAAAGGTATTTTAATCGATTCTGGTAGGGTAGGGTGTCCTTTATAACATATCAAAAGATTACCAATATCGGACCACCGGAAACTGTTGTTTTGTTTTAAGATGGCATTCAGGATGGCCGCCAAAACGTATTAATGATTATTTTTGTGTCTATACCTAGGTTTCAGGGGTCAAAGAACACAATAAGATTATAAAAAATTATGTTATCCTATAGCGTAACAGAGAAATCCAACATGGTGTCAAAATTACCGCTAATACAATGACCGCAAGTGAATTACTATTGATTCAAACGTGTTATCATTATTTCGTAATTTTATTATAAATATTTTTTATGTTTTGTTTTTAAAGATCAATTCCCAGTAAAACTTTGTATACAAATATTATTTAAGTGTCTATACTTAGGGCTCGGGGGTCAAATAACATATTTAGATGATATAAATTATAGTGCTTTATAGCGTAACAGAGAAATGCAACATGGTGTTAAACTGATCGCTAACACAATGGCCGCAAGAGCATAACTATTGACTCAAACGTGTTTTTGGTTTTTCGTGATTTTTTATAAATAGTTTTTAATGTTTTGTTTTAAATATTAATCCCTAGTAAAACCTTGTATATTTTTTCATATATTGAAGCTCTTGCATCATAAACACCACAAAGAGACCTGAAAGGCCCAAAGTCGCTCACCTGAGATTCAAACGAAATGACCTATTCTGTGCAACCCAGGATGTCATGAGAACAAATGTCCTAACCAACTTTCATGACTAGGGAACACCCTGGCAGCCACGTTTTTCAACAGACCAGAACCATTTTCATACACAACCAAGATAACATTTAAACAAATATTCTGACAAAGTTTCATTAAGATTCATGAAGCCATGTAAGGAAACATTCCGCGGCCCCTGGTGGCCATGTTTTTCAACCAACTGGAACCATTTTCAAACTTGTCCAATACTAGTATATCATTGGGACAAATCGTCTGACCAAGTTTCATGATGATCGGACTATAAACGTGGCTTCGAGAGTGTTAAAAAGGTTTTACTATAGCCATATAAGGAAAAATACCACGCCCCTTGGCGGCCATGTTTTTTCACCAACAGGAATCATTTCCGAATTCATCCAAGATATCAATGGGACAAATCGTCTGACCAAGTTTCATGATGATCGGACAATACATGTGACCTCTATAGTGTTAATAAGGTTTTACTAAAGCCATATATAGCCATATTAAGAAAATTGCCCCGCCCCCTGGTGGCCATGTTTTTAAAGCAACCGAAACCGTTTTCGAACTCATCCAAGATATCATTAGGACAAATCTTCCGACTAAGTTTCATAAAGATCGCAAAATAAATGTGGCCTATAGAGTGTTTACAAGTTTTCACTACAGCCATATACGGAAAAATGCCCCGCCCCCTGGCGGCCATGTTTTTCAACCAACCGTCATCATTATTATTAGGATGAATCTTCTGACCAAGTTTAATGAAGATCTGACAATCAATGTGGCCTCTAGAGTGTTAACAAACTTTCACTATAGCCATATAAAGCCATATAAGGAAAAATGCCCAGCCCACTGGCGGCCATGTTTTTCAAGCAAACGTAACCATTTTCGAACTCATGCAAGATATCATTAAGACCAATCTTCCGACCTAATTTCATGAAGATTGGGCAATAAATGTGGCCTCTCGAATGTTAACAAGGCTAATGTTGACGCCGCACGACGGACGACGCACGACGGACAAAAGGCGATCACAAAAGCTTTTAAGGATGTGTTAACTGTACCAGTATATGGACCCATTCTGAGTACATTGTAACATTTTAAATCAGAGCTTTAAACTAAGTAATTATTGTCTCTATTTCCATTAATGATTTAATAATGAGTGTGAACACATCCAGACAAGATTTTTGTCCAATATGCAAGGAGGAGATTGGTATTTACATGAACAACTGGGGTGCTATTCAGTGGAAGGGAGTGAGTATAATTGAGACTGGCACTAAAAAACATTAAAGCGAGATTATACAATTTGTCAAATATTTATGAATTTATATAAAATGTGTAAAAAAAAACTTATTAAACATATATTTCAATATAAATTAAAATAAAAGTTAAGAAGAACATCTGGGGATGGATTGTTTATCACAGGATAATGTACAGCGATTTAGTAAACTTAACTTTTGGGGAAGGACAGAGACACTGTTAAGGTATGGTAAATCGCAGCGAGATGGATGAACTTGAGACGATAATAAAGCATTTAAGATCGAAGTTCATCAGGTGTTACAATTGTTTTATATCCATAATCGAGTTGTCACCTCTTAAATAACATTAATATTTCACAAACAATTATGTTAGCTAAAAATAAATGTGCCAATTTTTCATCTGGCGGTTTCCTCAATTATTTATTCGATGTTTTGTTTGTATTTCCATATATCCGTCCATCTACAAGTCTAAACGAATTTTAGTTATATATTAATTCCCCTTTTCTAGTTGAACTAGGAAAAAATACCATTGGCACAACCACCTTTTACATTATTAATTAACAAATTGCAAGTAAATATTTTAATTGCATAGCCCAATTACCTTTTATTTAATCATACCTCACACGAATACCAGGTATCGGTTACCGATATTCAGCTTATATATAATATATACAATACATTTGTATGTAAATCATGGTTGATGTCACTTATTTGTACATAAACATACGTTTTGCCAGACTATGAGATTTAAAACGTATACTATTTTTTATTCTAAATGGCACGACATGCAAAGAACATAAATGTCGTGTCATCCGGCGTGATGATGGTATTTACTGTGTGGTTCAAAACAATTATTTTATTAGTGGTTTCTCTGTTCCCACATTACGCAGATGTTCGCGGTGTTTTCAGTACAACAGAAGCAGTCCCAGCTAACTTCATTATATTCGATTCACTTTGTTTAGTTTCATTCGGTTTTGTGTGCTGTATTTGTTATTGGTTAACAAAGCATTGTGCATGTCTAATTGAACATTCTGAAAATTCAAAGGTACACTTACTGCTTTGACATCTGAGCCTATTTACTGAGCATCTATCAAATTCAAATAATTGTTTATAAGCCAATAAATAAAGACTTATTCAGGCTCTAATTATCGTATTTTAAAAACACCATTATCAGGTTATTAAATAGTGTTTAAAATATGGTCCACTTTGCTAAAGTAAATCATGTTCACATTAATCACATTTTCAAAACAAAATAGACGAATCTACAAGAGATCGAGAAGTCAAGTTTGAGTTATAAATTATATACAATTAATTATAATATATATATATATATATATTATGGGGGATGGGGATTTCATAGTATGTATGCCTCGTTCTGCACCGTAGCTAGGCGCACACGCCGAAGTGTCAAATGGGAATATGTATGTCTGTTTGTATATCTGTGTATCTGGTTGTTCACACACCTTTTTCCCTATATATATATATATATATATATATATATATATATATATATATATATATATATATATATATATACATATAAAGGTTTCTTTTCCTAAATACTTTATGTACATACATAGTTAAGTTTCTGTTGGTACTTGTATTATCTGATTGCATTAATTCAATAAATTTTATAATGTTTTGTCTTTTCCAGTAATATTTATTTATATACAATATCCTATTATCACCATATAAGGGACATTCTAATAAAAATGATTTTTACCCTCAAGAACATTACAATCTTGATATTTTCTATATTGAAAAGGTGTAGCTTCAGGTTTATGCCATATGCCTGATTCGATTTCTTAACTGAGATGAAACCCTTAATCTTCAAATATCAGATCTAAACTTATTTGCACTAACATCATTTAAGTAAGGTTGCAGTTCAAATTTACAAAAATGCCGGCAACTTATTGCTCGTGAATAATCATTAAGTTCTGACATCAAATTTTGGTTAAATGTATCATTTAACCAAGACTTTACCGAGGATAAAACACACTTTTCATCGCCTATACATTGAATAAGCCGCGCATATTGAAAGCCTAAGGTCTGCAACCGATTACAAACAGAATTTTCCCAATAATGTTTATTTGGTTTACTTTTTAAATTTCCACACATGTGGCTATACCGACATTTAAAATAATTATGATCTTCTAATTGAATAATTCTCAACCAATACGGTATTACATTAATGGCACTTTTAGTTATCAAGGATGTTCTTCCAACTTTCCCAAATACACAATTGTTCTGTGTTTGAATTGTCACGCCTAGTAGTTTGTTTGTTGTTTTGTAAAAATTGAAGTGAAATGTTATTCACAACCATTCATTTTATGACTTCCTTTGAATTGGTTGCATTTTATAAGTTTGTGAAAGGTAAGACGATGTATTTCCTATTTTATGTTCATCTTCTTATTTAAATTATGCTTACACTTTAAATGACTATATTCAAGCTTTTTGCTGCCTGTAGCGTGTTTTAAAGCACCGGAGGTAACTCGATAAAAAAAATATTAATTAATAAAATTAGTTTGCTGGTAAAATACAACCAAAGATGTTCACAAAAACTGGATCAATAAATCCATCAAAGATTAAAGAAACGCTTGACTTTGAGGCATTAGCTGTAGGACGTCGACAAAATCGTGCTATTTTGACCTCAGTATGGCCATTACTTTAATGAAGGTATTCCCAGGCATTACGAAGTAATCGAGCGGAAACGAAAAAAAAACGTCCAGGTAGTAATCTGAAAATAAAATAAGACATTGCATTGTAGCCTGGACATTTGAACGTCAAGAGTATGACCGCATATCAGGGTGCCGGATCACGTGACTTTATGGGGTTCACTAATGGATGTTAATGGATTCAACTAGTGCATAAAAGACAGTTTTTATGCGACGTATGGTTATTTGAAAAACATCATAATTAGTTTATTTAATAAGCCTGTGCTCTCGGCAAAATCTTCGATACATTCGACACTCATATATATACACGGTATAATTCTTCGAAACGTGCAATTTGGGCACCGATTTCAGACGTAATCAATAATGTGTTCTTAAATCTAATGATATCGGCATAAACTGCAAGAACAACTGTCTTGATCCTGAATCCTTATATGTCATACTCTAAGAAGACGTTGGTCTTATATGGGTCATGGTCTTCTATGTATAGTACCTTTAATAGAAGCTTTAATGAAAATTGTAGACGATATGGCGTGTCTACAACTGCATTTTTATATCAGATATTCAAAATTCTAACATATGGGAACTGGCTTCATTACTAAAAAATGCCCTTTTAGCTGTCTATTAGAGCTTCATAAACAAATGCTTCTTATAATTTTCGTTTATGTTTGGTCTCTTGCGCATACATTTACACCTACAACACGTTCAACAAATTACCGCCATAGGATTGTAAAAACGCGAACCTTAATTTATCCTTTCGGTGCTCAAGCAATATGCCATGTATAGTAAATTTGCACGCTGTTCCGTAAGCAGGATGCGCGCCAGTAAACTTTTTCTTGTTTGTATAGATAATTAAGCGCAGCTTGATGAGAAAAAAAAGTTAACATTTGCTGTCGTTGAAAGGAAAAGTGTAGTCCTCGACATAAGAAGTTATACGCACAGCTTAAAATCAGCTTGTACACATTATCATTATTCCTGTAGGCATTTGGTAAAAATACTGTCGATTTCACTCATGTCTTACATGACAGCCATCACAATGGACGCGTGTTCAACATGGTTGTCGTCGGGAAAGTTTCTAAAATTTCTATTATAACAGAAGAATGTATACGAAAATTAACGCGTTTGCGGTTTTAGTATTGTTGTTCTTTGCCAATGTCTGAAATGCGATACAGTTGGGAAAGTGCAGCGCAGGACGGCATTTTGATGTGGGAAAAATTGTCGACAAATTCAGATGCATTTGAAAAACAACGTAACCGGAAGAATTCGAAACGAGTTCGTTTTGTCAGATATAGTCGGGTCATTATGATGACAAAAATACCACCCAAACCCCCCAAAATTCATGCAAAAAGTATTTTAACTGATTCCGGTAGGGTAGGATGTCCTTTATAACATATCAAAAGTTTACCAAAATCGGACCACCGGATTGTTGGTTTTTTTCGATATAGCATTCAAGATGACCGCAAAAACGTTTTAATGATGATAACTGTGCGACTATTCTGTCAAATTTCGTTATCTTTGTGTCTATACTTCGGCCCCAGGGGTCAAAGAGCACATCGAGAACAAACATCGCAAATAATATTTAGATCATATATAACGAGCAAAAGTGTGAGAAATTACATGAAGCGTCCCAGAAACGTGCTTTCATTGAAACTGCTTCTAGATTTAACAAAAGTGATATTAAGTCTGAGGTTGTTTCCTTGGCAACTCGGTATCCAAGTATTGAGGATTTAAAGCTAGAGACAGCTATAGCATTCCTTCCGACTACTGGTAGTCTGCGGACACTACTGGAGACATTATTATATGGAAAAACACAAGAAGGAATGTTGCGGCAGTTGGTCATGCTATTATTCAAGCAGTTCGTCCACGAGCTGTCATTGAACCATTACAAGTGGGACTTGCGGTTCAAATCCATCATCTATATCGGTCTTAGTCCATTGTCGATACTCGGCACGAAATGGGATGTTGTTGTTCATAGCACCACAGCGTTAATTTGCGGCGATACAGATTTACTGATCTTGCTCTTGCATTACTCGAAAGGTACAGTAAGACCATCTACTTCCGCTCTTACATAAACAATCAAAGGAACACAAAATGTATACCGGTACTATTAATATTTTGAAAGAACTTTTAGGAGACGAAGTGTGCAATCAATTGCTCTTTGTTCATGCATACACAGGCTCCGATTCAAATGTATTGATTTTCGGCATCGTTGAAACAGTCAGTCTCTTGGAAATTAATAAAACCTGTTACAATCATGAAGTTATGCGCTAGTTCATTCCATCTTCCAAACAAGTTTTAAGAGGAAATATCAAATGTTGGAAAATGCTTGATGGTGGAACTGTTTGGTGATAAGATTCCTTAAAATCAATGCGTCATAAAGGTTTCACAAAGAAAGTGGCTACTGCCGAAACATTCGTCACTCCTGAGCGCCTTTCCCCAACATCGCATGCAACAGTATGGCATAGCCCACGCGTATATTATCAAAGCATGATGTGGATGGGAATGGAAAATAATACGAAACCCATTGAATGGGGGTGGAAACAGGAAAACGACCAATTAGTTCCATTCTTGACCCAAAGCAATGCTGCACCTGTCGAAACATTAAAAATCATAAATTGTAACTATTCTGTAAATCCTCTCCATGAAGCTGCAGACACTATGTACTCCCCTGCACTGCTGTATAGCGTCCTTGCCTTACTGAAAACTGCGACAAGCTACAATTTACAAGAGGTCTGTACTGAAGACGAGGAGGACGAAACGGACAGTCTCTCCGAGACAAATTGTACGGACGAAGGTGATTGTGTATCAGATGATAGTGGACAGCGGAATGTCATACATTGTATTTCATGATTTTTCAACTGCTTAGTGATATAAATTTAATCAAATTCTTCTTTGTCTCCAAAACTATGGCATTTGACTAAAAAATCATCACCTTTGAGCCAAACGTTATGTACTAGTAGTCCTTCCTATTTTGGCGGTGCCTATTTTTGGACGCCAGAATAATAGATTTCTGGGGAACAGTAAACTTACACTATGTCTGTTGATTTTAAGTGTTATTCGACCCCCAAAATCTAGGTATAGACACCAAACTCATCAATTTTAGTGGATAGTTAAGCAGTTACGATCATAAATATGTTTAGGCAACCATCTTAAAAAAACTTTCCAAGGTCCGATTTCGGTAAACTTTTGATGCCATTAAATACCTTTTCCCCTACCAGGAACAGTCAAAATACCTTTTGTTGCAATTGTTGGGGGTTCAAAGTGTATATTGACCTCACTAATAAATTAAAGTCTGTAGAATTTCTATGATGGTCTTATTGTAACATTGACCTAGAAGTGTTATATTGATCTTTGAGTAAGGGATACAGGTCATATGGGTTACACTTCAGCTCCACGTTGTTTACATTTTAGGGCTTTAATTTTTTTATTGTATGATGAATGACTAAAAAGCTATCTTCAAAACCATTAACTAGGCAATTTTTTTTCTCGTATTTTACCTTTTTAATATCACCTTGACCAACGAGTTCGTAACACAGGTCATGATTTGGTCATGACACCTTCACGTGCAATACATGTGTGGTTAGTTAATTATTCATTGAATTCTCACTTACCATTCCAAACCAGCAGTGTACTATGCCAAATTTTGATCTCCTACGTGTGAAATCGACCTTTGTTTCAGAGATGTTGAAATGAAATATTGTAGTTAGAATTGCATGATAAACAAGGCTATTGTCAAGCAATATGGTCCCCTACTGGCTCCACCATTGTCAGAAATTCCACCATAGCAACCACAATTTTTGACGTAGGAACAAAATTAAATGACGTGCATAATGTCCATATTGCCATCTATCCATGTTGCAAGTTTCATGAAAAAATATTAAGAACTTTAAAAGTTATCGCAGGATCCAGAAAAGTGTGACAGACAGACAGACTCACAAAGCGCAAACCATAAGTCCCCTCCGGTGAAACCGGTAGGGGACAAATAATGTCGTTACAAATCGGACATATTTGTTATGTCCAAATTTTACATCAATGTTAATTCAGTACGCAGTTCTTAAACATAACACGTCATCCCAATTAGGTGAACATTAGGTGCAGAAGAAAATACTGATTCTAACGGGGGTATAATAGCACGTTCACAATGTAATTAACTGGGTTGTGCGCCCATTATCTGGATAGAAATGGTTGCTAGAGATATGCCTTCTTTTCTACGATTAATTATCATAAAAGATGTTTTGACTAGGGTGCTTAGCTCTTAATGAAACTTCTCTGGACTTGTCAGTAATGTTTTTTAAATAACCTAACCGACTAGCTTTCTATAATTTAGTATGATGTTTATCAATGTGCAAGATTATTTGAGGGAAACAAGCATCTTCTTTTAAAACACTTAAGTTATTAATCATAGGACTATTTAATCTAATCTGTTGAAAGAAAAAAACAGAAAAAAAAACAAATGAGTCAGAAATAAAGAGAAAACACATTTTGGATGGACACAGAAAAAATTTAGAATGCTTATATAAAGCTGAATGTGAAAATACTTTACTCATTGTGGTATACAGATGCTGAAAACCATTTTGAAACATCAAACCATATTTCATGGCAAGATCTTCGTTATAATAAGAAATTCTACGAAAAAAAAATTGCATTCATAATTTATTTCCTCTAACAACTTCAACAGTTGTGCCAATACATTTTGTATATCAGCAAAATATTTGCATTCATTTCCTCTAACAGCCTCCAATTTGAATAAAATAGTTGTTTAAATTTTTAATAGACGGAGCAATTTGTATAAATACATTGATTCCCCCATTATATAAAAGACGCTCACACAATTCAAGTTGGATTTAAAACAAGACTATTGTCAAGCAATATAAGTCCCCTACCGGCTCCAATATTGTCAGAAATTCCACCATTTTCAGAATATTTTTTTTTTATATTTGTTGCCATAGCAACCAGAATTTGTGTCCATATTGCCCTCTATCCATGTTTCAAGTTTCATGAAAAAATATTAAGAACTTTAAAAGTTATTGCAGGATCCAGAAAACCACCATTTCAGCAGTATTTCTAGTCTATTTGTTGTCATAGCAACCAGAATTTTTGACGTAGGAACAAAATGAAATGACGTGCATATTGTCCATATTGACATATATCCATGTTCCAAGTTTCATGAAAAAATATTGAGAACTTTAAAAGTTATCGCAGGATCCACCATAAGTCCCCTCTGGTGAAACTGGTAGGGGACTAATAAAAAGACATCCATATACAATGTGTAAATGTTTTCTCACACAATACAAGCATAAGTCTAATAATTAGTTATCCAACAGTCAAAAATTAGACAGCCATCAAGATTTCTGGTGTTTCTTTTTCTTCATTTTTTTCTTCTGTTTAGAATGGCCCTTTTCCTCATTGGCTGCTTCAACTGCCTTCCTTTTCTCAGCCAAGGTACTAAAATACAGTTAAGACGAGTTCATAATCTTCACTTGTGTAAATTTCTTCAATACCAGTCTTTGATGCAAACTTCTTTTTTGAGGTATTTGGTTGTATTATTTTAAGACAGTTGTTCCAAAGCAGACAACATTTTTACATAGCATATCATTAAATATAAAGGCATTTTTTCAATAATCAGACACAATAATCAGACTACTAAAATATTTGTGCATATCACACTCCCCTCCCCCTACTATGCTGCCCTTTAAATACATCTCTACTCCAGCTTTTATTATTCCTTGATTGGATTGAAAGCCTTAAGCATATTTAAACGCTTTGACATCTGATTCTTTTGTATACTGAGAACTTGGTATTTTAGGGAGATCTGCAAAACACTCACACAGAAGGGATTGTACCGCCTGCTGGAACGGTAGACTCCAAATCCATTACCAAACTGCAACCTTTTGTTAACCCAATCATATATCTATTTCAATACACTATTTCTGACCTTTTGACACTGATAAGCCCCTTCTTCCCGCTGACAAGGGCCTGGTCCCAGTCAAGCTCTGTCCCTTTGATGGCGTACTGCTTCAGTTCCTCATCGCCGAGTATGGCCATTTGCTTCTTCTGCTGGGCTGTCACCTGCTGGGCAGCCTCATCCTGCATAGGAGCAGTTGACTTGCATGAGAACCAGTGTATAACACAGTTGACTGGCAGAAGAACCAGTGTATAACACAGTTGACTGGCAGAAGAACCAGTGTATAACACAGTTGACTGGCATGAAAACCAGTGTATAACACAGTTGACTGGCATGAGAACCAGTATATAACACAGTTGACTGGCATGAGAACCAGTGTATAACAAAGTTGACTGGCATGAAAACCAGTGTATAACACAGTTGACTGGCATGAGAACCAGTGTATAACACAGTTGACTTGCAGAAGAACCAGTGTATAACACAGTTGACTGGCATGAAAACCAGTGTATAACACAGTTGACTTGCAGAAGAACCAGTGTATAACACAGTTGACTTGCATGAAAAACATGTATAACACAGTTGACTTGCATGAGAACAAGTGTATAACACAGTTGACTTGCATGAAAACCAGTGTATAACACAGTTGACTTGCATGAAAACCAGTGTTTAACACAGTTGACTGGCATGAGAACCAGTGTATAACACAGTTGACTGGCATGAGAACCAGTGTATAACAGTTGACTCGCACGAAAACCAGTGTGTAACACTGTTGACTGGCAGAAGAACGAGTGTATAACACAGTTGACTTGCCAACGAACCAGTGTATAACACAGTTGACTTGCATGAAAACAAGTGTATAACACAGAAGCCTGGCATAAGAACCAGTGTATAACACAGTTGACTGGCATGAAAACCAGTGTATAACACAGTTGACTGGCATGAGAACCAGTGTATAACACAGTTGACTGGCATGAGAACCAGTGTATAACACAGTTGACTGTCATGAAAACCAGTGTATAACACAGTTGACTGGCATGATAACCAGTGAATAACACAGTTGACTGGCATGAAAACCAGTGTACAACACAGTTGATTTGCAGAAAACCAGTGTATAACACAGTTGACTGGCATGAAAACCAGTGTATAACACAGTTGACTTGCATGAGAACCAGTGTATAACACAGTTGACTTGCATGAAAACCAATGTATAACACAGTTGACTTGCATGAGAACCAGAGTATTACACAGTTGACTTGCATGAAAACCAGTGTATAACACAGTTGACTTGCATGAGAACCAGTGTATAACACAGTTGACTGGCATGAGAACCAGTGTATAACACAGTTTAATGGCATGAGAACCAGTGTATAACACAGTTGACTCGCATGAAAACCAGTGTATAACACTGTTGACTGGCAGAAGAACCAGTGTATAACACAGTTGACTTGCCTAAGAACCAGTGTATAACACAGTTGACTTGCATGAAAACCAGTGTATAACACAGTAGGCTGGCATAAGAACAAGTGTATAACACAGTTGACTGGCATGAAAACCAGTGTATAATAACCAGTTGACTTGCATGAGAACCATTGTATAATAACCAGTTGACTTGCATGAGAACCAGTGTATAACACAGTTGACTTGCATGAGAACCAGTGTATAATAACCAGTTGACTTGCATGAGAACCATTGTATAATAACCAGTTGACTTGCATGAAAACCAGTGTATAACACAGTAGGCTGGCATAAGAACCATTGTATAACACAGTTGACTGGCATGAGAACCAGTGTATAACACAGTTGACTCGCATGAAAAGTAGTGTATAACACAGTTTACTGGCAGAAGAACCAGTGTATAACACAGTTGACTTGTGTAATAACCAGTGTATAACACAGTTGACTTGCATGAAAACCAGTGTATAACACAGTAGGCTGGCATAAGAACCAGTGTATAATGCAGTTGACTGGCAGAAGAACCAGTGTATAATAACCAGTTGACTTGCATGAGAACCATTGTATAATTACCAGCTGACTTGCATGAGAACCAGTGTATAACACAGCTGACTTGCATGAGAACCAGTGTATAACACAGTTGACTTGCATGAGAACCAGTGTATAACACAGTTGACTTGCATGAGAGCCATTGTATAATAACCAGTTGACTTGCATTAGAACCAGTGTATAACACAGTTGACTTGCATGAGAACCAGTGTATTATTACCAGTAGACTTGCATGAGAACCAGTGTATAACATAGTTGACTGGCATGAGAACCATTGTATAATAACCAGTTGACTTGCATGAGAACCAGTGAATAACACAGTTGACTGGCACGAGAACCATTGTATAACAAGAAACCGTCGGAGACGGGTGATTTTCTCCAAAGGTTTTTTTTGTCACAATATTGAACTATATATTCAGATAAAAGGAAACGTCTTGAGGGCACAGTAGTTGGGGGGACAAGAAATTTTTTATAGAAAATTTCAAAGGGCCATAACTCTGTGAAAAATCATCCAACCAGAACCTGCTGATAATATGCACATCTCCTCTTGGTAGTGAAGCTTCCCATAAAGTTTGTGAAGCGTCCCATAAAGTTTCATTGAATTCCGGTCATTAATTGCTGAGAAATAGCCCTGACAAGAATTGCACTATATGTACAGTTAATGGAAAATTTCAAAAATTTCAAAGGGCCATAACTCTGTGAAAAATCATCTGACCAGAGCCAGCTGATAATATGCATATCTACTTTTGGTAGTGAAGCTTCCCATAAAGTTTCATTGAATTCCGGTCATTAGTAGCTGAGAAATAGCCCGGACAAAAATTGTGCACACGGACAGACAGACGAAGCGGCTACTATATGCTCTCCCCAAAATAAATTTTGGGGGAGCATAATGACCAGTTAAATTGCATGAGAACCAGAGTAAAACACAGTTGACTGGCATGAGAACCTGAGTATAACAACCAGTTGACTTGCATGAGAACCAGTGTATAACAAGCAAATTTGTTAAATTGATATCCTCCGCCAATATGCTTGTGGACACTCATACCAAGTTTCAATGAAATCCGCCAAAGCACTTCCAAGATATGGCTCTGGGCACACAAAAAACATTTTTTCAAGATACAAAGGGCCATAACTCTGTTATTATCAGATGGTGTACAATGCCATTTCTGCGTGCATCATCCTATTATCAATATAATACTAGTACCAAGTTTCAATGAAATCCGCCAAAGCGCTTCCAAGATATGGCTCCGGACGGACGGAAAGACAGATGGACGGACGAACAAGGCCAAAACAATATCCCTCCGCCTATGGCGGGGGATAAAAACGAGTTGACTTGCATGAGAACAAGTGTATAACAACCAGTTGACTTGCATGAGAACCATTGTATAACAGCTAGTTGACTTGCATGAGAGCCAGTGTAAAACAACCAGTTGACTTGCATGAGAACCAGTGTATAACAACCAGTTGACTTGCAGAACCAGTGTATAACAACCACTTGACTTGCAGAACCAGTGTATAATAACCAGTTGACTTGCAGAACCAGTGTATAACAACCAGGACAAGTGTACATAGAGTGATCAAGATTCCCTTGCATTCTACTTTTGTTCTCAAATTTCACCTCCAACCTCAAAGAGTAAACCAGCCTACCAGTATCTCATACCCCCATTCCCCGCCTACCAGTTCCTCATACCCCCATTCCCAGCCTACCAGTTCCTCAAAACCCTCATTCCCAGCCTACCAGTTCCTCATACCCCCATTCCCAGCCTACCAGTTCCTCATACCCCCATTCCCAGCCTACCAGTTCCTCATACCCCCATTCAAAGCCTATCAGGTCCTCACATCCCCATTCCCAGCCTACCAGTTCCTCATACCCCCATTCCCAGTCTACCAGTTCCTCATACCCCCATTCCCAGCCTACCAGTTCCTCATACCACTATTCCCCGCCTACCAGTTCCTTATACCCCCATTCCCAGCCTACCAGTTCATCATACCCCCATTCCAAGCCTACCAGAATCTCATATCCCCATTCCCCGCCTACCAGTATCTCATACCCCCATTCCCAGCCTACCAGTATCTCATATCCCCATTCCCAGCCTACCAGTTCCTCATACCCCATTCCCAGCCTACCAGTTCCTCATACCCCCATTCCCAGCCTACCGGTTCCTCATACCCCCATTCCCAGCCTACCAGTTCCTCATACCCCCATTCCCCGCCTACCAGTTCCTGATTACCCCATTCCCAGCCTACCAGTTCCTCATACCCCCATTCCAAGCCTACCAGTTCCTCATACCCCCCTTTCCCCACCTACCAGTTCCTCATACCCCCATTTTCCGCCTACCAGTACGTCATACCCCCCTTCCCCGCCTACCATTTCCTCATACCCCCATTCCTAGTCTACCAGTTCCTCATATCCCCATTCCAAGCTTACCAGTTCCTCATACCCCCATTCCCGGCCTACCAGTTCCTCATTCCCCTATTCCCCACCTACCAGTATCTTATACCCCCAATCCCAGCCTACCAGTATCTCATACACCCATTCCCAGCCTACCAGTTCCTCATACCCCCATTCCCAGCCTACCAGTTCCTCATACCCCCATTCCCGCCTACCAGTTCCTCATACCCCCATTCCCCGCCTACCAGTATCTCATACCCCCATTCCCCTCCTACCAGTTCCTCATCGATATCTGCTAACCCCCATTCCCAGCCTACCAGTATCTCATACCCCCATTCCCAGCCTACCAGTATCTCATACCCCCATTCCCAGCCTTCCAGTATCTCATACCCCAATCCCAGCCTACCAGTATCTCATACCCCCATTCCCAGCCTACCAGTTCCTCATAACCCCAATCCCAGCCTACCAGTTCCTCATACCCCCATTCCCCTCCGACCAGTTCCTCATACCCCCATTCCCAGCCTACCAGTTCCTCATACCCACATTTCCCGCCTACCAGTTCCTCATATCCCCATTCCCCGCCTACCAGTTCCTTATACCCCCATTCCCAGCCTACCAGTTCCTCATACTCCCATTACCAGCTTACCAGTTATCATAACCTCATTACCAGCCTACCAGTTCCTCATACCCCCATTCCAAGCCTACCAGTTCCTCATACCCCCATTCCCCGCCTCACAGTTCCTCATATCCCCATTCCCGGCCTACCAGTTCCTCATACCCCCATTCCCTGCCTACCAGTTCCTCATACCCCCATTCCCCGCCTACCAGTATCTCATACCCCCATTCCCAGCCTACCAGTTCCTCATCGATATCTGCTAACCCCCATCCCCAGCCTACCCGTATCTCATTCCCCCATTCCCAGCCTACCAGTATCTCATACCCCCATTCCTAGCCTACCGGTATCTCATACCCCTATTCCCAGCCTACCAGTATCTCATACCCCCATTCCCAGCCTACCAGTTCCTCATACCCCCAATCCCAGCCTACCAGTTCCTCATACCCCCATTCCCCTCCTACCAGTTCTTCATACCCCCATTCCCAGCCTACCAGTTCCTCATACCTCCATTTCCCGCCTACCAGTTCCTCATATCCCCATTCCCAGCCTACCAGTTGCTCATACCCACATTCCCCGCCTACCAGTTCCTTATACCCCCATTCCCCGCCTACCAGTTCTTCATACCCCCATTCCCAGCCTACCAGTTCCTTATACCCCCATTCCCAGCCTACCAGTTCCTCATACCCCCATTCCCCGCCTCACAGTTCCTCATACCCCCATTTCCCGCCTAACAGTTCCTCATACCCCCATTCCCAGCCTACCAGTTCCTCATACCCCCATTCCCAGCCTACCAGTTCCTCATACCCCCATTCCACGCCTACCAGTTCCTTATACCCCAATTCCGGGCCTACCAGTTCCTCATACCCCCATTCCCAGCCTACCAGTTTCTCATACCCCCATTCCCAGCCTACCAGTCCCTCATATCCCAATTCACTGCCTACCAGTTCCTCATACCCCCATTCCCAGCCTACCAGTTCCTCATACCCCCATTCCCCGCCTACCAGTTCCTTATACCCCAATTCCGGGCCTACCAGTTCCTCATACCCCCATTCCCAGCCTACCAGTTTCTCATACCCCCATTCCCAGCCTACCAGTCCCTCATACCCCCAATTCACTGCCTACCAGTTCCTCATACCCCCATTTCCAGCTTACCAGTTCCTCATACCCCCATTCCCAGCCTACCAGTTCCTCATACCCCCATTCCCCGCCTACCAGTTCCTTATACCCCCATTTCCCGCCTACCAGTTCCTCATACCCCCATTTCCAGCCTACCAGTTCCTCATACCCCCATTCCCCGCCTACCAGTTCCTCATCAATATCTACTAAGCCCCATTCCCCGGCTACCAGTTCCTCATACCCCCATTCCCCCCCCCTACCAGTTCCTCATACCCCCATTCGCAGCCTACCAGTTCCTCATACCCCCATTCGCAGCCTACCAGTTCCTCATACCCCCATTCCCCGCCTACCAGTTCCTCATACCCCCATTCCCAGCCTACCAGTTCCTCATACCCCCATTCCCAGCCTACCAGTTCCTCATACCCCCATTCCCCGCCTACCAGTTCCTTATACCCCCATTCCCCGCCTACCAGTTCCTCATACCCCCATTCCCAGCCTACCAGTTCCTCATATCCCCATTCCCAGCCTACCAGTTCCTCATACCCCCATTCCCAGCCTACCAGTTCCACATCGATATCTGCTAACCCCCATTCCCCGCCTACCAGTTCCTCATACCCCCATTCCCAACCTACCAGTTCCTCATACCCCCATTCCCAGCCTACCAGTTCCTCATACCCCCATTCCCTGCCTACCAGTTCCTCAAACCCCCATTCCCAGCCTATCAATTCCTCATACCCCCATTCCCCGCCTACCAGTTCCTCATACCCCCATTCCCTGCCTACCAGTTCCTCATACCCCAATTCCCAGCCTACCAGTTCCTCATACCCCCATTCCCAGCCTACCAGTTCCTCATCGATAGTCTGAACAGCAGGGGTGAGGATGATCTCCTGCCTGGCCACCATGCCTTGCTCCACATCGTGCTCCAGGACCCCTGTCAGTGTGCTGGACAGCTTGCGTATGATCTTGTTGAACAGGCCCAGCAGCTGGGAGGCTGGCAGGTCCAGCTCCCTCTCCAGCACCTCCACCGTCTTGTGCTGCAAGCCCAGACCCAGCAACACTGCCTGAAATGGGGAACTCAAACTTAAATACATACATGCACAGTCAAACTGAACATGAACCCATGTTAAAAGCCTAGGCCAAGCATGACTACCTGAAATGTGATACAGACCCCATTGAGCGAACATATCAGGATTTAGAAAACTAAGCCATAGTGCAGATTTAATCACAAATACTTCTAATCACTTTGACTCTAACCATGAAGACTCATAACAAACAACACTTTCAACCACAAGTACTTTTATCACTGAGACTCCTAACCACTTACACTCCTAACCACTTACACTACTAACCACTAAGTCATTTACCATTTACACTACAAACCACTTGGATTCCTAACCATTTACACTACTAACCCCTTAGATTCCTAACCATTTACACTACTAACCTCTTAGACTCCTAACCATTTACACTACCTACCATATACACTCCTAATCACCATGACTCTTAACCACTAAGATATCTAAACTCTAAAATGCTATTCATTTAGAATTCAAAACCCTCAGAATCCCATCAACTAAAGACTTCTAACCACTCAGACACATAACCAGTAAGACTTCTAATTACTCACAATCCCAACCACTAAAACTTCTAACCACTTCCACTTAGACTTGAATTATTACCTTTAAGTTTAACCTTGACATTTAAGGCCAAGAGACTGTTGATACCGGACACTCAGTATCCTCTTGGTAGTTATTTGTGCTACCTTGCTTTCAGATTGCATGATGAATGGCGACGTTACAGCCAGGACAAGCTGTTTAATTGCCAAATGTGACCTTAGACCTCTAAATTCTACCTTGACCTCTGAGGTAGAGGTGACCTTCAACCTCTAAATGCTACCTTGACCTCTGAGGTAGAGGTGACCTTCAGCCTCTAAATGCTACCTTGACCTCTGAGGTAGAGGTGACCTTCAACCTCTAAATGTTACCTTGACCTCTGGGGTAGAGGTGACCTTCAACCTCTAAATGTTACCTTGACCTCTGAGGTAGAGGTAACCTTCAACCTCTAAATTTTACCTTAACCTCTGAGGTAGAGGATATGACCTTCAACCTCTAAATGTTACCTTGACCTCTGAGGTAGAGGTGACCTTAAACCTCTAAATGTTATCCTGACCTCTGAGGTAAAGGCAGGTTTCACAAGAAACTGCAGTCTTCTCATGGCGGTAATTAGTGGTAAGTTCATTCAAAACAGCAAATGACAAAGTTACAGTCTAAGAAAGCAGTTTTCATCTCCAACTTTTAACTCCAACTCTTTAACTTTGAACTCCTGTTGGAACCTTGATCATAAGGTAGATAGACTTGTGTTAATTTTGACAAGTCCTCTCATGACGGATTGCATTAGTGCAAATTATTTAAGATATCCATCAATAAATGGCTAAGTTTTGACTGAGGAAGGAATTGTTCAGCTTTTATAAGACCAATTTAAGACCATTTACATAGGGAGACAGATATTAACAAAGACACAACATCTTATGATGATTTACAATTGTTTACAGAGTGACAGGCCACAGCCACTGAGAATGACAATAGAAGAACACTCAAGTGAGGGCTGGTACAATGCACTAAGGGAGTATATGACACTTTGGTGAAATTCCACTATTTAAACCAATATCATTCTGACAAGGGAAGGCAGATTAAACTTACCGACTGTATAATACTAAGGTGAACATCAACTAATTCCAAGAAGACCATTCTGGCTAGGGCAGGTACAAGGTCCATAATGAGGTGGTAGTCCACCATATTCTGAGCGTACAACTCGAGGCGTTTCAGGTCATAGCGGGTCACATACATCTCCAGGTCCTTACTGCTCACGGTGCCTGCACAACATGGCAAAGAAATGTCTTAAAGAGAACATGGTAATGTACAAAACATTCACAAAGCTATTTATAATGACATTATTTTATAAATAACATTTAGGTTATACAATTTTATTTTTTCTTATTTAAATATATTATCATTGCATGGAAAAAGACCATAGTTGAGGATATTGTTTAGTGATATAATATACCCACTCGACATTGGCTCTAAACATGTGTGCTGGGTTCATATATTTTTTAAGAAAGCTCCAATGCCTTCTAGTATCAGGGTGCAGGACCATGTGTCTTTGTGGGATTAATCTTTTTAACTTTTATGGATGTATACAGGACGGAAGGTGGTGCTTTATTTCAAATAACTTTTTTAAACAATTTTTCTTAAGAATTTCAGCTAGTGCATAAAATACAGATTTTTATGCTGCTAGTGGCAATGTAAAATACATTATAATTACTTTATTTAATAAGCCTGTGTTTTTGTTCAAAAATTCGATTTGTACTACACAGTTTTGCTTCACGCAACCTGAATTTGTCACGGATTTCAGACATATTCAAGGATTTATTCTTTTATACCTTAAGATATTAGCACAAACTGCAAGAAAAACTGTCTTATATGCACTCTAGACTTTTGCAAAGGTATTTCACTTACTAAACACATTTGCAAAAACAAAGTTTTTAACAGTGTGATTACATTCTGTCCAGCCCATGTGTTAACCCCTGAAAACCCTGATGATTCTGCACCCTGAGTAATGAAATTACAAATGTGTGCAAATATTGGTCAACATGTCTGTTTTATGTGACACAGTAAAGAATCTACAATTACCTGTTGAAGTATGTTTGAACTGTTTCTGCTGCAGCACATTGAGGGCCATGGCTGGCATGAACTCTCGGAACTGATATGACAACAGTGATATGAACCTGCGCCGGAAATCTGGAATATGAAAACAAACCACATCATAGCAATTACCAATGCTGGTCATTCTTTTATAAACATTGAATATAAGCAAGCAAATACAAGAGCAGTCTTGAACACATTCTATATGTATTAAATACACTGAACTTACTGTTCTCCAAATCAAGTAGCTGTTGTGTCTAGTTCAAACTGTGTGTGACTTTTAAAGAGGGAT
Organism: Dreissena polymorpha; assembly: GCF_020536995.1. NCBI lineage: Eukaryota > Metazoa > Mollusca > Bivalvia > Myida > Dreissenidae > Dreissena > Dreissena polymorpha. The sequence continues at coordinate 61,349,950 of NC_068364.1, read as the reverse complement.
TTTCACACTTGAAATCATTTATTATATACAGAATGATAGACTCAACCAAATAATATTGGGTATTAAAACTATTATGCTCATACAAAGAGACACACCCAAATAATGTAATAATAACGCATACATAATCAGTTACTGACACAACCCTGGAATGATTTACAACCAAAATAAGGCAAATGCATATTCCTAACGTGTGTGAATTCAATGTTGATAATGGACTTCCATTTTATGTGAACAAAAAGAAAAACTTATCCATAAATGTGTGGCATGTTTTTTCATGTATGAATAAATCCCTACTGGTAATATAACTATGTTCAAAACAAGGTGCTGCATTTGATAAACCTATATATGCTGCGGCATATGCCTTGTCAGAATTGGTTCACTGGTTCATTTGAAAGAGTCCAAAGGTAGCTCAGTGCAATGTTATTTGACCTCTAAGTGTCACCTTGACCTTAAATTAAGGATACGATTGTAACAAAGTGCAATGTTATTTGACCTCTAAGTGACACCTTGACCTTAAAATAAGGACACGATTGTAACACACTAAGTCTTATGATGCTTTACGTTTGTGCTGATATATTTTAATATCCATCCAATTATGGACAAGTTATGCTGCAACAGAACTGTTCGACATACAGCTGGGAACTCATACAAAAGATGTACAGACATACATGGTGACTGGAATATGCTGCATTCCTTGAAGGTGGACATGACAAACTAACAAACAAACACCTTTTAAACAAAAATCTGCCAGCCTTCTTTGGCTCTCTAAATTTACACTTTGAAGATTTTTTTTAAAATAATGAACTACCAAAATATTACACCAAGCGATGAAAGCCTTTCTCAGACAAATCCTATAAATTCAAGTACACAACAACACTATCATGATATTCTATATATCCTACAATATTTATTTTAAACATCTTTGATGAGACAATCAAAATATGAGCGTTTAATTGTTGAAATTTGTTATAGCCAAAACAGATTAAATTGACAGAATCTAATCATGCATAATTACATCAAAATTATTTGTGATCTTTTCCGATTTCGCTACTTGAAATGGTCCTTAATAATTAAATGTAAAGCAGATGTTTATTCAAAACCTAGCTTTTCCTACAACAACATTGTTTAGCTGTAGGATGAAATTATTAACCAACACTCAAACATAGCTAAACTCTAAAGACTCTTGCATTGAATGACAGAAATTGAAGAACCAGCATGTACTTCACTTACAGACATTTTGATGGGTCAGATGTAAGGGGCCTTTTTCCAGATTTTTGCAGATATTGAAGTTGTCACTAAATGCTTTATAATGAGAAATTTAAACATTGGATCTAAAAAAGCTCCAGTAAAAATCAAAAATAAAATTAGAAACAAACAAGGGACAAAATTGTCACAAAACCAGGGTTTCATTGTGAAAAAAAAATCTGATAAAGGGAGAAAACTCAAACTGAACTTTTGAAATGACCAAAAAAAATTAACCCCCTTTGTAAGTTTTTTTTTTTTTTTTTAAATCTATTTTTAGTCGTGGCGACCTTGACATTGGAGATATTGACGTGATTCTTTCGTGGGACACACCGTCCCATGATGGTGAACAAATGTGCCAAATGATTTTAAAATCTCACAATGAATGACATAGTTATGGCCAGGACAAGCTCATTTATGGCCATTTTTGACCTTTGAACTCAAAGTGTGACCTTGACCTTGGAGATATCGACGTAATTATTTCGCGCGACACACCGGCCAATGATGGTGAACAAATGTGCCAAATGATTTTAAAATCTGACAATGAACGACATAGTTATGGCCCGGACAAGCTTATTCCGCCAGCCCGCCAGCCAGCCAGCCAGCCCGCCAGCCCGCCCGCATTCGCCAATCTAATAACCAGTTTTTTCCTTCGGAAAACCTGGTTAAAAAAGTAATCCTCAATTGGGCTCAAACCACAGACAACTAGTCTAAGAGAAAAGTCTAACACTTAGACCACTAGCAATCTGTGCTCATTTAATGAATGATGTATTTTATACTTTATATAAGCAATCCTCGTTGTTTCACAAAATATAACGACAACAACAGAACTCTCCAAATCATTTTGCATTGCAACTCTTATAATTTTCAGGTTTTTAAATCGTCAAAAGATGCACATAATGGATATTGTAGAGCATGGTAAATGTCCAGTATTAGTGTTTCCTAACAATTATCATAACTACAACGAAAATTTGCGAATCTGAAACAATTGTTTTTAATTTTGTCAATTTACCAAAACGTGAAAAGGGCCCTTTAATGAGCAATACAACTATTAAGTATTAAGATGTCTTCAAATATTTTATTTATCGTCATTTTTCATGAATATTGTAATGGTATGCATTTATTGGAAAACAATAGCTGTCACCATAGGATGACATATGCCCTCTAGGGGTAAATTTTTTTATGCGTATGGAAAGGCCTTGTCTATACCAAATATGAAGGTTATATCTCAAGGGACATAGAAGTTATGAGCATTTTTCAAAACCTAAACACAGATTTCGAAACCTAAACAGGGACACTAAATTCAAGATCAAGGTCACAGGGGTAAAATTTTTTGTGCATATGGAAAGGCCTTGTCCATATACACATGCCTACCAAATATGAAGGTTATATCTCAAGGGACATATTAGTTATGAGCATTTCGAGAAACCTAAACGCAAAGTGTGACGGAAGGACAGACGCACGGACGGACAGTCCAATCACTACCGTAATTACTCTATGTTTTCGGACACTCTAAGTTTTCGGACACCCCCTTTTTTAGCAAAAATTAATTTTTTTTGTGACTCTTTATTTTCGGACACACGAGTTTTCGTCCGTTATTTATGTCTCTAAGTTTTCGGACAGTATATTTTACAGCGCTATTTTACCAATTTTGGAACCTGTTTTCCATATCTAATGACACTTCGATCATGGGGTTTTACAACAAGATTAACATCATTAAACATTGCGGGTGCATGCCTAAGGGGAATTGAACATTACATTTGCTTTATTGGGTAAAGAACCTCGTAAATCGGTATTAAACAATGGTTTCGCCCGATAGCATAAGCGTTATGACATGACAATTACCAGGGGTAGTGCCAATTAACAGTTCAATTTTCTACCGCAATGGTACTACCCCTTCTCAGTAAAATAACTGTGACAAATACTAAATGTTTCAAATTGTGATGCACCCTATTACAAGTTTTACGAACAATGGAAGGTGTTACACAACAACTATCGGAAATGAACAAACAAAGAATTAATAGTTTGCTTTTTTTATTGCGTTAATTACAGGTTCATACAAGCGTGTATTGGTACATCACATGCTTATTTTTGTACTCGTTGGTCAAAGTACATCCTTGAAGTAACTTTCTGTCAAATAAATTAAGCATTTACAATTATTTAAAATGCAGTGCAAACATGTATAACTGTAATTTATATTATACAGCATGGTATTTTACAAGCGCGTGCTATAACCAGTAGTCGTTGATGCAATTGACGCTATTTTCGGACACTTCCATTTTCGACTCTAAGTTTTTGGACACCTGTATTTTGTTAATATTTTTCGTATCTAAGTTTTTGGACACGAAAAAAAAAAAAAATATATTTTTAAGTGTCCGAAAACATAGAGTAATTACAGTATATGCCTTCCTTCGGGGGCATTAAAAAAACAAGGCTTTAATCTTAAAGATACAGCATTTTCATCAAGTGTCTTCGCTTCTTTAATGGAGGACCTCAAATGCAAAATAAACGGAAACCACATACCCTATAACCAAATAGCTGAGGTAAGCAGAACACATACATATAAGGTTCATCTGAAAACTGTTGTAACTGTTAAACATGTAAATTAGAGATACAATAGTTTCAAACTCATTTTTGACCAGACAAACCTTTCCAGAAAGCAGGCAGCCACATGGCTTCTGACTCCCCTTCTCCAGTGTGTAGGGATTTCAGCATGATACAGGAATACTCTCCTGTCAGTTCATTGGCTGTCTGCCTCAGATACACAGGAACAAAACCGCATTTCTTCCAAAATCTACAAGAAAGGTGGAATTTTCCTTAAGATTAAATGACTGTTATACTGCAAACATTCTTCAAATAAATGCAGAAAACGAAAACTGTTCTTTCGAGATCTTTTGAGAAACAGTACATGCATGATCTCTGAACTACCAATAAAACATTCAGATTACAACTTTAAGAATCTTCGACAAAGTCTCAAGTACACTTTTTTAACAATACTTTGACAGCTAGACATTATTTGGAAGTCCAATTGTCCCTGAAAACAAAATTAGATTATTTATTTAAGTATAATGATACAACATGATAAAACATATCTACATACATGATAAAATAGTAAAACAATAAGCATGTATGCGAAATGAAACCATGCCAATAACATTATACAAAGGATTACACAAACAAGAGGGCCTGAAAGGCCCAAAGTCGGTCTCCCGAGATAACAAGATATTATTGGGACAAATTTCTGACCAAGTTTCATAAAGATCGGAAAATAAATGTGGCCTCTAGAGTGTTAACAAGGTTTTACTATAGCCATATAAGGAAAAATGCTCCGTCCCCTGGCAGCTATGTTTTTCAACCAATCGGCATCATTTTTGAACTATTCCAAGATATTATCGGGATGAATCTTCTCATCTAGTTTCATGAAGATCGGGCAGTAAATGTGGCCTCTATATTGTTAACAAAATATTACTATAGCCATATAAGGAAAAATGCCCCGCCTCTTGGAGGCCATGTTTTTCAAGCAAACATAATTATTTTCGAACTCATCCAAGATATCATTGAAACCAATCTTCTGACCAAATTTCATGAAGATTGGACAATAAATGTGGCCTCTAGAGTGTTACCAAGGTTTTACTAAAGCCATATATAGCCATATAAGGAGAAATGCCCCGCCCCTGGTGGCCATGTTTTTAAAGCAACCAAAACCATTTTCAAACTCATCCAAGATATTATTGGGACAAATCTTCTGACCAAGTTTCATGACGATCGTTAAATACATGTGACCTCTAGAGTGTTAACAAGGTTTCACTACATCCATATAAGAAAAAATGCCCCGCCCCCAAGGTGGCCATGTTTTTCAACCAACCCGCATCATTTTTGAACTCGTCCATGATATTATTGGGATACATCTTCTGACCCAGTTTTATGAAGATCAGAATATAAATGTGGCCTCAAGAGTGTTAACAAGATTTTACTATAGACATATAAAGCAATACAAGGAAAAATGCCCCGCCCCTTGGCAGCCAGGTTTTTCAAGCAAACGTAACCATTTACAAACTCATCCATGATATCAATAAGACAAATCTTCTGACCATATTTCATGAAGATTGGCAATAAATGAGGCCTCTAGAGTGTTAACAAGGTTTTACTATAGCCATATAAGGAACAAGAGATGTGTTCGTCAGAACAATGCCCCCTATTGCGCCGTGTTGAAATAAAACAAGAGGGCCTGAAAGGCATAAAGTCGCTCACCTGAGATTACAAGATATTATTGGGACAAATTTTCTGACCAAGTTTCATGAAGATCGGAAAATAAATGTGGCCTCTGGAGTGTTAACAAGGTTTTACTATACCCATATACGGAAAAATACCCCGCCCCTTGGAAGCCATTTTCTTCAAGCAAACATAATTATTTTCGAACTCATCCAAGATATCATTGAGACCAATCTTCTTACCAAATTTCATGAAGATTAGACAATAAATGTGGCCTTTAGAGTGTTAACAAGGTTTTACTTGAGCCATATATAGCCATATAAGGAAAAATGCCCCGGCCCTGGTGGCCTTGTTTTTAAAGCAACCAAAACCATTTTCGAACTCATCCAAGATATCATTGGGACAAATCTTCTGACCAAGTTTCATAATGATCAATAAATAAATGTGACCTCTAGAGTGTTAACAAGGTTTACTATAGCCATATATGGAAAATAGCCCCGCCCCCGTGGTGGCCATGTTTTTTAACCAACCGGCATCATTTTTGAACTTGTCAAAGATAAAATTGGGATGAATCTTCTGACCGAGTTTCATGAAGATCGGACTATAAATGTGGCCTCTAGAGTGTTAACAAGATTTTACTATAGCCTTATAAAGCCCTATAAGGAAAAATGTCCCGCCCCTTGGCAGCCATGTTTTTCAAGCAAACGTAACCATTTTCGAACTCATATAAGGAAAAATGCCCCACCCCCTGGTGGCCTTGTTTTTCAACCAACCGGCATCATTTTCGAACTCGTCCATGATATTATTGGGATAAATCTTCTGACCAAGTGTTGTGAAGATCAGACAATAAATGTGGCCTCTAGAGTGTAAACAAGATTTTTCTATAGCCATATAAGGAAAAATGCCCCACCTCTTGGCAGCCATGTTTTTCAAGCAAACGTAACCATTTTCGAACTCATCCAAGATATCATTGAGACCAATATTCTGACCAAATTTCATGAAGATTCGACAATAAGTGTGGCCTCTAGAGAGTTAACAAGGCAAATGTTGACGGCGCACGCCAGACGACGGACAAAAGCGATCACAAAAGCTCACCATGAGCATGTTGTGCTCAGTTGAGCTAAAAAGATGACTTAATCTCTTATTTCCATTGTGGTCCTTGGATATTGATGGCAGTGACATAGAGAGGCATGAGATGAATATCAGAGATTTGAGTTATAAAAGACAATTATTTGCATACAAAGGTAGATATATTAAAATGTGGATTAATTAAAAACTAACTATATAGATCTAAAAGAATGATTACATATTAAGAAGATGAGTTTTAACTGACAACTGAAAATGAGTTATACTTGTAAAATTCCTTGAGGAGGAAGGTAGTTTGTTCCACAGAACACAAACATTATATGCAAAAGATTTAGCACCAAAACCTTTGACTTTGGGTAAAATATAGCACTCACTTTCACTTGACCTAGTCTTGCATGAATGACGAGTCAAAGGGAACAAAGTTTTCACTCATATATTCAGGAGCTAAACCATTTTTGATTTTGAAAACATGACAAAGGGTAGCTTGCTCCACTCTCTTTTGAACAGGTAACCAGTTCAAAATCTTCAAATGTTCATTACCTATATGTGACATAGGACCTAGATTGAGGACAAACCTTATTAATTTATTTTGTGTGACCTGAAGTTTATCTTTCCAAATTTTGGTAAAACCATGATACCAATAAACAGCTGCGCCATGAGCGCATGATACGCCCGTCGTTCGCCAATGAAGTAGCAAGGTAATAAATAACCCTTTGAATCATTTTTTTACTTCAGTTTATTTGTATTTGAATACATGGTTTAATTTATAAGTACATGAGCATGGAGCGCCGTCTCCTTGACATTCATACCATATCTTTTTTTGAGTATATGAGGGTTTATCAATATTAAGATTGTGTTGAAATTTGAAAAAAATCCATCGAAGGATATTTGAGCTACGGTAGGACATTCAATGAAATCACGAAATTTTGACGAACAAAGTCCCATAACTCTGAAACGACAATTCAGAATTCCGTCAAAAACGAAAGGGGATCAGGGTTTATCAATATTAAGATTGTGTTGAAATTTGAAAAAAATCCATCGAAGGATATTTGAGCTACAGTAGGACATTCAATGAAATCACGAAATTTTGACGAACAAAGTCCCATAACTCTGGAACGACAATTCAGAATTCCGTCAAAAACGAAAGGGGATCAGGGTTTATCAATATTAAGATTGTGTTAAAATTTGAAAAAAATCCATCGAAGGATATTTGACGTAGCGTACGACATTAACAGACGGACGGACGGACAGACGGACGCGGGGTATACCATAATACGTCCCGTCATAGACGGGCGTATAAAAACGACATGCGTAATCAAAATGACATTGGATTACAGTCAAGACCAGAAGTTTCTTAGTTTGGAATGAGAGAAAATCAAGTTTTCTATACAGAAACTTTAACCTTGTATTGGCTTTTTTAACAACAGAACTAGCCATGGAATCACCAGACAGTGACTGATCAAGTGTAGCACCAAGATATTTGACTGTAGAAGTTGACTGAATACGAATACCATTACAACTAACATTGACAGAAGCACCAGACTTTAACCTAGGTTTAGAACCAAATAGAATTGTCTCTATTTTACCTACTTGAAGAGAAAGTTTATTGTCAATTAACCATTGACTGACAGACTGTAATTCATCTGTCAGTTCTTTTTCTATGAAAGACCTGTTTTTACCTGCAACAAGAATGGCCGAATCATCAGCATACAGAAGAAGTTTATTTTTAACCACTGCCTGCATATCATGTTCATATATTAAGAAAAGTAGTGGCCCCAAGATGGATCAGTGTGGAACACCGTAAGTAACCTTACCACTAGAAGAGAAAGAACCAGCTACATTAACAAGTTGTTGCCTGTCAGAAAGCTAGGTATGACTTAAACCATTGAAGAACATCAGGACTGAGACCCATGGCTTCTAGTTCTAGAAGAAGAACTGAATGGTCTACTGTGTCAAAAGCTTTTTGAAGATCCATTAAAATCATACCTACAAGGTGACCTTTATCCATATGAAACCTATATAGTCTGACAAATGAATAAGGCTTAAAACTGTCAAGATAAAAATCTTATTCAATCTATCCAGTACTTACATTTAGCAATATACGTATTATGTATTATTATGTACGGCCATGATCAATGTTCAAACTTATTGAACTATTGCAAACTGAAAACAAATCTGTATTGATTAAGTTTGCAAAATATATTAAAGAAAGCTTGGAAATTAAAACAAAATTATAAATGTTAACAAAAGCTGATCATCCTCTTTACATGCTGTGTTATGTTATATTAAAATGTCCATTAATTCGTGTTTAAATGTTATACTGATATATGAGATGTTATAAATTGTCATAAAATAATATGTGTATTATGATGATGTACTATGTACAAATCAAATATCTGTTCTGTTCTTAACCCATTTATGCTGAGTGGACTCTCCCATCCTTCTAAATTGGATCAACTTATTTCCAAAATTATGGATGTCAAGTATTTTTATTTCTACATTTAGAATATTTCTTACAGAAATTCCTTTAAGCAAACAGCACAGACCCTGATGAGAGGCCTTTTTTCTTGACGCTAGGCATGAATGGGTGAAGCTAGAATATAGCTGACATATTCACACCTGAGTAGATCAGATGTCATCCCGTATGACACACCCAGGTAATCCAGCTTTTCAGCCTGACGCTCACTCAACTTCATCAACAATGGTGGGAGGTCCTTCCGTGGAGTTATGCACTCTTCCAACAGCTCCACTTCCTCCTCTGTGACTGTGTTGGTGTCTATGGAAATGCCTTCATCCCCTTCTAGAATGTTCTGAATTTTACCCTCATAATACTGTTCCAGCAGAGTCATCGCTCGCTTACCATAACCCATCTGCAATTAGTACCAAAAACGTGTGACATTAAGGAATAAAAACAATCTAGTACAGAACAATCACAGTTTATTACATTTTAAGAAAACTGTTATAAATCCTTTTAGACTTGTTTTTTTAATACAAACATCTGACATCTAAAAGTGTACCTGTTTACAACCATGATATTCAATATTCACAACATTCTGAATCAGTACAGAACTCTCCTGTACAGAGCTCCCCTGTACAGAGGTCCCCTCTATATCTTACCCCTGTGTAGTCTGGATGAGTGGCAATCCTAACTATACGGGCTCCGGACAGGCTAGGAAAATCATGGTCTTGAAACTAAAAACAAAAACGTTTTTAATTGTAATCAATATTAAACCAAAATAATTTCTCTATAACAAAGACATACAATAGTATTGCACCTGTTGAATGCTGGGAATAATCAGGATTTTGTATTCGTGTTTAATAAGTTTAAAATCATCTTTACTCTATCCACAACCTCATCGCATCATCAAAACAAAAGAAACAATAACCATATCCAGATCAATATCTTACACTACCTACGCTACCAATCACACAGTACAACAAGGGACAAAATTGTCACAAAACCAGGTTTTCATTGTGAAAAAAAATCTGATTAAGGGAGACAACTCAAACTGAACTTTTGAAATGAACAAACAAAATTAACCCCCTTTGTAAGTTTGTTTCAAAATAAATCTATTTTAAGTTGTGGTGACCTTGACATTGGAGATATTGACGTGATTCTTTCGTGCCACACACCGTCCCATGATGGTGAACAAATGTGCCAAATAATTGTAAAATCTCACAATGAATGACATAGTTATGGCCCAGACAAGCTCATTTATTGCCAATTTTGACCTTTGAACTCAAAGTGTGACCTTGACCTTGGAGATATCGACGTAATTATTTCGCGCGACACACCGTCCAATGATGGTGAACAAATGTGCTAAATGATTTTAAAATATGACAATGAACGACATAGTTATGGCCCGGACAAGCTTGTTCCGCCCGCCCGCCAGCCAGCCAGCCAGCCAGCCCGCCGGCATTCGCCAATCTAATAACCAGTTTTTTCCTTTGGAAAACCTGGTTAAAAAATAACCATCATGAGCTTTAATTTATAACAAGAGCACCGCATAATGGGTGCCACGCTTGGCTACGAAAGCTTGTCAGATTTTTTTTTTTTTTTTTTTAATTTAGAGGTCACAATGACCTTGACCTTTGACCTAGTGACCCAAAAATGGGTGTGGCGTGTAGAACTCATCAAGGTGCATCTACATATGAAGTTTTAAAGTTGTAGGTAGAAGGACTTTGATTTTAGAGCCAATGTTAAAAAACCTTAACAAACCTTGACACGGACGGCAGACAGGACGAGCTGGCTATGACAATACCTCAGGTTTTCTCCGAAAACAGCCGAGCTAAAAACTGACTGCCACATCTGTTGTAATGGCATATTTGATATGGTGTCAGCCTAGACCTCTTGAGGTCCCCATTCTGGGAGTATTCCCAAGATCTCTCTTAAAATACTTCAACTCCAGCAAACCCTCTCACAGGAACTGCACGATAACAAGATTTAGACTACTCAATGTTAGAGTGAACTACCTGCTGTGAGACAGTCCATGGGATGAGATCCCCAGACGCACGTTTGCCCCGGGACAGACTGTTCAGTATGGACGACTTGGAGATCTCCCCTTCCAAGCACACCTACAATATTGGACCAAGCTGACAACTGAGCTCATTAATAAAAAAATATGGGCTGTGCTCTGTGAAATGGGGGTTTAATGCATTAGTGTAGAGTGCTGTCCCAGATTAGCCTGTGCAGTGAGCACAGGCTAATCAGGGACGACACTTTCCGCCTAAACTTGATTTTTGCTAAGAAAAGTCATTCTTTAAACAAAATATATCATAAAAGCCGAAAGTGTGGTCCCTAATTAGCATGCATTCTGCACAGGCTTATCTTACTGCACAGGCTTATCTGGGACAACACTTTGGGCACATGCATGAAACCCGCTTTTTACAGAGCACAGCCCATATCTATAGAAATAACTTAACACTTGTGCAAGTTATCTCATCAAACAATGATAAATGAACTTTTTTCTCTGAGTGGGAAATGAGACAGCAAACAAATCTCATGGATTGTTACTTTCTATACTATTGACCATGTTATTTATATATGTTATCAATGACATATCTAAGCTAGCCATTTCATAATTCACTGTATATGTATGCAAAAAGTTTTAATGGGTTACAAGAAAGTTGCACAACACAACCTTTTTAGGTCTAATACATATCTTAAATGTAATCTACAGGTACAGTATTCATATTTAAACTTTAGTAAATTACTAGATGTAATATATAGATATCGGCCCTGCTCTGTAAAAAGGGGATTTAATTCATGTGCGTAAAGTGTTGTCCAAGATTAGCCAATGAAGTCCGCACAGGCTAGTCAGGGACGACACTTTCTGCATAATTTGGATTTTTGCTACGAAGCAACGTTCTGTAAACAAAAGAAATCATAAAAGCAGAAAAAGTCTTCGCTGATCTGGGACGACACTTAACTCAAATGCATTAAACCATTTTCACAGAGTACAGAGTACGACCCATATAATAATTAAGCAACCAGGTTACAGGCCAAGATTTTGGAACTTAGTAAGCCTGTTTAAACGAGATTAGCATAAGCTCTCTTTGTTGATACTGAAATAAATTGTGAACAAGATGTGTTTGTGAAACACAATGTCCCCCTATATAACGTTTGACCTTGAAGGATGACCTTGACCTTGTGAAGGATGACCTTGACCTTTCATCTTCAATATTGCAAAAGTATTCATAAAATAAGCGATTTGGGCCACATATATTTGACCTCTGACCTTAAAGAATGACCTTGACCTTGACCTTTCACCACTCAAAATGTGCAGCTCCATGAGATGCACATGCATGCCAAATATCAAGTTGCTATCTTCAATATTGCAAAAGTATTTATAAAATAAGCGCTTTGGGCCACATATATTTGACCTCTGACCTTGAAGGATGACCTTGACCTTTCACCACTCAAAATGTGCAGCTCCATGAGATACACATGCATGCCAAATATCAAGTTGCTATTTTCAGTATTGCAAAAGTATTCATAAAATGAGCGATTTTGGCCACATATATTTGACCTCTGACCTTGAAGGATGACCTTGACCTTGACCTTTCACCACTCAAAATGTGCAGCTTCATGAGATACACATGCATGCCAAATATGAAGTTGCTATCTTCAATATAGCAAAAGTTATTGCAAAATGTTAAAGTTGGCGCAAACAAACCAACAGACCAACAGACCAACGGACCAACAGACAGGGCAAAAACAATATGTCCCCCACTACTATAGTGGGGGACATAAAAAGTGTATGTTTAAAGTATTACAAGCTTCAAATGAAAATAATACGTGGACTTATTGTCATAAATAGTATTTTGTACAACAATATCAACTATGAAATAGTAATTTGCATCTTGGAAATAAGTGACTTAATGCAGTTATACTCAAACCAGGCTTATCTTTTTTTTTAGAAAATGAGGCCAGTTCCTCCAAAATTTTACAACTGCTTTAACCTTACCATCATTAATTTTCAGAAATAAAAAAACCCTAAGTATATTTATCTCTGTTAGTATATTTATCTCTGACCAAACTAAGGGCAAAGTATTAACTAGTGTTACAGATTTTCATAGCAGAGTTTCTGCAAGTAAAAAAAGACAAATTTGTTTGTAAACTAAAAGCATGGCTATTTTAACGGTCAAAAATAAGAACTGGTTCCTTTTAGGAAGTTAGTCTGCAAATAATTGAAAACTGTCGCACGTGTACACTACAAGATTCATGCAGCTTATTACAAAATATTCCTCTTCAGACATGCAGCTTTAATTATAAAATGCAGGAATAATTAGATCCAGGTCTATTATAACTTTTTCTTGAACATCTTGTCAAGTCAGTCTCATTACTTTATGGCATAATCAAATGATCTCTAAAGCATAAAATAGTTTCTATCTTTATAGGTTCTGTCATTTTGTCAAATGTATACAAAATAACGTTTTGATTACAGTTGACCCACTATTAATCTTTATATACTTCATGTACAGGAAAGATGAAAGACTGCTTGGAATATCAAGGGACCAACCACACATGTAAGGGGCCATAGACTAGTGGCCTTGTTCTAATTAACTTCATGTTTCTCCCTGTTATATGTTCGTCTGTTTTGTTCTCCTAACCTGCAGAACACACAGCACCTCAGGCAGGGCAGACTGGTTTGGATCCACGGGACCCAGCAGTACAAATATGTGGTGGGCCGGAGCATCAGACAGCAGTTGAAGGTCATTGGGGGTGTTCTTAGAAAGAAAGCAACATGTAACATGATTCATCTGTTCGAAGCCATAGGGGACTTCTCTGCAAATATTCTGACTGGGCCTCCAGGTTTTGATGGAAAATACAACAAAATGTACTATTAATCCATTTTCCTCAGTTGAATGCATATCAAACCATATTTTTCCACAGAACAAAGAGGAATATTAGCTATTAATGTGGTAGAATAAAGACCCCAATTGTCTTTTGGAGCAATTGTAACAAACACTTTTAAGAATAATTAGAGTTCAATAAAAATGACAAAATTACTTTCTTAAAAAAAAAAAATCAGGGAAAATTTCCCTGTCAACCAAATACCAACCTTGTAATGGGAGGAGACATAGAGCCCCATGATTCTATGCAAGAATGCCTCAGAAGCCTTGTGATAGGAGAACAGAGTGTCCCGATTCACATAATACAAGTCACAAAGCTCTGGCAGGGGGCAACCAGACAATATCCTTGGAACATCACTAGCGTCCAAACAGAGAAGGTCATTGAGCCATCTCTCTACTGGATCATTATTTGTGTATCGTATGGACTCGTTGAGCACCACCTCCTGTAGAGTCCGGCCTGATGCTGATGATGCAACCTTACTGTCTGACTTGGTTGTCATAGCAACTGTTTTCTTGACCTCTGCTGTTGTGCCGCCGTAGGTCAAGGACTGTTGACGCAGCTGCTGAATAAGCTTCAGTGAGAGAGAGCGGCCAGTTCCTTCATACCTGGGGGTCGAAAACACAAATGATTGTGTAAATTAAGTCAACAATTATGCAATATTGATACCTGAGAAGATCTGATGTCACAAGATCGGTGTGGTGAAAAACAAGAGGGCCTGAAGGCCCAAAAGGGCTCACCTGAGATAACAAGATATTATTGGGACAAATTTTCTGACCAAGTTTCACGAAGATCGGAAAATAAATGTGGCCTCTAGTGTTAACAAGGTTTTACTATAGCCATATTAGGAAAAAAGCCCCGCCCCTTGGGTGGCCATGTTTTTTAACCAACCGGCATCATTTTTTAACTCATCCAAGATATTACTGGGATGAATCTTCTGACCCAGTTTCATGAAGATCCGACTATAAATGTGGTTTCTAGAGTGTTAACAAGATTTTACTATAGCCTTAAATAGCCATATAAGGAAAAATGCCCCTCCCCTTGGCGGCCATGTTTTTCAAGCAAACCTAACCATTTTCAAGCTCATTCAAGTTATAATTAAGACAAATCTTCTGAATATATTTCATTAAGATTGGACAATAAATGTGGCCTCTAGAGTGTTAACAAGGTTTTAGTATAGCCATATAAGGCAAAATGCCCCGCCCCCTGGCGGCCATGTTTTTCAACCAACCAGCATCATTTTCGAACTCGTCCAAGATATCATTGGGATGAATCTTCTTACCAAGTTTCATGACGATTGGACAATAAATGTGGCCTCTAGAGTGTTAAAAAGATTTTACTATAGCCATATAAAGCCATATAAGGAACAAGAGCACCGCCTTGCAGGTGCAGACCGCTCATCTATTTTCTTTTTAAAGGTGAAGGGACTCTCATTTTCAATCACAAAGGAGGGAGGGGTGGAGTGAAGAGGGGTGCATTGTGTGGGGGTGTGGACATTTATTACATTATGTTCCAAAAATGCAAAAAAAAAGGAAAAAAAAAATTCGGGGGGTGGGGGGGTGGTGGGGGGGGGTGGGGGTGGGGATTCTTGGGTGCGATGGTTGGAGGGTATTTCAAACATAAAATAATAAATATTAGTGTTTTTTAAGTTTCAAAAAAAAAATTGGGGGGGGGGTGAGGTGGGGGGGTATAGTGTGAGGGTGTGGTGGTAATTTGTGAGATGATCTTAAAAAAAAAAAAAAAAAAAAAAAAGTTAGGGGGGGGGATTCGGGTGGGGGGAGGGGTGGTGGGGGGGGGGATTCTTGGGTGCGATGGTTGGACGGTATTTCAAACATAAAATAATCAAAATAAATAGTTTTGTTTTTAACCGTTTAAAAAAAAAATTTGGGGAGGGGTTGGCGTGGGGGGGGGGTATAGTGTGAGGGTGTGGTGGTCATTTGTGAGATGATCTTAAAAAAAAAAAAAAAAAAAAAAAATAGGGGGGGATTCGGGGGGGGGGGGGGGGGAGGGCACGGGCGATGTTTTGGGTGGAGTCTATTGTGGTATGTCAGGTAAGAGTAGTTTTGTCAAAGTATCAATCAAATCTAATCATAAATAAAGAAGTTATGGCAATTTTAGCAAAATTTAATAATTTGACCTTGAGAGTCAAGGTCATTCAAAGGTCAAGGTAAAATTCAACTTGCCAGGTTCAGTAACCTCATGATAGCATGAAAGTATTTGAAGTTTGAAAGCAATAGCCTTGATACTTAAGAAGTAAAGTGGATCGAAACACAAAATTTAACCATATATTCGAAGTTACTAAGTCAAAAAAGGGCCATAATTCCGTAAAAATGACATCCAGAGTTATGCAACTTGTCCTTTTACTGTACCCTTATGACAGTTTGCGAGTGTTCCAAGTATGAAAGCAATATCTATGATACTTTAGGGGTAAAGTGGACCAAAACACAAAACTTAACCAAACTTTCAATTTTCTAAGTATAAAAAGGGCACATAATTCTGTCAAAATGCCAGTCAGAGTTACATTACTTTGCCTGCACAGTCCCCTTATGATAGTTAGTAAGTGTTGCAAGTATGAAAGCAATAGCTTTGATACTGTAGGAATAAAATGGACCTAAACACAAAACTTAACCAAAATTTTCAATTTTCTAAGTATAAAAAGGGCACATAATTCTGTCAAAATGAACGCCAGAGTTATCTAACTTTGCCTGCCAAGTTCCCTCATGATAGTAAGTAAGTGTACCAAGTTTGAATGCAATAGCATTGATACTTTATGAAAAAAGTGGACCTAAACGCAAAACTTAACCAAAATTTTCAATTTTCTAAGTATAAAAAGGGCACATTATTCAGTCAAAATGCATGCCAGAGTTATCTAACTTTGCCTGCCCAGTCCCCTCATGATAGTAAGTAAGTGTACCAAGTTTGAATGCAATAGCATTGATACTTTCTGAGAAAAGTGGACCTAAACGCAAAACTTAACCGGACGCCGACGCCGACGCCAAGGTGATGACAATAGCTCATAATTTTTTTTCAAAAAATAGATGAGCTAAAAATGTCCCGCCTCTTGGCAGCCATGTTTATCAAGCAAAGGTTACCATATTTTAACTCATCCAAGATATCAGTTGGACAAATCTTCTGACCAAGTTTCATGAAGATCGGAAAATAAATGTGGCCTCTAGAGTGTAAACAAGGTTTTACAAAAGCCATATAAGGAAAAATGCCCCGCCCCCTGGCGGCCATGTTTTTCAACCAACCGTCATCATTTTCGAACTCTTCCAAGTTATTATTGGGGTGAATCTTCTGACCAAGTTTTATGAAGATCAGACAATAACTGTGGCCTCTAGAATGTTAACAAGGTTTTACTATAGCCATATATAGCCATATAAGGAAAAATGCCCCGCCCCTTGGCAGCCATGTTTTTCAAGCAAACGTAACCATTTTCGAACTCATTCAAGATATCATTAAAACCAATATTCTTACAAAATTTCATGAAGATTGGACAATAAATGTGGACTCTAGAGAGTTAACAAGGCAAATGTTGACGCAGCACGACGGACAAAGGACGACGTACAAAAAGCGATCGCAAAAGCTCACCATGAGCACGTTGTGCTCAGGTGACCTAAAAAAACACTGAACTGAGAATGTATTTTACTCTTAGTTAAATAAAAACTGCAGTGTTCAAGATGTTTTGGAAGTTGCATACCTCATCATGATGCAATCAATTAAAATAGAACATAATTAACGTAGTTTTCAATAATACTAAACTTTTTACCCGTTTATGCCTAGTGGACCCATTTTTTTCAATTGGATCAATTTATTTCCCAAATTAGGGATGTCTAGTACATTTATTTCTATATTTATAATATTTCTTACAGAAATTCATTAAGGCAAACAGCGCAGACCCAGATGAGACGCCACATCATGCGGCATCTCATCTGGGTCTACGCTGTTTGCCAAGACCTTTTTTTCTAAACGCTAGGCATAAATGGGTTAATATAGATAAAGCAATCCTCTAAACTGCCTATACCCATTGATAGTGGATGAGAGGAAGACAAGGTAAGGTCCAAGGAGGTTCTTCACCAATGGGAGAGGTATGGCAGCTGCCTCATCGATACACACTAGTTCAGCCTGGCCAAGCTTGTGGGCGTCAGATGGGTGGATGTACTGGAACAGAGAGGTAGGATGTGGTGTAAGTACAATCTGCCATGCATACGAGTCGTTTTCTGAGAAAACTGGGCTTAATGCATGTGCGTAAAGTATTGTTCCAGATTAGCCTGTGCAGTCTGCGCAGGCTAAGCAGGGAGGACACTTTACGCTTTTATGACATTTTTCGTTTAAAGGAAGTCCCTCCTTACCGAAAATCAAGTTTAGGCGGAAAGTGTCGTCCCTGATTAGCCTGTGCGGACTTCTCAGGCTAATCTGGGACGATACTTTCCGCACATGCATTATGCCCAGTTTTCTCAGAACACGACTCATACTGTTAATTCAATAGTGCAAATAGTTTGTGGGCCTGCTATGGATGGAAGAAATGGCACATAACAGTATGGTGTTGTACATAACAAAATGCCAATCATATGTCAACTCTAGTAATGCAAGACATGCCCTTCCTTCTGCATATTAGACAAGAAAATATAAAGGGAGGCATTATTATCCTAGCAAGAAGTACATCATTTTCATCTTTTGAGAATCCATAAAACAATATATGACACAAATATGTAAATGTTTTATTTATTTCTTATTGCAATAAAAATCTCTTGTATCTTAACAACTTAATTGTGGGAACTAGTTCAAGTCGATCTTTTTGTTTTCATTCCACTGCATTTTTAAAATTAGGATGTACACTGAAATTTTAATTTTATGTATCATTTTTGCATATTGTTATTTAGGCAATAACTGGGTAAGTCAAAGTTAACAGATGAATGTTGATTAAAGAGGGTAAAAAAGGACAAATACAATCTAATAACTTTGTAAAAATAATTGGAAATATGAATCACTTATATTGATTTGTTTGCTTGTTCGATTGTATACGGAAGGCGGAAAACTACAACGGGCGAGGCATGGTCAGGGGTGATAACCCCCAAAAAGGGTTAGGGTAAGGGTTAGGGTTAGGGGTCGGATTAGGGTTAGGGTTGGGTTTAGGCTAACCCAAACCCTAACCCGACCCCTAACACTAACCCTAACCCTAACCCTCTAACCCCCCCTTGCCATACCATGCCTCGCCCGTTGTAGTTTTCCGCCTCCCATTGTATACCAGTTTCATCATTATTACAAGCAGTCATAAAATGATTGTAACTTATACAACTGCATAGATAGTACTGAGAAGAAATATGATAGGGGCTTAATTTTGAGTGATGCAAAATTTAGAATTTCACCTGAATTGTCTGTCTGTGCTCTCTGAAAATGTTGACTCTCACAATGGCCTTGTTGAAGTCAGGATTGGTAGACTGTATTATCTCATAATCTAGATGTTCCTGCAAAGAATTACAGTTCAATGAGCCAGCCTACATTGTTTTCTTTTAACATAAACATTACAATGGGTCAACGTTTCAAACAATAAAACCCAGCTCATTTTAGCAGAAATCATGACATTCAAGGGAGAGTAATCTGAGTATCTTAGTATATGGATGCATTAACAGTTGTCTTATTATAGTAAGTGCCATTGCACAATGCTCTCCCTTGTTAATTGACCAGCTATCAATTATTGAAAGCACATACACACCTTTTATTCTGTGTTTGTACATACATTCTCATAGCAAATTTTAGAAACAATGCAGTCAACCACAGAACAAGAGCAGTCTCCATTGGATGGCATAACGCTTTGATAGAAATTATGAGCATTTTTCAAAACCTAAACGCATTCTTCGAAACCTAAACGCTGACCCTAAGTTTAAAGTCAAGGTCAAAGGTGTCAAAATTTGAATGGAAAGGCTTTGTCCATATACACATGCATACCATATATGAATGTTACATCTGAAGCGACATAGAAGTTATGAGCATTTTTCGAAACCTTAATGCAAAGTGTGACAGAAAGACAGGCAGACGGACGGACGGACAGACATATGGACAGTGTGATCACTATATGCCCTCCTTCGGGGGCATCAAAAAGTAAATAATTCATAGATTTATGCTCATTTCTAAATACAACATACCATATCCTAATTGTCAGACAATCCAACTGTACCTGGTACTCCAGGGCATCAAATCCTTTGAAAATGAACTCGAACAGTGTTTTTAAGTTCTCCGGGCTTGGCGAAGTGACAAATATGTTAGAGTAGCCAAACCCGACTGCAGTTGCTATAGCGAGCCCCAGGGCTGCAGACTTGCCTCGCCCACGGGCCGCTGTCATAGCAATAGTGCTCCTTAGGGTCTTCTCTGATATTGCTTCTACAAACTTTAGCAAAGCCTTGCCCTGTAGGGATAAAATGGGATACAAGAATTATGTGAAATGAAGGACATATCATAGAATGAAAGGAACAGGATATTTTTATTGTAAATTTAATAAAACAAGCCAAAGCACACATATAGATGTTAAATTACAATAGTCAAATACTTCGTAGTTTAAATACTTTTATTGTACATGTAATTTAAAGTAAAATTAATTAGAAGTATTAAGAGGTTTAGATAAAATATATAGATACCAAAAGAACAAAATCTTGGTTACAAACAATAAAACATATATCTTTTCTATCAATGTAAATTGTTCAATGTCACAAATAATACATACCGGTAAGTATATGGACTTCACCTTAATACATCGAGGTTTTCAGAAACTCTTATATATGAATGGCATTGAAAGAAATAGTACATTTTGAGGTATACACAAACTGTTTGCACAACCATTGTATACCTGATCAAATGTTCTGCAACATTTCACCAGGGCCCCAACGGGCTGTGTATCCTGCAAGGAATCCTTCAAGTCCCGTAACTCTTGCTCCTGGGCAGAGATATTCTCCTCCTGGCCAGGTAAGATAAAAGTTGTCATTTCATACAAACATACATATGTATAGATAAGAAATATTAATATCCAAACTAATTTAGGTTTACTTATCATTAGGATTTTTTTTTGAGTCCTAAAAAATGTTAGAGGATATATATGACAACATACTGATAATTCATAGAGAGACTGTGTGATTGTGGTTCATACAAATTTTTTTTTTTTTATTTCAAACATATATATCAGCAATTCAATGTTTATCATTATGTTATATTATATATTAGATCTTAACTGTAAAAGAAAATGGACATATTTAAACTAGTTTTTCGTTAGTATTTTCAGGACACGAGAACATAGTACAGTGGGTCATAAATCTGGGAGTTTAAATGTTGCAACTAATATCTAAATGTGTTTGATTTGCAATTATTTATTGGTTGCGAGCTCACCCCAGACTTGGCAGGCAGGGGATGTATGTGCAGCATGTGGGAGGAGAAAGGCAGCAGGTTGAACTGGTCGTCTATCACCATGCAGTGCCGGCAGGAGGCAAGTGACAGGATGAATCTGGAAACAACAAGTCTGTTTTCAATCTGGCACTCAGAACACCATTTGTTAACACCATTTGCCAATGATTGGAATAAACAATACAGCATCAACCTGTCCAAAAAAAACCATTACATTGTTTAAATTGACTAAGATGTGACCTTAATTGTTCAAATGATGACAATGAAGTTCCATACAGTCAAAATCAGGTAAAAAGATCCCCAAGAAAAAATAATCTTAGCTTATGTTTGGTTACCAAGAGGACACTTATTATGTTTGATAAACTCATTTGTATATTTTGTAATTCAAAATTCATCTCAGGTCAACATTTTTACTTTTCCATTAATTGTTGTCTCTGACTTTGAGCAAGCAGGTAATTTTAAAGACTGTTATGGTAAAATTTACTTTCAAGTTTTTAGATAATTATGATCATTCATCTTCCAAAAATTGTGAAGATAGCACACACAGTTTACCAAAAGAGAAAGGTATCACTGGTTCATCTTTTAACAAGGTGCACCATGTATTTTGTGTTTATATTTTGCATGTCATCCTGTGTGGTTGTAATAACAAAAGATGCAGCACAAATCTACTTCTAAATACATGCTAGCGCAAATTCTCTTCGATGGTATATACCTACCTTTCATTAAAGCGTCCCACAACATCTTGGTGAGCCTCTGTTCTGTACCTAGAGTGGACATCCTGCAATTGTTAGCAAACAGTTGTTAATACTGATAAATCAAGCACATTTGATGAATTAATATCCCACGCAAAATAAATTGTGTTTATGGATGGGTGCAAATATTTTGATGTATGGTAGAATCCTAACAAAGAGAAATAACCCTAATTTCATTAGGGTTATGGTTCTTTTGCATGGTACTTCTCTTCATTGAATTTATCCACCCATGAAGTTTCCTGTTGAAATCTTGTATCATATCTGAGATATAGCCCTGAAACTTTGCATCATGCAAATACAACAAAGGGAAATAACTCTTATTCAAGAAAGTGTAGGGTTTTGGTTTTTGTGCATGGTACTTCTCCTTTTTGATATCTTTATACCCATGAAGTTTCATGTTGATATCAAATATACTGCAGTTTCTAAGATAAAGCTATAAACAGTTTGTGACAGACGGATGGGCGGACAGACAAGGCCAATGCTATATCCCTCCACCTTTTGCGGTGATAACACACATGAACAAGAGCACCGCCTTGCGGGTGCAGACCGCTCATCTATTTTCTTTTTAAAGGTGAAGGGACTCTCATTTTCAATCACAAAGGAGGGAGGGGTGGAGTGAAGAGGGGTGCATTGTGTGGGGGTGTGGACATTTATTACATTATCTTCCAAAAATGCGAAAAAAGGGAAAAAAAAAATCGGGGGGGTGGGGGGTGGGGGGTGGGGGGGGGGGGAAAGGGGGGGGGGATTCTTGGGTGCGATGGTTGGACGGTATTTCAAACATAAAATAATAAAAATAAATATTTGTGTTTTTTAACCGTTTAAAAAAAAAATGGGGGGGGGGGTGAGGTGGGGGGGGGGGGGGGGGTATAGTATGAGGGTGTGGTGGTAATTTGTGAGATGATCTTAAAAAAAAAAAAAATAAGGGGGGGGGGGGATTCGGGTGGGGGGAGGGGGATTCTTGGGTGCTATGGTTGGACGTTTTTTTTTTTTTAAACATAAAATAATCAAAATAAATAGTTTTGTTTTTTAACCGTTTTCAACTTGCCAGGTACAGTAACCTCATGATAGCATGAAAGTATTTGAAGTTTGAAAGCAATAGCCTTGATACTTAAGAAGTAAAGTGGATTGAAACACAAAATTTAACCATATATTCAAAGTTACTAAGTCAAAAAAGGGCCATAATTCCGTAAAAATGACATCCAGAGTTATGCAACTTGTCCTTTTACTGTACCCTTATGATATTTTGCGAGTGTTCCAAGTATGAAAGCAATATCTATGATACTTTAGGGGTAAAGTGGACCAAAACACAAAACTTAACCAAACTTTCAATTTTCTAAGTATAAAGGGCCCATAATTCCGTCCAAATGCCAGTCAGAGTTACATAACTTTGCCTGCACAGTCCCCTTACGATAGTTAATAAGTGTTGCAAGTATGAAAGCAATAGCTTTGATACTGTAGGAATAAAGTGGACCTAAACACAAAACATAACCAAATTTTCAATTTTGTAAGTATAAAAAGGGCACATAATTCTGTCAAAATGCCAGTCAGAGTTACATTACTTTGCCTGCACAGTCCCCTTATGATAGTTAGTAAGTGTTGCAAGTATGAAAGCAAAAGCTTTGATACTTAAGGAATAAAATGGACCTAAACACAAAACTTAACCAAAATTTTCAATTTTCTAAGTATAAAAAGGGCACATAATTCTGTCAAAATGCACGCCAGAGTTATCTAACTTTGCCTGCCCAGTCCCCTCATGATAGTAAGTAAGTGTACCAAGTTTGAATGCAATAGCATTGATACTTTCTGAGAAAAGTGGACCTAAACACAAAACTTAACCGGACGCCGACGCCGACGCCAAGGTGATGACAATAGCTCATAATTTTTTTTCAAAAAATAGATGAGCTAAAAATGTGATCCATAAGCAGAAATTTGAACGAAAAAACAAACATTGTAACAATAAACAAGATTAACAAATTACAATGTAGAATGTTTACAGAATAGCTTACCTATTTAAATGAATATTCATATGTGCACATTATTGTTTAACCTACTTTGAACTTTTTGCCTTAGGATTAATTGAGCCTTGTTTTGAAAAAAATGGGCTTAATGCTTGTGTGTAAAGTGTCTTCGCAGATTAGCCTGTGCAGTCCGCATAGGCGAATCAGGGACGACAATTTCCGCCTAAACTTGATTTTCGGTAAGGAGGGACATCCTTGAAACTAACAAGAGATGTGTTTGTTAGAAACATAATGCCCCCTATTGCGCCGCTTTGAATTAAAATTTCAATATATCATTGGCCGGTTTAGAAATTATCTCCCTTTTAATAGAGCTGCAACGATTCGATCCGATTCATCGAAAATCGATTCGAAATGCTTCGATTCGATTACGATACCAAACCTACCAAATTCGATTCGATTCTTTAAAATATATACATATATACATAAATACGTAAAGAACGCTGTATTCTGACTATTGATACGGGAAGGTGAAGGTTTTATGTTTACCTGTAATTAGGACCCGCGCGATTGGTTGCTTATTACTTTAGTCATCCAATCAATAAGCGCGTTAAGGTCTACTTTCGGAAAAAGCGTCAAAATGGCTGAACAAGTTGTTTCCGACAAATTGAAATTATCAGATGCGCCTAAGTGTGGCAGTATTTTGGGTTTGGTAGCCCTACCGATAAAGCAAAGTGTAAACTGTACTACACGGATGTGGCGTACGCAAAGTCCGGCTTAACCACTAATCTAATGCAACATGTCAAACAAAAACATAACGTTGATTTAGCAAGACTAAGAGGTCGCACAAGTGCAACTTCTGAAGTCGCGAGCCAGAAAAGTAGTTCTATTTCTGTTGGAATTTTGTTAAGTTTATCAGAGAATGTGATTTGTCCTACAGGTAACAGGTGATGCTGTCATGTCACAATGGCAGACATGCTTATTGCGGTTTTGGGTAAAAGTATTATGTGATAGTACTACCATTCAACTGATTCCAGATACGTTCTTATGATTATTTATTTATTTTTTATATTATTGTGTAATTAACACAATCTTCTAGTCAGAAGTTTTTATATTAAAATTCCTAATTTGCTTTTCTTTTTAATGTGTTTTATTGAAATCACATTTGAACAGAAATGTTAATTTTGAGGCATAAGAGTGAATATATGATGAAACTAGGTTTAAAGATGAATCGAATCGAAAAAATCGGTATCGGAGTGTCTGAAATCGAAATCGAATCGAATCGAGCTGTTGGTGAATCGTTGCAGCTCTACCTTTTAAAGCTTATTACTTCCCTTGGATTGTACTTTTTGACTTTTGACCTTGAAAGATAACCTTGACCTTTCACCACTCAAAATGTGCAGCTTCATGAGATACACATGCATGCCAAATATCAAGTTGCTATCTTCAATATTGCAAAAGTTATGGCCAATGTTGAAGTTATCAGACGGACGGACAGACTGACGGACAGTTCAACTGCTATATGCCACACTACCAAGGGCATTAAAATACCTTAAAAGTGGAAAGTGTCGTCCCTGATTAGCCTGTGCAGACTGCACAGGCTAATCTGGGATGACACTTAACACACGTGCATTAAGCCCAGTTTTCTCAGAACGCAGCTCAATTTGTTATTTGTTATTTAAGTATTGAATTCCTTTTTTTTTTCAAAACAAATTGACACATTGTGCTTTATAATTAATCAATTGTAAACAGGATAAACCATTGCAAGATCAATGTTCCATCTTTCAATCAAATACTTCTTGAATTTTCCATCCATAATAATAATATACAAGAAGATATTATAAATACCATGAAATATCAGCAATGTAAATACTTCTTTCTTTCCAGCTTCTATGCAATATAATTCCAAAATCTAAAGGGTTAAATAAATCTTCTATATTGGCTGATAAAAACAAAAAGTTAAATCAAGAATGATTTTATACCCTACCATAGACATGGCATACAGCTGCTTGAGTGACTTCATGGAGTTAAGAAGTATAGTGATGATGCCTCCCCCCTCCACAGTCTCCACTGTGCGAGCTAACAGGTTAGGAGTCATCGCTTCAAAATCCTGTAAATAAATCTTAGAGAATTATATATGATGATTGGGTTAATATGTGGTTAATTGCTTGTTCACAATGTTTCAATGAAGTAATTACAATAAAAACTCATCATCATCATCATATTCATCATCATCAATATTACCGTAATTACTCTATGTCTTCGGACACTCTAAGTTTTCGGACACCACTTTTTTTAGCAAAAATAATTATTTTTCACGACTCTTAATTTTTTCGGACACACGAGTTTTCGTCCATAATTAATGTCTCTAAGTCTTCGGACAGTATATTCTACAGCGCTTTTTTACCAAATATCGGTCCTGTTTCCAATATCTAATGACACTTCGATCATGGGGTTTTACAACCAGATTAACATCATAAAATCTGGCAGGTACATGTCTGAGGGCATCGGACCATTACATTTGGGTTATTGGGTAAATAACCTTGTTAATGGGTTTTAAACAATGGTTTCGCCCGATAGCATAAGCGTTATGACAATTACCAGGGGTAGTGCCAATTAACAGTTCAATTATCTACTGCAATGGTACTAACCCTTCTCAGTAAAATAACTGTGATAAATACTAATCGCTCCAAAGTGGATGCACCCTATTGCAATTTTTACGAACAACAGAAGGTTTTAGACAACAACTATCGGAAATGAACAAAGAATGAATTCATAGTTTGCTTTTTTTATTGCGTTAATTACAGGTTCATACTAAAGAGTATCGGTACATCACATGCTAATCTTTGAACTCGTTGGTCAAAGTACAACCTTGTAGTAACTTTATGTCAAAAAAAATTAAGCATTTAAAATTATTTAAACTGCAGTGCAAACATATATAACTGTAATTTATACTATACGGCCTGGTATTTTACAAGCGTGTGCTATTATTGGTAGTCGTTTATACAATTGACGCTATTTTCTGACACTTCAATTTTCGACTCTAAGTTTTCGGACACCTATGTTTTGTGAATATTTTTCGTATCTAAGTTTTCAGACACGAAAAAAAAAATTATTATTTTTAAGTGTCCGAAAACATAGCGTAATTATGGTACACTATAATAGCTATCACTAAACTAGTGACTCAACAATAAACAACATAGTTATGGCCAGGACAAGCTCATTTATGGTCATTTTTGATCTTTCAACTCAAAGTGTGACCTTGACCTTGAAGATATCAACATAATTCTTTCGCATGACACAATGTCCAATGATGGTGAACAAATGTGCCAAATGATTTTAAAATCTCACCATGAACGACATAGTTATTGCCTGGACAAGCTTATTTATGGCAATTTTTGACCTTTGAACTCAAACTGTGACCTTGACTTTAGAGATAACGACATAATTCTTTCGCATGACACGCCGTTCAATGATGGTGGACAAATGTGCCAAATGATTTTAAAATCTCACAATAAATGACAAAGTTATTGCCCGGAAAAGCTTATTTATGGGAAACTCCAAATGTGACCTTGACCTTGGAGATATTAACGTACTTCTTTCACATGACATACCATCCCATGACGGTGAACAAATGTACCAAGTCATTTAAAAATCTAATGATTAATGACATAGTTTTGGTCCAGACAAACTTTCAGTTAAAAACGCACTTAGTGACCCCGTGACCTAGTTTATTGACCCGACATGACCCATATTCAAACTTGACCTCGACATCATCTAGATACAACTTGTGACCCAGTTTTGTGAAGATCGCATGCAATCTTGGGACAGACAGACTGGCAGACTGACCGACAAAGTGACTCCTATACAGCCTCCATTACCAATGGTAATGGGGGTATAATAATAAACCTGTGGTTGTGTTGTATCAGAGGAAAAGATTCTTAGAATTGCTGAGCTATATAAGCTTTTAGACCTGCAGGGCACGACCATTTTTTACCCAAGGGGGATACTGTAACAAAACGTTGTTGAAGACAACTTGGCAATGTCACATACAGAATTTTTATCTTAGAACCTTGCCGACTCAGAGAAGATTCACACTGAGAGAACCATTTTCCATGACCATTGTCCTAGGCTGACAGACTTTTTCTGAGTCTGAGATGCCAATGGTGATTTACGTACAACCCCAACCTTTACTTCTTGAGGGATAAGAGTTATTTTGTTACAGTGGAATAACAAGAAACTTAATTATTTTAAATACGTTGGGGGGGAATGGTCACCTGTAAGACACACATTCCGTACGTATTTCCCAGAATCTTATGGGTCTCTGAATAATAACAGTATCGTATTGAAGTGGCTGAGATGAATAACTCAAAAGGGTCGTCCTCCTTCACATCCAATTTGCCACTGGCAATCTTTTTCTGAAGCTGACGCATCCGCTTTTTGCGATGACTGAAAAATGTGTCAATAACGGGTAAACATATCTACTGAGTCCAGCAGTTGTCATTTTAATAACTTCTGACTCATGGCGTTTAATTTAAAAAAAATTGAAGTTGCAATAATACATTCATCTGCAAAAGCATTTTTAGAGCAATAATACATTCATCTGCAAAAGCATTTTTAGAGCAATAATACATTCATCTGCAAAAGCATTTTTATAGCAATAATACATTCATCTGCAAAAGCATTTAAATTATTAATGAACTAACCTATATGTACTATAAAAAGTGTCTGGTTCTTACAAAAAACTTTAATTTTTGATAACATTTAACCTGCAGTTGTCAGTAAATTATACTTGGTACAGAATATAACAAATGACTTTAAACTAAACTGCTTCATACATATAGCAGTACAGTTCAGTTTTGCAGTAATAAAATTAAATTTAAATTTATAAACATTAATTTAGCCTCATTCTGACAAATATGGTCTAAATGCATGTGCATTAAGTGTCTTACAAGATTACCTCTGCAGTCTGCACAGGCTAATCAGGGATGACACTTTATGCTTTCAAGGAATATTTCACTTCAAGGAAAATATTTCTAAGCACATGTCCAGTTGAAGCGAAAAGAGTTATCCCTGATTATCCTGTTGGGACAAGCTAATCTGGGACTACACTTTATGCACATGTATTTAGACCCGTTTTTTGAGAATGAGGCTAAATTATTTAATGTGATTAAGACGAGTACCTGCTGAAGCCTAGTTCTTTTTTGTAGCACCAAAGGACAGAGGGTCGGGCTCTCACTTGAGCCTTTGACAGCATATGATGTAAAATGACAACCTGAAATGTTCCGAACATGAGTCATGTTCTGAGAAAACTGTGCATAATACATGTGCGTAAAGTGTTGTCCTAGATTAGCCTGTGCAGTCTGCACAGGCTAATCAGGGATGACACTTTGTGCCTAAATTGGATTTTTGCTAAAAAGAGACTTCATTTAAACTAACAATGTCATAAAAGCGGAAAGTGTTGTCCCTGATTAGCCTGTGTGGACTGTACAGTCTAATCTGGGACGACACTCAACGCACATGTATTATGCCCAGTTTTCTCAGAGAACAAGGCTCATATTGTCATCACAATGTGACTCAATTGAAAAATAATGACAAACCTGAAATGCATATTTTAACAAGCGATGTGTTCGTGAAAAACTAAGTCCCCATATATATGACCTTTGACCTTGAAGGATGACCTTGACATTTCACCATTCAAAATGTGCAGCTTCATGAGATACACATGCATGCCAAATATGAAGTTGCTATCTTCGATATTGTAAAAGTTATGGCAAATGTTAAAGTTGGGGCAAGCAAACAAATGAACTAACAAACCAACAAACAAACCAACAGACAGGGCAAAAACAATATGTTCCCCACTATAGTTGTGGGGGACATTAAAAGTTTTAAGGATAATCATTTAGGACTGATGAAATGTACAACATTAAATTTAATGACAATTTGTTATAAAATGTGAATGGATATGTATTTATTGTAAACCAACAGATTAGGTCTTGAGAAAATATGTGCTCTTTAATTTAGGTATTTCATTTGCTAATGAGATACGGTGGGACCGCATATTCAAACCACTTTTTGATCATACAGTTTATCATAAATGCCAATAAATAAACAACCTGTCAAATTTTATTTAAGGATTAATAACATAAACTTGAAAAACTCATAAGCAATCTTTTAGCATGATAGACATGATAAGAAAAACATAAATGCCAAAAACCCTAGCTCTTACCTGGTCCCTTGCATGATCACCGATGACAACAAACATTGTCCTGTGACCCAAGTTGACTCCATTTTCTATCAAAACTCTGATCCGGTTATCTATCTTTTTTCTGACCATTTCTGCGTAGTTTCTAGGAAATCAAAACCTGTAATACATACAGAGGCAATAACAAGTATTTCTGTAGATATATAAATGTAACTAGCTAAAGAAACTGAATTTTTTAACAATGTAAGAAAGATGGCTGGATCCTTCAGAATGAGATGTGTTAATGTGCTTACAAAATAAAAAAATAACTTCATTTATTATAACTAGTTTATATTCTAATTGTTAAAAAAAATAAAGAAAATACATCCCAATAACAGGATTTTATTCAATAGCAACGGCACTGTCATATATACAGTAGATTGCTTTGAAATAGTGAGCATGATTTTTACTCCACGCTTTTTGAAAAAAATGTGGGGATATTGTGGTTATATCCCCCGTCCGTCCGTCCGTCTGTCTGTCTGTCTGTCTGTCCGTCCGTCCTGGCCACTATCTCCTCCTACACTAAAAGCACTAGAACCTTGAAACTTACACACATGGTAGCTATGAGCATATGTGCGACCCTGCACTATTTGGAATTTTGATCTGACCCCTGGGTCAAAAGTTATAGCGGTTGGGGTGGGGCCGCGTCAGAAATTATCACTCATTTTTTTAGGTTATTTTACATTTACTTCTTTATTTCTACACCGATTCACTTCAAATTGATACTGGACCTCTCTTATGACAATACGGTCAATCTCAACCATGCATGGCCCCATTCCCAACCCTGGGGCGCCCCGCCCACATAGGCCACACCCACCAAAAATTTCCATCTACTATAATTTTTTCATTTCTACACGGATTCACTTCAAATTGATACTGAACTTTTGTTATGACATTAGGGTCAATCTCAACTATGCATGGCCCCAATCCCAACCCTGGGGCGCCCGCCCACATAGGCCACACCCACCAAAAAATTCCATTTACTATAATTTTTTCATTTCTACACGGATTCACTTCAAATTGATACTGAACTTCTCTTATGACATTAGGGTCAATCTGAACTATGCATGGCCCCATAACCAACCCTGGGGCCCTGCCCACATAGACCACACCCACCCAAAATTGCCTTTACTATAATTTCTTCATTTCTACACCGATTCACTTCAAATTGATATTGAACTTCTCTTATGACAATACAGTCAATCTCAACTATGCATGGCCCCATTACCAACCCTGGGGCGCCCCGCCCACATAGACCACACCCACCCAAAATTGCCTTTTACTATAATTTCTTCATTTCTACACCGATTCACTTCAAATTGATACTGAACCTCTCTTATGACAATACGGTCAATCTCAACTATGCATGGCCCCATTACCAACCCTGGGGCCCCGCCCACATAGACCACACCCACCCAAAATTGCCTTTTACTATAACTTCTTCATTTCTACAACAATTCACTTCTAATTGATATCATGATGAACTTCTCTTATGACAATACGGTCAATCTCAGCTATGCATGGCCCCATTACCAACCCTGGGGCACACCTAGGTCAAACATTCGGCGTGGGGATACGCGTCGGCCTCTGCCGCGCCATTTCTAGTATTTCACATGTTTTTGTGTCACTTGACTCAGTTGTGTGAGCGCTTGACTTCAGATCTGAGGATGGCAGTTTCAATCCCCATTCAGGCCACATAACTTGTGTGGGGATTGGTAATACAATTATTCTACGGACAATCTTTCCTCAACACTGAATTGAGTTGGGCAGTTGTCAGTTACTAGCTTAAGTGTGTTCACTTAGTACCAGTTATCCAGCTATACATTGACAATTGTGAGTTGTTTAACTGACATGATAGGACTAAAATACTGTTTACAAAGGTGAACAATTAAAACTAAAGAAAAAACAAGCCTTTTCTTAACTATTATTAGTAAAATGTAATAATTATCCCCACGCTTTTTGAAAAAAAGGTGGGGATATTGTGGTTATCTCCGCCGTCCGTCCGTCCGTCTGTCTGTCTGTCCGTCCGTCCTGGCCACTATCTCCTCCTACACTAAAAGCACTAGAACCTTGAAACTTACACACATGGTAGCTATGAGCATATGTGCGACCCTGCATTATTTGGAATTTTGATCTGACCCCTGGGTCAAAAGTTATAGCGGTTGGGGTGGGGCCGCGTCAGAAATTATCACTCATTTTTTTAGGTTATTTTACATTTACTTCTTTATTTCTACACCGATTCACTTCAAATTGATACTGGACCTCTCTTATGACAATACGGTCAATCTCAACCATGCATGGCCCCATTCCCAACCCTGGGGCGCCCCGCCCACATAGGCCACACCCACCAAAAATTTCCATTTACTATAATTTTTTCATTTCTACACAGATTCACTTCAAATTGATACTGAACTTTTGTTATGACATTAGAGTCAATCTCAACTATGCATGGCCCCAATCCCAACCCTGGGGCGCCCGCCCACATAGGCCACACCCACCAAAAAATTCCATTTACTATAATTTTTTCATTTCTACACCGATTCACTTCAAATTGATACTGAACTTCTCTTATGACATTAGGGTCAATCTCAACTATGCATGGCCCCATAACCAACCCTGGGGCCCCGCCCACATAGACCACACCCACCCAAAATTGCCTTTACTATAATTTCTTCATTTCTACACCGATTCACTTCAAATTGATATTGAACTTCTCTTATGACAATACAGTCAATCTCAACTATGCATGGCACAATTACCAACCCTGGGGCGCCCTGCCCACATAGACCACACCCACCCAAAATTGCCTTTTACTATAACTTCTTCATTTCTACACCAATTCACTTCTAATTGATGATGAACTTCTCTTATGACAATACGGTCAATCTCAGCTATGCATGGCCCCATTACCAACCCTGGGGCACACCTAGGTCAAACATTCGGCGTGGGGATACGCGTCGGCCTCTGCCGCGCCATTTCTAGTTTGTTTTGTTTTTATAAAAATATAATAAAATGAAACTGCTTGTTTGTAATATGAAGTCCCCACACTGATCCGACATTTTTCTAACCGTTAAAACGCGCAGCTGCACTTAACAACTGAAAAAATACTTATTTGTTTAAAAAGATCATGATAACCCACGTTGGGCGCAAATGTAACACAGCCAGAAATATCCCCAACCATACTGGGGATCGAACCCGGGACCTCCCGGTTCCAAATCAGACAGACACTCTATGACGTCGCTATAAAAGCTAGCTCATATAGCCAGGCAGTATAAGTTCTCCTTATACCGAACCCTGCTACATACTACCCCACCAATTGTGAAATTCTTCCACGAATTTCCTATTGCCATAACATCTGTGGGACGTCTGACACACATGGTGGGTTTTTTAGTTTGGGCGCCAATGTAACCCAGCCAGAAAAATCCCGGACCATACTGGGGATCGAACCCGGGACCTCCCGGTTCCAAATCAGACAGACACTCTACCGCGTCACTATAAAAGCTAGCTCATATAACCAGGCAGTATAAGTTCTCCTTATACCGAACCCTGCTACATATAGAAAACTCTCAATAATGAGCGGGCTCTCCAATTTATCCCATAAAAATGGTGAAATATTTAAAAAGAGATCCGTAAAAATATTAACTGTGTCGCACTTAATTCTCCCAACACAGATCCAAAAAAGTCACATGGTATAGGCACAGTGGTCAGGTATATTCACGAAAAAGCATAGGTAAAAAAATTAGTTATAACAGTACATTTTTGTATCTGGAAAATCGTACAGAAAGCAAAAAACAAGCTAAAGAAACTTCAGCGTACAGTTTATATAGTATTGACATACCTGAAGCCAACCCGTATCGAAAGTCAATCAGAGTCGTAACATATTTATGTCACGCTATAAATCAAAGAAAGCTTATTTTCTTGGATACATTTCTACGTTTATTGGTGAATGAATATAAATTACTGCATCGGGGAATATTTTAAGGTTCAAATGTTTAAAATGCATCTTACAATAGATGAAAATAACTCTCATCAGTCTGAAATTCACAATTTTGACGCCATTGTCGCTTTGTCACATGACGAGTTTTCATTTGGATACTTTCTGATTGACCTTGACATTTTTTGCTGAAATTGTAAACATTACTTTCGTTTTCTGAAATCTATTATTTGTGATTAAAAACTTACGTCTGGTGGATTATAAGACTGATTTCATTGTGTATCAGGTAGTTTAAAAAAATATTTACCTTGAGTTTGTATTTTCACTATAATTTGTTTACAAAACAAGCCAGAATAATCTAAAATACCGGTAATGTAATTCTGAATTTGAAAACACTTGAGCACATGGTATGTTACTAAAAATAGAATAACGTCATATGACTGTGAAATCTCGGGAGATTCGCATTTCAAGAAAGTCTGTCACATCGCTGTTTTTCTCGATATGTAAGAGCAGAATAGATAAATTTTAAATGTTTAAGATAGTATTTTTTGAAAGAATATATCAGTTAAATGAGAAAAATGTCAATCTTTCCGATCAAGTGGTTGATTTGGGCCAATAACTGCATTTAAAAGCTGTTTTGGACCAGTCTTTGTAAACTGTCAACTTTTCGGGAATTTCTGGTTGACTTTCCTAATGGGGTTGGTGCATAACTATAAAGTCGCGCCTGTCAAAAATCATAAAAAGGGACATTTAAAGTAATGGTAGCCAGAACTAGCAAAAAACTAGTCCGATCTGATTTTCTCAGTCCATCATTTTTCAACTACAGGCTAGTGCTTTATTGAGCAACTTTCTGATATATTGTGTCTGAAGCTTTGATGTTGACAATTCGAAAGTGCCCACCCATTTTCCAAAGATGAATGCACCAAGATCATGAAGATGATCAATAATTAACTTTTATTAAGAAGATATCCAACGACTGACCAAACAGCAACACTAATGATTTAACTGTGTTATACACGTGTTGATAAAACCACAATTGTGCTTAAATAGTGATGACCTTAACTTCGGTTATTCACATTGAATATTATAGATTCGTGTTACCTGTTCCACAAACACAAACTGACAAGGTAACCTAAGGTAAAGTCAAAGTGTAGCCCTAACGCTCGCGAAAATTCATTGCATCATATGCAAGTTAGCAATGTTTGATTTGATATATCAACAAGTCCAAAACAGTAGATGCGTCTGTCATTATTTAATACGAAACACGTTTAACATACCTTATTCCAGAGACAACATTTTAATTCGTGTGAGTTACATCAAATTGGGTTTTGTTTGTAAACACTCACACGTGCTGGGACTTTCTGACGGAGGTGGTTTCTTAACCTTCACCGATAAACATTTTTCCGCGCCAAATGTCAAACGTTGCTGCAGAAGTTCACAAACACAAACTATGACAGATAGAGTGCGTTATTTATTAGGGAAACAGCCAGGTAATTATAACTCAGACAAATATTATGTTACTAAACTTCTATAAGAATTAAGACTGTTTAAACTATAATTATCAAATGCATCATCTATTTTGTTTTATCTCTTAGCTTACTCTCATAGTATCGGCCCTCCTGACCTCATACTATCGTGCCTTTAACAAAAACCCTCAAGAAGTGCTGGAAATTTAATTATTTTTCAAGTGTTAGAAACCAATCTGAAGGGCCGATACTATGAGACAATTGTACATCAAACAGATTACTTCAGTTGATTGGTGTATAGCGGATTTTAGTGAGTAACGGATAGGTTAAACGTTTTTTGCAAAATACTTTTATTGATGTTAAAATTTATAGTTGTCTATGAATTGAATACAAAAAGCCTATCATTGTTAAGTCGATTCATGTTTTTGTTGACGTGTTTCAATGTTTACAACTGTTTCTTTTTTCGAAAGCATGGATCTCTCATGCCATAGTCAAACTCATACGTAAAAGAGATAAACTTTACTCAAAGCTAAAGAGGTCAAAAACTCCAAACCCCCAAAAGGTCACACAATTCAAATCCCTTAAAGCCCAAATACAAAAGCAAATAAGGAACTCGTATTGGTCCTATTTAGACACAGTTATCTTTACTGATAGTTCCAACCCAGGCCAAAAGAAAAAGTTTTACTTCTTCATCAAATCAAACAAAAATGAAAACTCAGAAGTAGCCCCACTAAGCAGTAACGGTCAAATACACTCTGATTCAACCACAAAGGCCAACATACTAAATCAACAGTTTGAATCCGTCTTCTCCCGCCCCCAGCCTATTATTCTCAAACAACTTGCTAAGAGTGCCATACCTAATCTCTCCCACCCATTGATGCCCCCAATTAACATAACTGTCCAAGGAATTGATAAACTCCTAACTGGCCTAAATCCCAATAAAGCATCAGGCCCAGATGAAATCTCCCCAAGGCTTCTCAAAGAGCTGCACAGTGAAGTTGCCCCAATTCTGACAAGCATTTTCCAGAGGTCACTGGATACAGGAATTGTCCGAGATGACTGGAGACATGCAGTTATTTCCCCTGTCTACAAAAATGGTCAAAAGTCCAAAGCTAGTAACTATCGGCCCATTTCCCTTACCTGCATTGCATCCAAACTTATGGAACATATCCTGGTCTCAAACATTATGAAGTACTTTGACGCCCACAACATATTAAGCCCCCAGCAGCACGGTTTTAGGTCAAAACGGAGCTGCGAGACCCAACTCATAGGTTCCACCCAGGAGATTGCTGACAATTTAGAACTCGGTCAGCAGACTGATGTCATCATAATGGACTTCAGTAAAGCCTTCGACAAAGTAGATTACCACAAATTAATCCACAAACTTAAACATCTGGGAATTAATAATGAGGTCTCCTCTTGGGTCCGCTCTTTTCTCCAAAACAGGTCACAACAAGTTCTGGTCGAAGGTAAAAGCTCCGATAGGCTGCCAGTCCTCTCCGGAGTCCCCAGGGTTCGGTACTCGGCCCTTGCCTCTTCCTCGCCTACATTAATGACCTACCTGAAAGCATCAAAAGTCGGGCCCGCCTCTTTGCTGATGATACTGTGGTTTATCTAACCATCAAATCCTTATCTTCCGCAGAAAGCTTACAGCAGGACCTGCACCTACTAGAGTTATGGGAGCGGGAATGGTCTGTGGAATTTAATCTCCACAAGTGCGAGATCTTAAGAATCCATAAAAAAAGAAAACCCCTCATATTCCCCTATAGGCTACATAACATGGAACTTAGATCAACCGAACGGTCCAAATACTTAGGAGTCACCTTAGGTCAAAATCTCAATTGGGCCCCTCACATAAACAACATTACCTCAAAGGCCAAAAATACTTTCCGCTTCATCAAAAGGAATGTCAAAACCGACAACAAAAAGGTCAAAGAAGCTGCCTACAAAACATATGTCCGCCTCCAGGGTTTTTTTTGGCCCGATTTTATAGCCGAAATTCGGCTATGTTCCCAATCCCAAAAAGTATACTTTTTTCCCAAAATGTGGCAAAAAATTCCCAATTTCCAAAAAAAAAAAAAAAAAATAAAAAAAAAAATTTTTTTTTTTTTAGAAAGAAGTCTATTGTGTATTTTATCTCAATTTCAATTCAATTACATCTAACAAAGTATTATATGATTTTGTTCTTTTAATTTAAATGATTATAGAGAGTTATATCAAATTTAGTATTTTCCTAATCAGTGGACTTTTCATGTGGAAAAAAAGGCTAATGAATTTATTTTCCCAATTTCATGAACATGCCGATAAAATTCCCAATTCCAAAGCCATTGGCTATCTTCCCAAAAAGTGGAAAAAAAACCCTGGCCTCCAAGTTGAATACTGTTCTACAGTCTGGGATCCCTGGCAGAAATACCTCACATACAAAATTGAAATGATTCAGAGATCAGCAGCCCGTTACGTACTTAATGACTACGGTTACACCAGCAGTGTCTCCGATATGATTTCGGCCCTAAATTGGAAAACCTTGGAATATAGAAGACGCCAGGCCACCCTTGTCATGTTCTTCAAAATCAGAAATGATTTAGTTGCCGTGGATCATCACCATCTTATTCCTACCAGAAACCTAAATTACCTAATCCCACATTCCAAAACAAATTACCACCTAAACTCCTTCTTTCCCAGGGCTATCAGGCTATGGAACGGTCTACCAACCTATATACAATCCAGCCCCAGCCTACTGACCTATGTCAGTCGGTTGAATTCCCACCAGCTCTAGACCCCCTACTTCTGTTTTTAACTTTAGCTTTCTTGTAGATCTTTTTAACCTACTAATCCTTTGCACATAATTTTTAAAAAAACTAACACCCTGTTTTCCAGACAAGCGTCTGTCAGTTATAATCGAGCACGATTGTAGACAGTATCAAGTTGAAGTATCAAGTTGAAGTTGAAGCAAAACAAGGTCACGTTATGTAAGCACCGTTTTTGTGACGACAGGAAAAGTGCAGACGAATGGTTTCTTGAATTTTGCAGATTTTTTTGGTAAACATAATGTTCATTGATGTAATAGTTTAGTATTATGTGTCCTTTACAAAAGTTAGAATGCTCAGAAACCAAATTGATGCGTACCATATAAAATAAGCATGAAAGCTGCAACTCGGGATTTAGTGAATAACGGACATGTGATGACCCATATTCAGGAATGTGGGGATTGTCTCAAAATAAATATAAACTCAATTGAAGTTGTCCAATACACATGTGGTTAGCGTGTGGCTGTGCTATTATATAGTGAAAACATCATTTTTGATGAAAAATAATCAAATTACATGTATAACGAAAAATCGATTTATCTGAAAACATATTTTTCACTATCAAATCTATATATATATACCAAGGTATTCAACTCAAAATGACTCGAATATATGGTGCATCGCTTCATCAATTGTGCAGCAATTTCCATGAACTTGGTCTTATAAACACAGAAAGTAATTTCCTTTCTGGAAATGTACATATATTGCAATTATTTTTTACAAATGCTGTGGCAAATTTCAAGAAATAACATGATACAAATGTAATCCGATAAAGACCTAAGCGATACGGTAATGGCTGAATCAGTGTACCCTGAAATTCGCGCTGTAAACAAATAACTTTTTTCGGAAATTTAAAACCGCTGGCATGTTTCAATAGGAAAGACATGTGTCTATCTAGGTTTAATGGTTTAATTACTGAATGCATGGTGTTTACGTTGAAATGAGACTCGAAGTCCTTAGCTATCCGTTATACACCAATCAACTGTACATGGAGCTTAGTCTAGCCAGTATTTTGTCAAAAGATTGCCGATTTAAATGCAGTTTTCGTTGTTCTGTCAAAGAATACACATTTAACTATTGATTTACATATAACACATGCGTGTTTTTGTATTTGTTAACTTCCAAAATTCATACGTATTCATTATGAGGGCCGATACTATGGAAAGACATGCTAGATACTGTTAGTTTTCTGACCTATCATCGACATTTCGCATGCCCTGCTCTACTAAACTAATAAACATTAACTAATTCACAGGTTTGGCACAACATGTGGAAAAAGTATTGCTAAATCCTGGCCAAATTATATTTTTCTCAGAAGAATTCATGTTTGTTTAAAGCTTGATATAGCAGTCTATATCATCAAATATCATCAAATGTGAGTTTGCGGGTTCAAGCTTGTTCTGAAGCAGACCATGACTTTATTATTTATTTTGAAATTCTCACACTTAGAGGTCAAACTTCAATATCTAAAATTCACATTTTTGTTAAGCCTGCTTGTGGAAAACTTAAGGTAGCACTAGCAGTCACAGTGGTTGGATTAGAGACATGTTGTGTACGTCTCTGGTTGGATCATGTATGTGTGTGACTGTGTGCCTCAGAGGTTGTCTGGATTGTAACTTTCCAATTCATTGGGCAATTTTTTACTTAAAAAAAAAACAACACAAAAAATAGTGAATTAACAGATCTATTTGAGATTTTACATGATAATGTATGAGACAAAATATGTTCTTCATTATCCATGCATTATAGTTTATAACAAACTTATAATATTATTGATATTGTTAAATGGTTAATTACTGCATTTTCATAGCACGTCTGTTGCTGATCGACCAATCAGCCCCTATAACTCCCGACATAGGAGACAATCTGTGTCTTGCATTAGAAAATGTGCTTGCCTTGGCATGTAATTTCACTGGACCATCAAGGATGCCTTTTTTCAGTGTCATGGTTCTTCAACATTATCAACCAGAGGTTAGTATCTGAGCTTTTAGTGTTGGTTTAAAGCATTAGCCAGTGTGTTTTTTCACCATTTTGGGAACGGGGCCAGGTCTCTTTGGATTGGGAAAAAATGTGCGTTTTTTACTAAAATTTGGAAATAAGTGTTGTTCTTTTGCTTACCAATGCTTCTAAATTGACAATAAAAATGATTTCAATATTATATTTACTTAGATCCTTACTCTGACACAGTAGGCGACCGACAAAGCTCTTGTTTACAACTATTTTGCTCCTACTCCTCTGAACCTTTGTGATATTTCTTGTAATAATGTGGGTTTGTTTTGTTTTATTAATTTATTAGACTAATTAACAAAAAAATTGGGGGGGATCAAGACTCATAAATTGTATACAGGAATGTCATTACCTTATCTTAAATTAATGATTTTACAGAATTTGATGTGAATGTACTGGTAATTAACCCATTTATGCCTAGTGGACTCTCCCATCTTACAGAAATTCCTTAAAGCAAACAGCGCAGACCCTGATGAGACGCCACATGATGCCCATGCCTTTTTTCTAGATGCTAGGCATAAATGAGTTAATTTTACTGTATGACTAGTAATTTTGATGTATTATTGTTTCTTTGATCTTAAAGTCTACTGAGCATTAACTATGGTGCATACTTTAAAAAAGAAGCAAAATAATTAGAAAAACACATTTTGCATAAATGATTTTAATTAAAATAAAGAAATACACTAATTTCACATAAATTTACATTAATTTCAGGTAATCTTGCCCTTCTCATATGTAAGGAACAACTTTCATCGAATACAGACAGCTCTAAATGATGTCCACTTAAGAATATCGGAGAGTGTCAACGCCTGCAAAGAAGCTTCTCCTAGTTACTTTCAGGCTATTGCAGAAGCTTGTCTGTTGTACAGGAGACAGCTCCAATCCACTGCACAGGTTTGTTGAATTTAAAAGGTCCGAATAAAGTCTGAAAACTGGAGTACATGTATTTGCTTTGGAAATTTCTTAAAAACTAACGCTTTCCTCCCTAATTGAAGTTGATGTTCCCCACATTTTGAAGCCCTTACTTTAAATGCTACAAAATTATGGTTACAAGTTACTGTGGTATTTCTTCTTTAACATTTTTGGTCTCTGTAACATGAAAAATCATTCAGTTCATGCATATGCTGCATAAATGAATACCCTAAAACAATGCTTCAGTTGGAATTTTACCCTGAATTGTGTGGTTGTCATCCAGGTCTAGGTCACGGTGGATAAAAATAAAACAAATGTTTCTGTCTTTAAACATGAGAAAAATTAGAAATATTTAAATGATTCAGGTGTGGAAGTTATGGTGAGGGTAACTGTTTCTAAAATACGCACATGCGTAACACTCAGTAACTGTATAAAAAATTGTTTTTAATGAGTTATTCTTCATTTAGACCATGTAGAATTTGTGTATGGACCCTATCACCTCTGGCTGTTTGTCTGTTCTATCATCCCCTCATTCATCCACAAAGTTTATGTTTTTCTTTTAGAACATTAAGTTATTAACCCATTTATGCCTAGCATCTAGAAAAAAGGACTTGGCAAACAGCGTAGACCCAGATGAGACGGCACATGATGTGGCGTCTCATCAGGGTCTGCGCTGTTTGCTTAAAGGAATTTCTGTAAGAAATATTGTAAATATAGAAATAAATATACTAGACATCCCTAATT
This sequence comes from Dreissena polymorpha, assembly GCF_020536995.1. Taxonomy (NCBI): domain Eukaryota; kingdom Metazoa; phylum Mollusca; class Bivalvia; order Myida; family Dreissenidae; genus Dreissena; species Dreissena polymorpha. The sequence continues at coordinate 61,307,843 of NC_068364.1, read as the reverse complement.
TTGGAAATAAATTGATCCAATTAAGAAGGATGGGAGCGTCCATTAGGCATATACGGGTTAATTTGAAAGTACCTCTGACCAGTAAAAGAAAAGCTGAGCATGCTGCTCTCTGACATCATGCAGTACCAATTTGCAGCACAAACTACAACATTTCCATTCCTAACCAATCTGAATCACCTTCACAAAATACCGTTTTCCATTCTGTGTCTTAATAGTCATTAGTTACAGCTTCCTCATTGTTTGCTTTTTCAGTTTCTGATATTTTGTCAGTGTCTTTAAACTAGAACATAATGTAGTGTGTGAATGCCCTTGTTTTTCTTGAAGCCAGGAGGGTTCTGTCAGCAGTTGGAGATTATACTTCTCACTTGCCAGAGCTCTAGTCATGTCCAGCGTCTTGTGGACACTGCATTGGCTTCCATCGACACACAGTATTTGAAGGTTTGTGGTGCAATAAAATTTGAACATGAGTGGTTTCATATTGTATAAAACATATATTTGTCTTTCTCTTGTCAGTAAACCATAACTTTTAAGACATAACTTTTAAATACATAAACAATAAAATTTGGATATTTAAAGGGTGCTCATGATTTAAATATATGTATTGATGTAGAATAAGTCTTGGACTCGTATGATGTGATAGAAATTGATTTGAAAATGTTAAAGTTTTTAAAGTAATTATTTGCTCTTTTGCTTTGATCTAATACATTTGTTTATTGAATTTGGGTATTTAATTTGTAATACGCTGATTCAAGTTTGGCAGCTGTCAGTCACCAGTATAATTTTACCTGATATACTTAAAAAAGATAAACATGTTCAGCAAAGTTGTCAGTAAATAAATATAGGATCTGGCACGAGTTGTCATATCATACCAAATTTTATTAAACAAGTTCAGAAATTATGTTAGTAAGCGAGCCTTTGGCGAGCTTACTAACGATTTTCCTGGACGAGTTTAATAAAATATGGTATGATATGACAACGAATGTCAGATTTTTTTTATCACATGCTTTTAAATGAGCAATTAAATAAATATTTATGCAAACATAATGATAAATCACGCATATTGTTTACATTTCCTGGCGTCATTTGGAATGCCTCGGCTTTTACAAAGCAAAATAACAAAATGCGATTGGTCAATAAACGAAAACTCAGCCAATGAAAACGCTTACAAATGTTGTATTACACATGTGTAATATAAAAAAATATGTAATGGTTGTATTACATTGGAAACAGGGTATAGCATGTGATAAAATGACATCCTTGATATGATTGATACAAAATATATGTACTGTTAAATGCAGCCATTGATACAAAATACATGTACTGTTAAATGCAGCCATTGATACAAAATACATATACTGTTAAATGCAGCCAATAAAACTAACAAACAAACCTTTATGTAGAACTTGTATTGATTACCTGATAAGAATACCCCTTGCAGAGGATACAGGTGGTGAGCCTGAGCTGCACTGGTGGGTGGGGTATGGAGGACGTTGACCTAGATGGCAGCCAGTCCAGCCTGCACTCCAATGACTCCAGCAACGCCAGTCTGAGCAGCCTCATAGAAGTGATCAACATGGAACCAGGTAAAAAAATATATAATGCACATTTTATGAGGAATCGCTTTGTCCTCTCTGTTTCTGTTGCAATGAGTTGAGCATCCATTTATCAGCCTGAGTACAAAAATGCAGGAAGTCAAAATAAGCAGTTAAAAATGTTTAAGTATAAGAATGGTGTGTTACATTCCAATAAAACATGGTTACTTATAAGGTTGCACTTTGAGGTAAGTGGGAAAAATAGACAGCATTTCAGCAAAGAATTGCTTATCCAGGCTCCCCAGGGCATATATCGACATGAAATAACTGAATGAGGCGTTGAGTCACAAAAAACTATTTTGCTGCGGTAAAGATCAGGCAGAAAAAAAAGCCTTGTTTTTCTTTTTATCTTCTACCAAAAAAGTTGTATGCATGATTAAAAAACTTCATCTGTAGTACAATCATGATACATTTTATTATGTCATTATTTTTTTAAGTGATACGGATTAAAGCGAGACAATGGCTCTTCCTAGATACATTTAATATGTTAATCACTTTTGTAGGAAAATGAACAACTTTATTCCTATCCTTACATCATACATGTACTTTATTGGTGTTTCAGAGGTTTTGTGCCTGCAAAACTTGTTCACTGGCTGGTTGGTTGACATGGGAACAGACAGCGAGCACCTGCATATCCTACTGCCACCTTGCCTAAACAGTGGTAATGCAGGTATGGGGTCCAAAAAGGGTTTCTTTATTTCACCAAAATTGATTCAAGTCGAGTCAAAGTTTGTCCAAGTATTGGACATGCAGCCTTGGAAGTTGGAAAACAGAAAGAGTGATTATTTATCACAAACATATGCACCAGATTGTGTGCTTGTCATTTTTAAATGAATAAATGTGAGCCGCAGCACAGGCTAATATGGGAAGACACTTTGTGCTTTTTAGCTCACCTGATTGCTCAGGTGAGCTTTTGTGACCAGTTTTTGTCCGTCATACGTCCGTCCGTAAACATTTGTTCGTAAACACTCTAGAGGCCACATTTATTGTCCGATCTTCATGAAACTTGGTCAGAAGCTTCGTCCCAATGAAATCTCGGTCGAGTTCGAAACTGGGTCGTGCAGGGTCAAAAACTAGGTCACTAGGTCAAAAAAAAGAAAAAACTTGTAAACACTGTAGAAGTCACATTTCATGCCCAATCTTCATATAACTTTGTCAAAATGTTTGTCTTAATTATATGTTGGTTGAGTTCAAAAGTGGTTCCGATCCGTTGAAAAACATGCCAGTGGGCGGGGCAGTTTTCCTTATTTGGCTATAGAGAAACCTTGTAAACACTCTGGAAGTCACAATTTTTGCCCAATCATCATGAAAGTTGGTCAAAACATTGGTTTTATTGATTTCTCGGACGTCCCCCTGGCAACCATGTTTTTCAACAGACCGGAACCATTTTCAAACTTAACTCACGTATCTAGGAAACAAAAGTTCTGACAAAATTTCATGAAAATTGGACCAAAAATGTGACTGCTAGAGTGTTGACATGTTTTCACTATATGCATATAGAGAAAAATGCCCTGCACACTGGTGGCCATGTTTTTTCACACAACTTTTTACCCCTGTGACCTTTGCCTTGAAGTTAGAGTCCATGTTTAGGTTTTGAAAAATGCTCATTACTTCTATGTCCCTTGAGATATAACCTTCATATTTGGAATGCATGTTTATATGGACAAGGTCTTTCCATACGCACACAAATTTTGACCCCTGTGACCTTGACCTTGAACTTAGGGTCCGCATTTAGGTTTCGAAATCTGCATTTAGGTTTCGAAAAATGCTATTAATTCTATTAAAGCGTTTATAGGGGGCATATGTCATCCTATGGTGACAGCTCTTGTTTTTAGCTCACCTGATTGCTCAGGTGAGCTTTTGTGACTGGTCTTTGTCCGACCGTCCACATTTGTTCGTAAACACTCTAGAGGCCACATTTATTTCGGATCTTCATGAAACTTGGTCAGAAGATTTGTCTGAATAAAATCTCGATTGAGTTTGAAACTGGGTCATGTTGGGTCAAAAACTAGGTAAAAAAAAAAGAAAATGCTTGTTAACACTGTAGAAGTCACAAATAATGCCCAATCTTCATGTAACTTTGTCTATATGTCTGTGTTAATGATATGTTGGTTAAGTTCAAAAGTAGTTCCGGTCCATTGAAAAACATGGCCGCCAGTGGGCGGGGCAGTTTTCCTTATATGGCTATAGAGAAACCTTGTAAACACTCTAAAATTTTTCCCAATCATCATGAAAGTTAATCAAAACATTTTTTTTATTGATATGTTGGACGAGTTTGAAAATGGTCCAGATCGGTGAAAAAACATGGTCGCCAGAGGGCGGGGCATTTTTCTCTATATGTATATAGTGAAAACATGTGAACACTCTAGAAGTCACATTTTTTTCCCAATTATCATGAAATTTGGTCAGAACATTTGTTTTCTTGATACGAGAATTGAGTTGGAAAATGTTTCCGGTCAGTTGAATAACATGGCTGCCGGGGGGGGGGCAGTTTTTAACCAGGTTTTCCGAAGGAAAAAACTGGTTATTAGATTGGCGAATGCGGGCGGGCTGGCTGGCTGGCGGGCTGGCTGGCTGGCGGGCTGGCGGAATAAGCTTGTCCGGGCCATAACTATGTCGTTCATTGTCAGATTTTAAAATCATTTGGCACATTTGTTCACCATCATTGGACGGTGTGTCGCGCGAAATAATTACGTCGATATCTCCAAGGTCAAGGTCACACTTTGAGTTCAAAGGTCAAAAATGGCCATAAATTAGCTTGTCCGAGCCATAACTATGTCGTTCATCGTCAGATTTTAAAATCATTTGGCACATTTGTTCACCATCATTGGACGGTGTGTCGCGCGAAATAATTACGTCGATATCTCCAAGGTCAAGGTCACACTTTGAGTTCAAAGGTCAAAAATGGCCATAAATGAGCTTGTCCTGGCCATAACTATGTCATTCATTGTGAGATTTTAAAATCATTTGGCACATTTGTTCACCATCATGGGACGGTGTGTCCCACGAAAGAATCACGTCAATATCTCCAATGTCAAGGTCGCCACGACTAAAAATAGATTTAAAAAAAAAAAAAACTTACAAAGGGGGTTAATTTTTTTTGGTCATTTCAAAAGTTCAGTTTGAGTTTTCTCCCTTTATCAGATTTTTTTTTCACAATGAAAACCTGGTTTTGTGACAATTTTGTCCCTTGTCTTATATTTATATAGTAAAAAAAAGCTTGTGAACAATCTAGAAGTCACATTTTTTGCCCAATCATCATGAAACTTGATGAATAGCTTGTTTTATATAAATCTCAGATGAGTTTGCAAATGGTCCCGATGGGTCAATAAACATGACTGCCAGGGGGGTGGGGCAGTTTTCCTTATGTGACTATATAGAGAGAATCCTTGTGATCAAACACTACAGAATTCTAATTTTTTGCCTAATCATCGTGAAACTTAGTCAATACATTGGTTTTATTGATTTCTTGGACAAGTTGGAAAATGGCTCAGATCAGTGTAACACACTTTTTAGCTCACCTGATTGCTCAGGTGAGGTTTTAGGATTGGTCTTTGTCCACAGTCCGTCCGTCCACATTTGGTTTGTAAACACTCTAGCATTCACATTTCTCAAGCATTCTTTATCAAAGTTGCTGAAAGATCTCAGTCAAGTTTGATAATGAGCAAAATCACATAATTAATGCCATAATTATTGCCCTTAGATTGTCCAAATTATCATTATACTATACAAAATCCTTGTAAGCAGTTTGATGTTTGGGGGGTCAACTCAAAATATAGGTCACCATTTAAAAGCTTACAAAAACAAAAACACTCCCTACACCAGAGTTTTGGTTCAATAATGATGAAACTTGACTAGGATGTTTGTCTGGTCAATATCTAGGTCATGTTTGACATTAGGTAAAGATTGAATGAACCAACTCCTCTCAGGTGAGCGAACTAGGGCCATCTTGTCCCTCTTGTATGCTGTTTTTTCTGTTGAAAGGAAGTCTCTTCTTAGCAGAAATCCAGTTTAGGCAAAACGTGTCGTCCCTGGTTAGCCTGTGTAGACTCCAAAGGCTAATCTGGGACGACGCTTTATGTACATGCATTAAACCCCCTATTCACAGAGCGCGGCTCATGAACATTGAAGTGATACACAATGCTTATTTATGATTTACTTTGGAATGATGCTGATTGGAAGGTAAACCACTAACAGAGATCATATTGTTCTGCTAAGTCTAAGGACCTTGTTGTCCAAGGGATACGCTCATTTTGCATTTAAATTTAGCGCAGCCATGAATTTGTAGTAAGCATATTATGTTATATGGTCTTGAATCATTTAACTTAGCATCACATTTTTTTAAGCCAGCTAAATTTTCCTTACTTAGAGCTAATGGCATTGTTGTGGCTTATTTCTAGTGCGATTGTCATATTTACTCACTATGCTGAATTATGTACACATGTTTTACATTGCCTTAAAAGCTTCATTAATTTGTAAGAAATTGTTAAGATGTCAAAACTTGTTTCTCTCTTTGCTTAAGGTGTTCCCCTCATCGTGAAGTGTGATGTGCATGAAAGGGTTTTCCAGCCTGCCCAGTTGCCATTCTACAATCAATTTGTATGTTGAATAAGTGTCTACAACTTTTTGAGCTACCTTTTTTTCCCCTTGTTTTAGTACATGAAACCATGTTATTTGCAGATCTTTAAGGTTTGTAAAAGTTTTGTTTGAGCCTTCTCTTGAACATGATCAGTAATAGGTAGTACATTTAACCCATTTATGCCTAGTGGACTCTCCCATCCTTCTAAATTGGATCAATTTATTTCCAAAATTAGGGATGTCTAGTATATTTATTTCTATATTTTGAATATTTCTTACAGAAATTCCTTTAAGCAAACAGTGCAGACCCAGAAGAGACGCCGCACCATGTGAATCTGAATTAACCCTTTACAACTTAGATACATATTTTTAAGCATTTGTAGTCCCATAGAAAGTTAAATTTAATTTAAGACCTTCCTTTCAAAATTCAAGTTTTAAATGTTTCATTTCCAACCCTTAGATACTGAGCAGCAAACAGCACAAAACCTGAACAGACTGTGAGTAAGACTGCGAGTTACTCACAGGCTGTTCTGGTTTTATGCTGGTTGCAAAAGCCATTTTCACTTTGCTTCTTATGGGGGAAAGGGTTTATCAGATCTCACTGTATAAGTTTGTATATTTTTGACACCTTATGAGAAAACTGGGCTTTATGTATGTTTGTGAAATGTCATCCCATAATTTCCTGTGCAGTCCAAACATTATAGTCAAGGACAACACATTCTCCCTTGACTTGATATTTCTTTAGAAAAAATTCCTAAAAACAAAAATCAATAAACAAGAACATTTCATAGACTTATCGGAGAACAAGGCTATTGAGTTAAGCCCTGTTTTCACAAAAGTCTTCTCTTTGATATCCTGCTTATAAAGTTAGAGAGGGGCTTATTGGAGGAATTCAGTAGGGTTTTGAAGCTTTACATGAAATGTATGCAGCGAACTGATTGTACCTTTCTCAAGGGATTATATTGTTAATTGAAATACTTATCATATGTTATGCTATGCAGTATTTGAGTGTAGAAAACCAGTGATTGATCAATCTGATCAATTCACATAATTTTGAGTGAAGTGATCAGATTAGATCATTTTATTCTGTCTGAATGCCACCTTTTAAACAACTACTTTACAAAAAATATGTATATAAGTTTAAAATTCTTTTAGTAAACAATAGAAAAAAAAGAATTTAAAAAAAACTAAATTAATTCTATGAAGCGATGACAATGCAAAAAAACCAAAAACTTTCCCCAATAATGCATTGAGCTACAGGTTTGTTTTCAACCTATTAAGATTTTGCTATTATTATATTTTTTCTCATATATCAGAAACACAAATATTTGTAATCATGACGAGGCCACTTGTGAAAATATGTTTTACATCACCACTCATGATAATAATACAATCTTACATGGCAATCAACAAATATTCTCTATTATATCGCCGTGAAGTATAGATGTGCATATTGCATTTTTCCTGTCCAACGAACCACACATTGCTGAGCTATTTGCCCTTTACCAACATGTTGCAGTTACATTAGTCACTCTTTTTACAGAGCTTTGGTCTTTGAATCAAAATATTGTGATGTAGTAACCCTTTCAGTGCGAGAACCGAATTGTGAAAGCCTTTGCAAACAGTTTGGATCCAGATGAGACGCCACAGAACGTGGCGTCTCATCTGGATCCAAACTGTTTGCTATTCGGATAGTATTCTTTGAATAAAAAATGAAGAAAATGCTGTTTTTAGAAATTGAGCAGACAACATTTTAGCAGACGACAAATTTCCCAGCATGCAATGCGTTAATGCTGTCTTGCAGACTATTCATGCTGACTCGAGCTCTATGAAGATGGTGTTTCCCAGTACAAGCAAGGCCATGGGCATATCTGTACCCATATACCAGTTGCAGGTTACCTCCCTCGTACCAGTGACAGCAGTGTGCGACTCAATCGTCTTCGATATGGTACATGTGGGATATTGCATTATAACAAAGTATTGTCTGCCTTTATACTTACAAATTGGTGCACTCTCATTTTGTGTGAAATGATTGCCTTAAGAATACATTTATAGTACAGAGTCATTTGAATAAATCTATATTTAGAAATATGTTTATTTTTTGTAGGCAAAAGAATGATGTTAATACTTATATGTGTTCACTCATATAGGTATAATGATATGAATATGTTGTGATTTCAATTGTATGTCAGAACACAGGGTTCAATCATATATTTCACGAAGTCAACAAGTACTGAGGAATTTATAATGTTTAACCCTTTGCATGCTGGGAAATTTGTTGTCTGCTAAAATGTCGTCTGCTGAATTTCTCAAATTAGCATTTTCTTCGATTTTTTTCAAAGAATACTATCAGATAGCAAACAGTTTGGATCCTGATGAGACGCCACGTTCTGTGGGTCTCATCTGGATCCAAACTGTTTGCAAAGGCCTTTAAAATTCGGTTCCCGCACTGAAAGGGTTAACATGACTCTATGAATATTTTGCTTTCAACTCGATCAAGCTTATATGAAGATATTCAAGCTGCGTGTGTTTATGTAGTAAAGACATTTATATGGTAGAGCCATTCATATGGCACATACATTTATACTGTTAAAATATATATACAGTACAGAGTTATGTGCGGTCAAGACAATTATAGGGCAAAGACATTTAAATACATGACAATGTATCATTAATAGAAGAAACTACTAGAAGCTATAATCATAACTGTATGATTATAATTGTGACAGTTTCTTAAAAGGCTACCGGTATGCTCTTTACCTTCCATGTTTAGCCTTTGGTTGCTAAGGCAACAGCCTGTTGGAAGATGGAGTGGGATGATTTGGAGAAGAACCACCAGTTACTCATAGCACTCTGTCAGGCATTGGGCAAAGAGGTGAACTATTCTTTTTTTTAACCCATTTATGCCTAGCTTCTAGAAAAAAGGCCTTGGCAAACAGTGTAGACCCAGACAAGACGCCGCATGATGCGGCGTCTCATCAGGGTCTGCGCTTTGTGCTTAAAGGAATTTCTGTAAGAAATATTCTAAATATAGAAATAAATATACTAGACATCCCTAATTTTGGAAATAAAGTGATCCAATTTAGAAGGATGGGAGAGTCCACTAGGCATAAATGGGTTAAAGTTGTGTTTGTCTGCTGCTGTTCAGGCCTTCAGTTTTGAGAAATTTTGTGCAAGGAAAGTTTGTTTTTTTTAAATAAAAAAAGCTCAAACTTGAACCTGTACATTCAGCAAGTGTACATGTATTTATAAATGTATTACAGGTCATCATGGATACTAATTTGTTTTCCAGGGAAATAAGCTTATTTGTGTTGATGTATTCCTTTTCCAGCATTTAATAAGCTTATCTGTGTTCATGTATTCCTTTGCCAGCATTTAATAAGCTTATTTGTGTTGATGTATTCCTTTGCCAGCATTTAATAAGCTTATTTGTGTTGATGTATTCCTTTGACAGCATTTAATAAGCTTATCTGTGTTGATGTATTCCGCATTTAATAAGCTTATATGTGTTGAAGTATTTGTTGGTTTATTGTTTGTTTCACTTATTTCACATTTTATGATGATTAATTATTAATTGTCTTGATCACACCCACCTACAGGAGAAGGCCATGGTTGCCAGCCTCCTTCCACCCAGTAAACCCTCACATGCTGTGAGCCAGCCAGACACAATACCACAGGGTCGCTTTCTTCTTGTTCCCTTTTCAGATGGTACCCTGCTTGTGAAGGCTTTGGCTACACAGGTTTGTTGAAAACATGTTTTGTCAGTTAATTATTCGGATATTCTCATTTCTGAAATTATATTTAAAAATGCTTTTCAATTTTTTGTGAATAATGTCATGGCAGTTACCCATATAACCGTGTTATTTACATCATCTGACTATGGTGAATAATTGATTAATATATTGAGCATAATGAACAGTGTATGTGATATGCTTCACACTATGTTTACAAGACCTAGATTAGAATTTTCAGGAGTTATTGTTGCCATATCAGCCCAGTCACAATGTTGGCAGTGTAACCCAGGATACTCATGATCTAATAAGTGAATCACTTCAACAGGTAACTCATCCATTAACAGCTGATGGTAATAATGTCTCAACAATGTGTAGCTTGTAACAAGGTATAAATCATATGCATAAATAAATTATGAAATAACTGTCATATCAAATTGTATAAGTGGTATATATGAAAATATTTAAGGCATAAGATATACTACATTGAAAATGTTGTTGGAGTTGGGGGTTATTGACCAATAAATGTTATCAGTATAATATATTTGTAATTCATCATACTTGAGAAAAAAATCTAGTGTTGGGTATAAAAAACAATTTTCAAGGCAGATTTAAGCAAAACTTTATCAGCCAGTGATACTATAAGCCAGTGAGCTTTAAACATCAATAAAAGTAATACACAAAAGTCCTTGCATTTGCATTTTAAACCTTTCAAAATTATTTGAGTGTAAATTCTTTTTACATAAATGTGTCATAACCTATTGTTATACCGCAAAATTAGCACAAATAACTTGATTCTAAAGTTAATTTTTACCAGCTAAAAAGGTTTTCAGAAATTCAGTCCAGGCTGCTTGCTTATGATGTAACTTATTACCTGGAAGTAGGTTATCTTTCAAAACATTTAGTTGGAAACCCTCGAGAGCTACAACCCCCTGGACCATAGTGCAGGCCTGTTTGAGAGTCTGAAAGGCATGGGAAGGAACCTGTCCACCCAAATGCAGCAGAAACGACCCTTGGAAGAGGTGAGCTCCATGACACGGTCTGTTCTAAGATCTTCTTAGACGCATTCTGAGAAAACTGGGCATAATGCATGTGCATAAAGTGTCTTCCCAGATTAAGCCTGTGCAGTAGTGCAGTCTGCACAGGCTAATAAGGGACGACACTTTCCGCCTAAATTGGATTTTTGCTAAGAAGAGACTTCATTTAAACGAAAAATGTCATACAAGTGGAAAGTGTCATCCCTGATTAGCCTGTGTCGTCTGCACAGGCTAACCTGGGACGACACTTTATGCACATGCATTATGCCCAGTTTTCACAGAACAAGGCTCTCATTAAGACAAATCTGAGACATGACCAATTTTTGTAGTATTAACTCTTTCAGTGCTGGAACCAAATTTTGAAGGCCTTTGCAAACAGTTGTGATCCAGATGAGACGCCACAGAACGTGGCGTCTCATCAGGATCCAAACTGTTTGCTATTCTGATAGTATTCTTTAAAAAATCGAAGAACATGCTAATTTTAGAAATTCAGCAAACGATATTTTAGCAGACGACAAATTTCCCAGCATGCAACGGGTTTAAACTGATTTACTGGTGATGGAGCAGTATGGTACTCATTTGAGTATTATGTGAAAGTCGTCTCATCTTGAGCACAATATAACTTCAGCATTTTGAAAAATTGCCACAAATGACATTTATATGGAGACTATCGGTTTGGAATTCCCCTGTGATGCCTTAAACAGCCCTTATAACAATAAGTCAGTTTGTAAGAGGAAAATAAGATGGTCAATACATGCTGTTATAAAATGTGTTTTGGGTCTTTTAATTTTTATGAGCACTCTTAAAAGTTGGTTTAAAATGTTGCCAAAAATTCTGAAAGTGCTTTATAATCAAATGGGCTTTTGCCAAATGCTTAGTAACAAAATTATACACTTTAGATATACTTGTTCTCAGTTAGGCATATTAAAATTCACAAAAATTGTCATAAAATAAAAATGTAATGTGTGTATTATATGCAGACAATCAAAATACCACACCTGCTGAGAAAATGCTACAAATATCTTGCATATAAGAAAAATCAGCAATTTAAATCTAAAAAATAATATTATCTATTGTTACATTTTTAATCTGTTATTTGGAGACTTTGTGCATGATGAACAGAGTTTAAAATGCCTTCAGTCAGCCCTTTTAACCCTTTGCATGCTGGGAAATTTGTCGTCTGCTGAATTTCTCAAATTAGCATTTTCTTCGATTTTTTTGGCAAAGAATACTATCAGAATAGCAAACACTTTGAATCCTGATGAGACGCCACGTTTTGTGGCGTCTCATCTGGGTCCAAACTTTTTGCAAAGGCCTTCAAAATTCGGTTCCAGCACTGAAAGAGTTATGATCCTGAAGCCTCAGTGGAATATGGGTAGCCAGTTAGGTGTTTCAGGGCGCTACATTTTATTTAGCGTTTTTCTTGCTTATTTTATTATTGAAGACCAATCAAAACAATGTTGTTGTTTTTCAATATATTTAATTTAGTTTTTACAAAAAATCGAAAATCTGTGTACAAGTGTCTAAAAGATGGTATGTCCTCTCGAAGGTATAAATGCTTACAGGTGGAACTTTCTCAGATAGAATTTGAGCTATTGACACACGAGTTTAAGAAATTTCCCAGACTATATAAGTAATTGCTTTATGTTACAAAACATTTGCTTATTTTGCCTAGTGATATCACAGTCTATCATGCTTTCTCCAAAACTATTTCAGTATGTGTGTATGTGTTCCAGTCCTGTCCACTGACCAATAAGATTGTTGTTAAGGGTGGGAGACCAGCTATGAAGCCGGCAGTGGTAGCAACTGTCACACGGAAACATAGTGAGCTGGCTGATACACCACTAACAAAAAGGTGACAAGGATTCGCAGTTGGACACCACTATTTCAAAGTAGTTCCAACTGTCAAAATTAGACGCAATCATAAACTCGTGTTGTTCTCTATCGTCCCAATAGATTGTTCAGTAAAAATGTGCTAGCGGTTGTATTTTGCTATGGTACTGATATAAAGGCTCTTAAATACTATTTATGCGATTTACCAGGGAAATTCAAATAAACAATCTGAGTTTAGTTAAATAAAGTACAAAAAGTATGTACAGGAATAAAAATTTGAAAGGGCAATTAATGTAAGTTAACGGTATTCCAAGTAGTGGTTTTCAACTGTGTGTATTATTTCTATGTCTGGTATCGAATATTAACATGATTACATCTATGCTAATTTCTATACATCAGTTTTCAATATAAAAAGATGGAAAGGGGCTTATTCGCAAATTTAACATTGAAAACTGTTTGCATCAATATATGAGCCTTGTTCTGAGAAAACTGGACTTAATGCATGTGCGTCAAGTGTCGTCCCAGATAAGCCTGTGCAGTCCGCACAGGCTAATCAGGGACAACACTTTCGGCCTAAACTTGATCTTTGGTAAGGAGGGACTTCCTTGAAACTAAAAATACCATAAAAGCGGAAAGTGTCATCCCTGATTGGGACGACACTTTATGCACATGCATTAAGCCCAGTTTTCTCAGAACCCAGCTCATATAAGTTAAGTGATTTGCAGGATTGAACACAAAACTGGCTCTGGGGCACCAAGAAGGACTCTGTACACACAGCCCCACAGCATGTTTTACACAGAGGACAATGCTGCAGGAGGCACCCGTCAGCAAGCCCATATAAACGCCGGTCAGATCAGACACGGGCCCTCTGTTGTGTCCTTTCCTAGTACACTATGACCAATATCGCCTGTACATAGGTTGTAAAATTTTATCTGACTGTTAAGGATTATAAATTGGTTCAATTTTTTTTCCACAATACCAGTTGTTGTTGTTGTTGAAAAAAAACATATTTTTGTCCATGCTGTGTTTGTATTTTATTTTGACTCCATAGCTTTCTAGCACTTATCTACCATATGATGTGATTAGTGCATGACCTATGTTTGACAACCTTTGGTCAAGGTTACAACTCAAGGTCAAAAGTCAAATATATGTACTTATGTCTGTAAGATTTTCAATATTTTAATGTAACTGCCGCATTCACTCTCCATGACCAGATGTGTTTCCTGTATGCATTATCCTTTTATCAAAAGTCCAAGTCACAGTTGAAAGTCAAAGACCACACATTTTGTTGAACCTTATTTTCTTACATCTCACAGCTAGTTATCTCAATCAATCTCAAAAAGTCCTTTTAGTTTCAAGTCAATTGGCTGGGCATTTTTTTATGTGTTTGGTTTGTCAATCCTGTGTAATGCTGGTATGTTAATCAGCTAGATTTGCAATTCTATTTTTGATCCATATACTGAAGTCGACTCGGATAAGGTTGCTGTTCTCCTCTATAACATGTAGACACTAATGCTTTGCTATTGAAGTTGTACTTGACAAATTTTAATGTGTGCGACATAAGTGTTATTTTTTAGGTGGCTGTTATGTTGTCTGTTTACGAGAATATATTCATGACTATTAAAACAAACAACTATTTTTTGCTAGGAATGTTGGTTGCGTTATACCTAAAAAGCTCAAATATTTGTTACAGAAGCTGCTTTTATTCAATTTAAAATGTGTTTGATTCACCGGAAGATTCCATAAAATATAGACGTATGTTAATCTCACATCAAAAAGTTCACTTCCTTAACGTTCGAAAAGAGGAAAGGACAGTACTAATTAGATTAAAATAGCTATTACATGTATGTATATGCTTTATTTTATTCTCCCTACGAGCAAAAATGAAGTACAATACAATTCTTAACAAACAACTTTTATATGGCATGTTACGTTTTTACATGAAACGTTCTCTGTTAATGTCCTTCTTGTCTTCGTTTCCTTAAATAACTAAGAACAATCGTAGAGCGAATTTACCACAAGAATGTATTCTCCCTTCATCAGTATCGGCTGATTTACCACAAGAATGTATTATCCCTTCATCAGTATCGGCTGATTTACCACAAGAATGTATTCTCCCTTCATCAGTATCGGCTGATTTACCACAAGAATGTATTATCCCTTCATCAGTATCGGCTGATTTACCACAAGAATGTATTATCCCTTCATCAGTATCGGCTGATTTACCACAAGAATGTATTATCCCTTCATCAGTATCGGCTGATTTACCACAAGAATGTATTCTCCCTTCATCAGTATCGGCTGATTTACCACAAGAATGTATTCTCCCTTCATCAGTATCGGCTGATTTACCACAAGAATGTATTATCCCTTCATCAGTATCGGCTGATTTACCACAAGAATGTATTCTCCCTTCATCAGTATCGGCTGATTTACCACAAGAATGTATTCTCCCTTCATCAGTATCGGCTGATTTCGCCCTATGTGCTCATGATTCTTATAAACGGTTGCTTAAGAATGTCTAGACACAGCACAGAGTACATGACTACGAAGGTATTGATTGTTCAACAATTGTGATACAATCATTTTTCAGTTCGGTGCCATATCTGCCAGACCAGTCTGGCAAAGAGACGCATACATATCACAAACAAGCGTGGTTTGCAAGTCTCGCTTGTTGTTTGCATACACATGATACGATCTTACGTAGACCATGAGTTTGGTAAGCATATATTCTATAAGAGTCATTAATTACTCATTGGAGTCCGAGGTCTTTTGTTGAGACGCACGAATACATTTTTATTTGGTATATATCAGCAAAACAGGCGTAACCCGTATTGTCAGCAAACATATACAACTGTAATACACTTTTTAATTAAATTGTTCCATTTCATAACCAAACGTTATTGATATGAATTCAAACTTCAATCGAAGTTTAGGTCCAGAGACGCCTATACACGCGTTAATCACATTTACAAAATTAACCTTTCTATGCCAAAGAGAGTAGTTAAAAGGATCGCCATGGCTGGAAAAATCGAGGTACCTGAAAAAAAGTCAATGGGTGGTACTAGTAAGACGTAAAAAAAGTGACTGGACATGTGTTTTAAACACCTTTGTCAACAAGTACATGTGTTGAACGCGTGGTGCCTATTTAAACTGACTCCTTGCTCTCAGTTCTTCACCCCAAACCCAACTAATTATGATAGAACGTTTTCCACTGTAACTAAATTTTCATTTTATTGCATTTTTACGTTGCCTGTTTAGTTTTTACTCACGTGTTTATCTTTTTTCTGAAGGGAATGGTAAGTTCATGGGTTTAGATGTGGTAAGTGATGTGGTATTTATCAATTTTTACCGCATTAAAGCATGCTTTGTAAAATACTAGTACATTCAATTAAAAATCAACATGTATGTTTAATATTGCTTAATACGCATTCGACAGGTTTGGAATATGTTGAGTATGTTAAAATGATACATATCATATCAATATGTTGAGTATGTTAAAATGATACATATCATTAGATAAAAAATATTAAAATATACATGTTTATAAAAGTATCGCGTGTCCTTACCTCGTTTATCAGAACCGTTTGCACTCTGCAAGGAAACGCTGCCGTTTGTGTGATCGTCGGAGGTATTATAAACCACCGTGTGGCTATTGTGCGCGACATGGTCACCATGGCTTCCGTTCATAGCGAGGACTTGTTGCTTGCCATTGGCTTCTTCAAGGCTAGCGCATGCGCGGACCTGCACTTCCTGATATCTTTGGTAGTCCTCGTGTGACGGATGACAGCGGATTTGGTCGTGGAGGGTAATTGTAAATTTTAACACGGCCTGTTCAATGCATTCTGGCGTGGTCTCAGTCACACAGTTAAACAGATCCTGCAAATGCCTAAACATGGAAAAAATAACACAAGAATCGATGTTAACGTTTAAACTGTCATGTTAACACTACAAAAAACATCAAATATATAGCATTTCACAAATATAAAACTTATTAACTTGTTTTATTTTCAAAGTTTTATTTCGATGATTGTATTCAATTTGTCTGCAGTTTTTTTCTGGTGAATTGTTTTACCAGTGCGCGCGTTTCATAATAAGGTTAAAATATGCAAACAATCCAAAGTCAATCACAAGTGTACCGTTAAATTTATGAGTCGCGTTCTGAGAAAACTGGGCATAATGCATGTGCGTAAAGTGTTGTCCCAGATTAGCCGCACAGGCTCATCAGGGACGACACTTTCCGCTTTTATGGTATATTTCGTTTAATTAAATCTCTTCTACACGAAAATCCAGTTAAGCGGAAAGTGTCGTCCCTGATTAGCCTGTGCGTACTGCACAGGCTAATCTGGTACGACACTTTACGCACATGCATTGTGCCTAGTTTTCTCAGAAGAAGACACAAATTGTTCAACGAAAAGCACGTAGAACACGTTGCATTCCTTAAACATTTCAAATATCTGTGTTAAAAAAAATGAATTGCAGCACTAGAAACGAGTTATATTGTTGATATATCAAATCAAACTTAACTGTGAAATGACATTTTCTTCACGGACTCGATGATAGCAAACAGGTTACTTATTTTGTGTTTACCTGCAGACGACGGTTGCGTCTGTCGAAGAGTTGATGGCGTCTGCGTGATTGCGACATTTGTTGATGAATTCATCGTCATGGCAACAGCTAGCGCCAACTGAAAACAAGCATTCACATGTATTGATTGAAATAAACATGACAGCGGACAGCGAGTAGAATTAGTTTACATTCTTGATGATGGGGAGAGTTATTAATAGTTATGTTGTTATTGTTCTTCAAAATTCTAACTCAATTTTAGTCGAATTTTAATGACCTTGTCTTATAAATTTTTTCCTTAACAATAAAAGAACGTTATATTTGATGCGACTGCGTTTCACTACAGAACTGCAAGAATTTCTTTAAAATAAATGTGCAGACGGATCTATTGATTTTGATCTTTCCATCATTTCTCGCTCAATGCACATGCCACGGTTTGTCTGCCATTGAATGTTAAGTCAATCAAATGTATTTTGTCATTAAATGTAAAAGTCCTATCAGTTAAAGTCTGCACTTCATTTTGTTCTTAGTGAAGTATAACATCTAAATCAACTATGCCAAATGCGACTGCCTATGTTCATAACTGGAAGGTCAGCAATCGATCATAAATAATTGTAAATGCACGTTAACGTATGTTTTAGTTTATCTTAAATGCTCGTTCTCTCTCGTTACAAATTAATTATTACGGAGTGCATGTAGTTAGATCATTCCGCCATATTTCTTGAAAATACCCATACGAAATACTGTTCTTTCGTGATAGGCTACTGTACTGAACTATAAATTACGACTGGTCGTCTGAATCATAATGAACAAATGATTGTTACTGATGTTTATAACCGGTTCCGGCTTTTCCATAATTCATAACTACTATTGGCATATATAATTCATTACAACTGTTGGCGGCATGACTCATGAAGCTAGCGATTGTCTTTTTTCACAATGCGTGGAAATATGCGCGTTACAAAGAGACCTACGAGTCCTTAGATTAACTACCGGTAGCCGCGATCATGGTCAATAGGGGAGAAACATGTAAATTCGAGCCTTTTTGTGATCAATCTATATCGTGATTCATTTTGAACTTGAATCCATGTATTGTCGAGTTAATAATATTCGGCATGGGCAAGAGTTACTTTATTTAAATGTTTTGTTACGGTGTAACTATCAATACATATTCTACATCAGTTTGATTTTCCTCGTAAAGCCCCGTTTTAACTGTGAAATGCCTGTATCGGCTCATTACACGACGCAGTTTTGTAATAGGAATAATGATCGTCGCGTGCCGACATATATAAACCGAAACAACAAAACATGGCAACTGTGGCTGTATTTTAAGAAATGTAAAAGGATCTAGGTTTGGCAAATATTATTTATGTACACCATTATTGAACACTTAAAGGGGCCTTTTCACAGATTTTGGCATTTTTATAACTTATTCATTAAATGCTTTATATCGATAAATGTAAACATTGGATCGTAAAAGCTCCAGTAAAAAATCAAGAATACAATTAAAAAAAGGAAAAGAACATTGCCAGGATCAGGTTTCGAACCAGTGACCCCTGGAGTCCTGAAGTAAAAACGCTTTAGCCTACTGAGCTATTCCGCCAAGTACACATACTTGACGTATTTTATACCTTATATAAGCAATCTTCGTAGTTTCACAAAATTTAACGACAAAAACGGAACTCTCCAAATTATTCAATCGTTTCGCGTTGCAACGCTTTATAATTTTTAGGTTTTAAAATCGTCAAAAGATGCATATAATGGCTATATTAGACCATGGTAAATGTTCAGTATTACTGTTTCCTCACAAATATCATAACTAAAACGAAAATTTGCGAATCTGAAACAACTTTTTTCAATTTTGTCAATTTACCAAAGCGTGAAAAGATCCCTTTAACAAGTCCGTCGTGTTAAATGTTAATATGTCTTTGGTGTTATTAAGGAACCATTAGTATCCTGGTATATGGCTGTTGAACTTTCATATGAATTATGGATCGACCTTCCACCGCTCGTAATTGCGTTTGCCGGAATGCTGATTGACTTATTAGATGTTGAGATAAGGCGCCATGCTACAGGATAACAAATGAAAACATTTCTCGTTGAGAAGGAAAACTATCAACTCTATAATAATAATTATTATTATACCGGATTTATATAGCGCTCTTTTCATGCAAGAGTGCACGTTCAAATGCGCTTTACATAAGAACATTTGACGCATCACAGATACGAATACATTTTGCAACACTGTTTCAAAAGAAAGCGATCAAAACTACTCAATTATACTATAAAACTACTCTATTATACTTATTCTATAAGTGCTACGTAAACACATGCACGGTAACCATAGGTTAGAAAGATCAACAAGACACTAAAAACTACTCTATGTGTATAGCTATAAGACAATTAATGAAATAATAAAATATAAAACTTTAAGTACTACGTAAAAAACATGCACAGTAACCATAGATAACGCAGATCAGCAAGACAAAACAGAGACAAGGGAAACGTCAGGACACCATTACCACGAGTCCACAATCCCCCAAAGGAATAAGCATGCTTTCTTTAAATTGGTTACCGGGTAATTACAGTGCATGCTGATTGAAATTATATATAATGAATGGAATGAACCACTGCTTATGTTGCTTAAGATTGGAAAAAGATGTGAGTTTTCAGTGCCTTTTTGAAGGAATTCAGTGTTGAAGAACCTCGAATGTTTGATGGAAGTGAGTTCCAGAGTTTTGGAGCAGCGTACATGAAACTTCGCTCTCCGTATGATACGGATTGAATCTTCGTTGTAATCACTAATGAAGTCGCTTCGTTCTTTGATCTTAAGTTTCGCCTTCGTTTGTAGACTTCAAGTAGGTTTTTCAGATATACAGGTGATTGTCCATTTAAGGCTTTGAACGCATTGGTAAGTATTTTGAAGTGAATTATTTTTTTCTACTGGGAGCCAGTGTAATTCCTTTAGGATCGGTGTTATATGACTATAGCGGGATGTTGTGATAACACGCACCGCAGTGTTTTGAACATTTTGTAGTTTCTTGATAGCTGCTTGTTGCGTTCCATACAGCAGTGCATTGCAATAGTCTAGTCGAGATTTAACAAGTGAATTGACCAAGGATTGTGTGGCATTTGGTGTAAGATTTTGCCTGATATGACCTATTTGCCTAATTTGACCGAAACATGATCTACTTGTAGCATTAAGATGGTGTTCCATGTTCATTCTTGAATCAAACCAAGCACCGAGATTTCGAACGTATTGCGATGGTTTAATTGTCGAGTCCCCTACTCTAACAGTTAACCCGTCTACGTACTTGGCGTTGTTTTGACATTAAAATACTATTTCCTCGGTTTTGTCGGTGTTACGTTTGAGCATATTTTTATTCATCCACGAGATGATATCTTGGAGACACTTTTCAACTCGATTTAGTGTTCCGTTTTGGGCTGCTCCATCGGTGGGTTCGAAGGAAAGGTAGAGCTGCGAGTCATCGGCGTAGAAGTGATGCCCGAGTCCATGCTTTTTGCAAATTTCCCCAACAGGCTTTGTAAACATGGTATACAATTTTGGGCCTAACACAGATCCCTGGGGTACGCTGAAGTTCAGCAGCACTGGTTCTGATACCTTGCCGTCAATGCTCACCGTTTGGAAGTGGTCAGATAGGTAGGAAGCTACCCACTGTAGTTGTTTCTCAGCAAAGTCAAACTGTTCTTCGTGGCGGTTTAAAGGGGGTTTGTGGTCGATGGTGTCGAAAGCGGAAGAGAGATCGAGCATAACAAAGACAGTGACATTTTTATTATCTAATGATTGTAGGACATCGTTTTGAACTTTTAACAAAGCTGTTTCTGTTGAGTGAAACTTCCTGTGTGCAGACTAGTTTTATTCATTTAAATTGGTTTCTGTACAATGTTCATCAATTCTTTTGCTGACAACTTTCTCCAATAATTTTGAAACATATGGCAGATTCGAAACCGGGCGATATTGTTGTATTGTTTTTTATCTAAGGTGGGCTTTTTCAATAAAGGTCGTATACGTAATGTTTTAAAGGATCTTGGCACACTTGCTGTTTCCATCGAAAGATTGATGATTTTTGTCAGTATTGGTAGCAGTTCAGTTTTGCATTCTTTCAGGAGCCAAGTTAGAATAGGGTCAAGCTCGCAAGATTTATTTGGGGATTTTATCAAAATAAATTGTTTTATTTGGTAGCCTTCAGATAAGAGCTCGGTAAAGCAGGAATTGGTATCAATTTAATATTCTCCAAGTGAACACCCTGGTTTATATCCTGATTTCGTTTCAGCTTATGTTTACCGCCCGGGGCGACTGTATTTCAAGATACTGTATGATTTCAATAATGAAAGAGTTTCATTGTCCGGTTTTAGCAATTTTCTATCCACACCTTCACAATGAATGAACGACATAATTCCTTGATTTTTCGCTCACTAAAAGGTGAACAATGTATGTACAAAGTATAAAGTTATATACACTACATATATGAGATTATATGTATCTAATTAATTCTAATTAAAATGAAAAACTTACTACAAATAAGCAAATATTATTTGCAATATGTTCATGTAGCACTGTGCCAAAAGTCCAGATTCGACAAGTCCAGATAATCACTAAAATCCAACGTTTTATCATAGCGAAAATTTTGCAGCCAACACTTGGCGCACTCGTCAACACGATTTCACAGATATAATCAGATATACATGGATTGTCAGTATAGCTTTCCACTCAGTACATATATAAAGTATAAATATTAAATTTCTCCTTTACCATATCATATTTAAAAAGGACATTCAACAGAACACGCGAACGCAATGTTTGCTGAACTTGCGCAGTCGGTTAGGGTTTTATTCAGCATGATTACACTTATTTGTAATTAACGGGAAAATAACGTGGAAAATATATATATATGAGTCGCGTTCTGAGAAAACTGGGCATAAAGCATGTGCGTAAAGTGCAGTCCGCACAGGCTAATCAGGGACGACACTTTCCGCCTTAACTGGATTTATGCAAAGAAGAGACTTTCTGTAAACGAAAAATATCATAAAAGCGGAAAGTGTCGTCCCTGATTAGCCTGTGCGGCCTGCACAGGCTTATCTGGGACGACACTTTACGCTTATGCATTAAGGTCAGTTTTCTCAAAACGCGGCTCATATGCACACATTGCCCAGTAGTCGTATATATACGCTATTGAAAGACAAATATTTATATAAATACAATTAAATGTTTTGTATCAAATCAAATAAATACAGTGGCTTTTATAATCTATCATGGTATTTTAAAGAACGATTACATTGTATGACGTTTAGCAAATATTTTTAAGGACTTTAATTTATTTATCGCACAATGTTTAAAAGCTATAATATAATTAATGCATGTGCAGTTAATTTTGGAAAAAAATAAGTGAACGTATATTTAAATGTGTACACCATAATATGCATTAAGACAAAAGCTTGTAGTGACAGAACTATTTACCTCGATCCAAATGGAACACTACGCACGTTGCAATGGCAACCAACGCTATCGCCGCATTATTTCCGACCATTGTTTATGCATCCTAACAAAAACTGTTACTTTGCTTCGGTCCGCAGTTGCTTCCGACTAAGCCAATCGCAATCAGCTTATTCAGTGCCATCTCGCGCACGTCGCGGTGAGTGTTAGTGATCGATATACGTTCCAATCTCATTCACGACCAAAGTTATGCTCTAAACGCGGTTGTTGTTTGTTTCTTCCATTGCTTGTATTTATTTCTAGTAGACTGTTCTTCATGTTTCTTTATAAATTACCAATCACGTTTAACACCCGTGACTATACTCCAGGCCAGACGAAATTCGCAACCAATATGTTATTAAAGGGATATCAAGCAGTCCGTATTTAGGTCGAACGCGATTGGTACACACGTGACTTTGTTGGAACCGGTAAGACTTGCTTTTTTCGAACAACTATTTTTAAACATTTTTCTTGTGAATTTAAATTAGTTCATAAAAGACAGTTTGTATGCTGCATACTGCAGTGTGAAATACCTCAGAATTACTGTTTTTTAATAAGCATGTGTTATTGTTCAAAACTTCTATGTGTACTGCATTCATTTATACGGTTATGCTTCGCGCAACGTGAAATTTTGTCACCGAATTGTGACGTATTCAATGATTTATTCTTATTCCTTCTGATATAGGCACAATCTGCAAGATAAAACTGTCTTTCATGCAGTTTCATTACATTTTGTAATGTATGGAAGTTTGTCATTAAATGCTTTATATTAATAAATGTAAACATAGGATCTAAAGGGGCCTTTTCACGCTTTGGTAAATTGTCAGATCACAAAATATAACGACAACAACAGAACTTTCCAAATTATTCAAACGTTTCGCGTTGCAATGCTTTATAATTTTCAAGTTTTTAAAAAATATCATAACTACAACGAAAATTTGCGAATCTGAAACATTTTTTTTAATTTTGTCAATTTACCAAAATGTGAAAAAGTCCCTTTAACGATGTGTTTACATTCTGTCCAGCCCCTGAAAACCCCGTTAATGCCGCACCGCTCTATAAAGTGATATTATGCGCATTTTCACTGTTGAATTGACCTGAAAAGAATTAGTTAAATTGTGGTAAATGACCAATTATCTACAACTCATCTTGCTACCAGTTGTTTCTAAAATATATATATCATATTCTATATTTTACATGACTCACCCAGTTCTCTAAGCCGAAATGATCCGTAAAACAAAATTGTGTCTTTGTGTCGTATGAACGAATCTGCATGAAAATTACATTTAGACTCACATCGTACATCGAATCATTTTTGTCGTCAGTTGTAAAGACGAAAGTACGGTTGATATTCAAATGCATGATTTTTCTATTTCCGGGATATTGCTTTAGTATGTTGATGCTGCATTAACAAATATAAGTGTATATGAAGTGAAAACATCAAAAATAAACAAGGGATGGCATGCGATAGACACCTATAAACATAACATATACTGTTAGATGCCCATAATAACACTTTAAAAAATGTGGCAGAATATATTCCATTTTAATGTCCCGCAACGAAAACTATTCATACGACACACGAACACTAACTTGATACATGAACATGTGTTGAATAAAATGTCCGCAAAAAAAGATCTTTGTGTTTCTTGTTAAATCTATGTTACCAGACCACATATAGCGTTTAAAGTTTGGATATTGCTATAAGGAACATATTTTTGTTATTTGTTAACTTTATGTTCAAAATACTCATTATTTTAAGAGCTTATGGTCTTTTATATAATGTCTTTATTGCAAATGTGATGAGACTGCCAATGAATGCAATCTTAATTTGAAAACTGTCGGATTCCAAAAGAAAAACGGGGCTAAGTATGTAACGTTTAATCGATAAAATGTGTTGCTAATTAGGTTATTGATCACGCTATTATATATGTAATGTACGTTGTGGAAAACTCAGAGATCTATCAATAACATGATTCGTGTTATCGCGAATTCCTGTCCATTTTTGCGGCATCCTATATTGCATTCACTTAATAAACCAGGTAGACGTTATATCCATAATGACGGTCAATGTAAGCAATTTTCTTCTGAGCTGTCGTTCATGGAGTTGTAAAATAGATTAAAATAATGTAAAAATACGCAATAAACTTTATAGATCCTGGGAGCCGTTTCATCAACGATTAACGACTAGTTGTAAATTACGATTTACATTAATTACGATGTTTCAATGAATTCGCGTTTCATCAAGAAAATCGTAAATTAAAATTACATAAATTTCATACATAAATACAAGACTGGGTAAGGGCACCCGTAAATAAACGTAATGGCGGTCGTTTTTCTCATCGACGATGACAGGGGACGAATAATACCAATGCCAAGGCTTTTTAGGGAGAGAATTGTTCTCGAAAACACAAGAGATGAGAAAATTGTTTCGAGATATCGTCTACCGCCCCGGTGCAGAGCGTTTATTGGTTTTGATCGGTCACCCACTTGCCGACGATCTCATATTTATCCCGTCACGCAGGTATGTAAATAGTGTGAAGAAACCTCTGACTTCAACAATTATAATGATACAATTCTAAGCCGAAATGATCCATAAAACAAAATTGTGTCTTTGTGTCGTATGAACGAATCTGCATGAAAATTACATTAAGACTCACATCGTACATCGAATCATTTTTGTCGTCAGTTGTAAAGACGAAAGTACGGTTGATATTCCATCCACCCGATACGAGTCGAGTTAGTCTGTTCAACAGGCCTTAGGTTAACGGAGTTAGCCTGTACGGACAGGCAATGGTATTACCATTATACCATTTGGTATGGGGTTAGCCTAAGATCTATAAATAAATAGTTTATTTATAGATTACGAAGGAAAAGGTATTATGTCACGGTATCTCGATCTCTCGATTATTTATTGAAAATAATGAAGAAAAACGCCTTTATAGGTCTTAAACCCATCAAGAATGGAAATATTGGTTATAAATTTATATTTTAATCAATGAATTTAGAACATTTTAAGATTAAATATATTGCACACTGACAGTGAATAGATAAATAATTTTGAAAACACTAGGGATGTGTTTATAGTTTAATTATATTTAAGTATGAAATACCAAAAATAATAATCAAATTATTGTAAGCAGACAGGGTTTCATTCAATCATTTATTTACGTATTAATGTATTTATTTATGTATTAATGTATTTATTTATTTATTCATGCGTTCATTCATGCGTTTATTCATTCGTTCATGTATTTCTTTCTTTCTTTCTTTATTCATTCATCTATTTATTTATTTATCTATCTATTTATCTATTCATTCCGTTTGTGCGTACGTGGGCTTGTTCATTGGTTTATTGGTTCGTTCGTTCGTTCGTAATTTCTTTCAGTCAGTCAGTCAGTCAGTCAGCCAGTCAGTCAGTCAGTCAGTCAGTCAGTCAGTCAGTCAGTCAGTCAGTCAGTCAGTCAGTCAGTCAGTCAGTCAGTAGGTCAGTCAGTCACTCAGTCACTCAGTCACTCAGCGAGCGAGCGAGCGGGCCTGTCTGTCGGTCGGTCGTTCGTGCGCTCGTTTGTTATTTTGTTCGTTCGTTCATGCGTCAGTCAATTTGTTTGTTCGTTCGTTCGTTTGTGCGTTCGAGCTTTTCTGCGTTCGTCATCATCATCATTATCATCATCAACAACAACAACAACATCATCATCATCATCATTATCATCGTCATCATTATCATCATTTTTTTTTTCATTTCTTTATATATTTTGTATTATTTGTATTGTATTATATTAAATTATTAAATGCATATTATGTTAATGCTGCCACGTTAAAACAAAATGCATGTTGAATGAAGTTACACAAATCGATTGGTGATATCGTCACATAGCAGGAGGAAGGGTGCCTTGGGTACTTAATGACATATCATGCCGACAGGGTGATTGATGTCGGCGTGTCGTGCTACATTGTCCTGTTTATTGGACCCTTAATGCGATAAAGCCACTTTTAATAATGGTGATAACTGTCATTTCTATTGCTTAACAACACGAGACTGCGAAAACAAATGCCACAGGTTATTTATTTGACTCTTTCTTTGTTTCAATTTATATTAAAAGTATATTGATTATCTGAAGTGTGACTGTCTTTAGTTTGAAGATTTAATACGAAATTACATAAAAACTATAGTTGTTAATTTACTAAAGCAACTGACTCTTTAATATGTGTTTTTTTTATGAAACTACGATAATGGTAGCAAGAAGTATCCTTTTTTTAACGATGCTCGGTACATATCCCGAACGTGAAAATTAAGGTTGAAATAAAACGTTATATTTAAATTACTGATTTTTTAAGTTTTAAGTCGCATATCAAACACATCAAATGTTTTATGTAGTGTATTGTATATTTACGTATGCCAATTTAAAGTCCTGCTGATATAATTTATAAATCATTAAAAAGGGCATATCAGATTTCCCGTGCACTTTTATACACTTTATTATAGTATTTGCCGGGAAAGAAAACCATAGTGGAAGTATCAAGTAAATGAATGCAAAAGTGTAATGAAACTAAACACTTGCGTGCGTACATAAAACTTGAACTACATTAAGCACTGTTATATGCATCCTAATATCAGTCATATGGCATATTATGTATGTAGCATACGTCTGTTCTCAAAATTTGAACTATATGGTATTTAAGTATTTCATTTAGACGCAGTTGTCTTTCCACACATTCTAACCACACATGTTTGACTACTTGCGTTTCTTAATTGGACAATCTAACCTGTACTTTACGACAGAAAATTTAAGTCAGACTAATATATAACGGAGCCGGTCGATGTCTGAACTATATGAATGAACTTGACGCTCAAATGGATAAGATTTAGGGATCACAACCAATTTAAGTCAGACTAATAGCCGGCCGATGTCTGATCTATATCAGATAACTTTACGCTCAAATAGATAAGAAAGGGATCACCACAGCAGGTTGCTAATACACAGTGTAGACTTCCGCTGTTTTATTGTTGAAACATGTTTGTTTAGAAAGCATGGCCAAAATAATATGCAATCCAATTTTGAAATAAAAAAATCGTCTGAAAAAAGCGCCGTTGACGTGTTAATTGAAGAGTATAGATGACATCAAAGAAGTGATTTTCTAGACACCTGGAGACAACTGAGGACGACACATACACTTAAGTAAATAATAAAACAACTAAAAAGCATCCTATGGAGGCAGATGATATCTTACTTAAAAGTCAACAGATAAGTTGAGGCTTAAAATCGTATTTTATAAAGGAATGTAATTGCATCTCTGTCCAATTAGATGTCTTGCAAGCGATTGTTTATTTCAAATGTAGTATGTGCTGTGATAGAAACCATTTTTGCGCATAAATTATTAAGTTATTTAATAACGTGCCTTGAACGTTTGTCTCTGAGAGTTTAAACATGTATTATATTGTGAAAAGCTCTCATGGTACTTCACCGATGTTATTTCTATTTAATTTTAGTAATTTACACTATTTCAATTTAGAACGTTTTTTTTTATAATTTTATTTCATTTTGTATGTTTGTTACAACAATATATTTAAAAAGAAAATTAATACATTTAATTAACTAAAAAAAGCTAAAAGGTTGAACACAAAATAAGTAAATAAATTATTAAATACATAAAAAAATGAATGCATGAATAAATTGCTGGCATGGCTGGCTGGCTGGCTGGCTGGATGGATGGGAGGGAGGGAGGGACGGAGGGAGGGACGGAGGAGGGACGGAGGGAGGAACGGAGGAAGGAACGGAGGGAAGAACACAGGGAGGAACGGAGGGAGGGACGGAGAGGGGACGGAGAGAGGGACGGAGGGAGGGACGGAGGGAGGGAGGGAGAGAGGGAGGGAGGGAGGGAGGGAGGAAGGGGAAGGAAGGAAGGAAGGAAGGAAGGAAGGAAGGAAGGAAGGAAGGAAGGAAGGAAGGAAGGAAGGAAGGAAGGAAGGAAGGAAGGAAGGAAGGAAGGAAGGAGGGAGGGAGGGAGGGGGAGGGAGGGAGGGAGGGAGGGAGGGAGGGAGGGAGGGAGGGAGGGAGGGAGGGAGGGAGGGAGGGAGGGAGGGAGGGAGGGAAGGAAGGAAGGAAGGAACGCACAAAGTAACGGAAAAATACGGACGGACGAAGGGATGGAAAGATTAATGAATGAATGAACGAATAAATAAATAATTAAATAAAAACAAAAAACAAAACAAAAATGTTTAAAACATAAATATATAAATGAATGAACGAACGAACGAATAAATGATCGAACGAACGAACGAACACACGAAAAAAAGAATTAAACAAAGACCAAAATAAAAAAAAGAATGAAATAACAAAAGAACAAACAAACGAACAAACAAACGAACGATCCGAGAAACGAACCAAAGAACGAACCAACCAACCAACAAACAAACGCACGAACGCACAAACGAACAAACAAACGGATGGACGAACTGACGGACGGATGGAAGGATAACTGAATGAATGAATTAATAATTAGATAAATAGATGGGTAAATAATTATAAAAAAAATTACGTTCATACTTTTTGTTTGTTATTATTTTTGCTATTGCATACTTAAATATAATTTAACTACATGTATCAACAAATGCATTGTGTATTTCAATATTATGAATCTATTGTACATTTCACAGGTATTACAAATAAACCACGCGGTAACAAGATGGATTCACTTTAGCATTTATTATATTCAATCTTAAAATGTTCTAAATTCCTTGAATACAATAAATATTTGCATTCCATATTTCACATATTTATTAAGTTCAAGACCTAAAAGGGCGAATTACTTCATTATTTTCAATAAATAATCGAGAGATCGAGATACCGTGACCTAATCCTTTTTCTTCGTTATCTATAAATAAACTATTTATTTATAGATCTTTTATCCAGGTTATCTACAGGCTAACCCCATACCAAATGGTATGATGGTAATACCATTGCCTGTCCGTACAGGCTAACTCCGTTAACCTAAGGCCTGTTGAACAGACTAACTCGAGTCGTATCGGGTGGCCACGGCCTGATTTCTCAGAATTTCGCTAATAACATGTCGGTAAATATCATTCATTCATTTCCGGCTATAAACTTATTATGCCTGAAAAATTTACCTTAATCAGGAGAAGGGATAAAGAGATACAACGGTTTTGTGCAAAAGCAGACATGTACCCTTCAATAAAATTGTGTACTTAGGTTTAAAATCTGTCAATTCATTATTTCCTGGACTAAAACTGTTATAAAAACGCAGTTTACTTTATACTTTTAATTGTGTTATAACCTCTAAAACTATACTGCATTAATTACATTCCAGTAAGAATTAAGTTCCGGTAAGTTTTAGGAAAAGGCAAGTCTGAAGGGTGTACTTAAAAAGCGAATTTAGCCTCAAATGTAACCTATACATGTGTACTTGCTAAACTAATATGGCTGCAGAGACACGTATTTTATAAATCTATTATGATATACGTTTATTATATTTATTCATTAAAGATGTAATTTATATTAAAACTATGTGTCAGATTTCACTCGTTCTCATTTCTGATTGAAGAACTCATAAAATCATAATAGCTGGTTGTAACGATAGATAATAGATGACCTCTAAAGAGATGAGATCTCCAGCGGTCTTGATGTTTGCGGTCTTTTTTATGTTTTAGATCTTTGAATTGTATTACGTGTTTTTTGTAACTATTCGGATGTTTACCGTATATGTCACGTGTGTTTCAAACTCATATTGAATTCTTTGTAATTACAGACAGTTATTAAATTTGATAAATTTAACATGTGACCGTTATTACATCAATGTTTCTATTACGTAATAGAGTACATGTACCCTAAATCATTAACCAACAGTGATTTCATTATCATGATCTCCCTCGATGATCTGTGACGAACAGAGTCAATAAGGGGACGGAACGCGGTTTAATAAACATCCATGCATTTAAATGGTTGTCTTTCTTGTACACTGACGTTAGTCGTATTCGTTAAATTTAAAAATAATTTCATTTAAAAGAATTCTTTTCATAAAAGAGCCTTCGTTAGAAGCAAAAAAATAATGTTGTTCTCGCGTGCAAAAATCATGTCGCTTGCTTCACGTTCAAGGTGACAGTAGACAGAAGACATATGCATTATAAACCTTTTTATTCAATGATATCATTGGAAATGTACTGAATATCAATCCTGGATACTGTGGATTTAGATTTGAGTCGCGTTCTGAGAAAACTGGGCATAATGCATGTGCGTACAGTCCGCACAGGCAAATCAGGGACGACACTTTCCGCTTTTATGATATTTTCTGTTTAAAGAAAGTATCTTCTTAGCAAAAATCTAGTTAAGGCGGAAAATGTCGTCCCTGATTAGCCTGTGCGGATTGCACAGGCTCATCTAGGATGACACTTAACGCACATGCATTATGCCCAGTTTTCTCAGAACGCGACTCAATTAGCAGTAATGTGCGAAGAAGCATACATTAGTTCCACCGATATCAATTGGGAGAACCCTGTCATTCTCTTGTTTTCAATTGATAATTTTAGGTCATAATATACTAAATAGTTTCCCTATATAATCTAATGTAAAAGCGACAACTTTAAGCGAAAATAAATGCAACAGTTTGCACATAGAGACCCCCATAACCATATGTTTTCTTAAAGGCCATTCTAAGCGGAATCGATTTATGCAATAAAAAAAAGACATGTCATGTTCAATACAAGAAAGAACTTGACACAAATCAAAATCGACTGTTTTTGCAACTTTTTTTCGGCCGTTTCTTAGTGGAATGTAACCTTTTTCAGTGCAATGCTTTACTATAGTCTTCAAGTTTATCATATTTCAGGGATTCAATAGTGAACACCTAATCATTCCGTACCATTATCGCGAAACATAAATCCCGAACAATAGTTTAAAGGGACCTTTTCACGGTTTGGTAAATTGACAAAATTGAAAAAAGTTATTTCAGATTCGAAAATTTTCGGTTAAGTTATGATATTTGTGAGGAAACAGTATTACTGAACATTTGCCATGGTCTAATAAAGCAATTATATGAATCTTTTGACGATTTAAAAACCTTAAAATTATAAAGCGTTGCAACGCGAAACGATTGAATAATTTGGAGAGTTCTGTTGTGTGAAACTACGAAGATTGCTTATATAACGTATAAAATACGCATCTTATGTATGCTTGGCATGATCGCTCAGTTGGCTAATGCGTTTTTACTTCAGGATTCCGGGGGTCACTGGTTTGAGCCCTGCTACGGACTACTTTTTTTCCTCTTTTAAATTTTATTTTTGATTTTTTATTGGAGCTTTTAAAATGTAATGTTTAAATTTATAAATATAAAGCATTTAATGACAAACTTCAAAACATGCCAGATTCTGTGAAAAGGTCCCTTTAAAGTGTAAAACATGTCTTCCCGTCAACTATGATATTTGTACAGCCCTACATGAAACGATATGAAACGATTATTTAGTATACTGTAACCTATTTGGTGATAATGTAAACCAAACTCTTTAAATTGAACGTTTTGTGAATATACTAAAGTTATCTCCCATTTAAATAAGGGTGTACAATGAAGCACATTTTCCAAATTTCTGTACAGCATATAATTATTTCTTCATATATATACGCTTATATTATCGAATGTAGCAAAAACAATGACAGAAAATCAACATTGTTACGCATTTGGAGATGTTTGACGTGTACATCTAAAGCTCAATTTGAGGCTAAGTCTAAAAGAGGTTTTCACCGGAAGGTACATTGTTAACTACAGTATTGCTTGTATTAATTTCAAAGAATTGAGGCTTTTAATGAAAAATGGAACAGTGCCACAATATGTTTAAATATTTCGCATGGGTCGATCATTAATCTATGTTGCTAACTAACGAAACATTAAGTGTGTCTGTACCATTAAAGGGGTCTTTTCACGTTTTGGTAAATTGACAAAATTTATATAAACATGTTTCAGATTCGCAAATTTTCGTTGTAGTTATGATATTTGCGAGGAAACAGTAATACGAAACATGAACCATTCTCTAAATATCCATTATATGTATCTTTTGACGATTTAAAAACCTGAAAATTATAAAGCGTTGCAACGCGAAACGATTGAATGATTTGAAGAGCTCAGTTGTTGTCGTTTTATATTGTGATGCTACGAGGATTGCTTATATGAAGTATGCAAAACATATCTCATTTCGTGAGCACGGATGGCCGAGTGGTCTTAGCGATTTTACTCCAGAGGTCAGTGGTTCGAGCCTAGATGAGGGTTATTTTTTTATTTCTTTATCTTTTATTCTTGTGTTTTTTTACTGAAGCATTTTAGATCCAATGTTTGCATCTATATATATGAGCATTTTATGGCAAATTACAATACGTGCCAAAATCTGTGTAAAACTTATGCAACAAACAAAAACTTCAGTATATTAAATGGTCTGTATAGCAACACGGCTTTGTAAGTTGATTGCGTTTTGCTTAAACATTATCGCGGTAACCGTGTGTGCATTGAGCCATTACATATATTTGTTCAATTATTTCATATTTGTAATTGGTATGTTTGCATACTTAAAGTTGAAGGCATGTATGTAGTGATCGGCTATGAAGGCATGTATGTAGTGATCGGCTATGAAGGCATGTATGAAGTGGTCGGCTATGAAGGCATGTATGTAGTGATCGGCTATGAAGGCATGTATGTAGTGATCGGCTATGAAGGCATGTATGTAGTGATCGGCTATGAAGGCATGTATGTAGTGATCGGCTATGGCCTAGGCATGTATGTAGTGATCGGCTATGGCCTAGGCATGTATGTAGTGATCGGCTATGGCCTAGGCATGTATGTAGTGATCGGCTATGGCCTCGGCATGCATGTAGTGATCGGCTATGGCCTAGGCATGTATGTAGTGATCGGCTATGGCCTGAAGGCACGTATGTAGTGATCGGCTATGGCCTAAAAACAGAAACTCTAAACAGCTTTCTTAGAATCATCGTATATACATGTATAATTGAGCCGCGTTCTGAGAAAACTGGGCATAATGCATGTCCGCACAGGCTAATCAGGGACGACACTTTCCGCCTAAACTTGATTTTCGACAAGGAGGGACTTCTTTGAAACTAAAAATACCATAAAAGCGGAAAGTGTCGTCCCTGATTAGCCTGTGCGGACTCCACAGGCTAATCTGGGACGACACTTTACGCACATACATTAAACCCAGTTTTCTCAGAACGCGACTCAATTATACGTTCGATTCTTCATGTGATTGATACTTTTATAGGTACCAGTATATTACATACAACTGATATACAAGTAATTGTAATTCACTCATTCACATGTATGTGTTAATGTGCCTTTTTTGTTGAGTGCAATCAAACAGCATTTAACAAAATAGAAAAGCCAACTTTGAATGTTTCAATAAAGTAGTACAAGTCTATCACATTAAAGGGGCCTTTTCACAGATTTTGGCATGTTTTGAAGTTTGTCATCAAATGCTTTATATTGATAAATGTAAACATTGGCTATAAAATGCTTCATTAGAAAATCAAGAATACAATTTAAAAAAGAAAAAAGGTAACCGTCAGCAGGACTCGAACCACTGACCCCTGGACTCCTGGAGTAAAAGGTCTGCGACTTAGACCACTGGGCCATCCTTCCGATTACACCGCCTGACGTATTTTATACTTTATATAAGCAATCCTTGTAGTTTCACAAAATATAACGGCAACAACAGAACTCTCCAAATTATTAATTGGTTTCGCGTTGCAACGCTTTATAATTTTCGGGTTTTTAAATAGTCAAAAGATGCATATAATGGCTATTCTAGAGTATGGTAAATGCTCATGCATATAATGGCTATATTGGACTATGGTAAATGCTCAGTATTACTGTATCCTCACAAATATCATAACTAAAACGAAAATTTGCGAATCGAAAACAACTTTTTTTCATTTTTGTCAATTTACCCAAGCGTTAAAAGGCCCCTTTAAATGCTTTTTCAACATACTGTCTGGTTGCCTGACAGTTTTTAGGAAAATTACAGTGAATCGTAACAAGTCACGCGATGCAAAATAAAACGTGTTAAGATTAAAAACGTTATAAATGTTGTTGCTGTTTGATTCAGGTGACAACTGTTATTAAGATCAACCGCATAGTTTTGCGAGTGGACTCGATATCACGTTCAAGGGAGAACAGGTAGTTTTGGGAGTGCACTCGAGATCACTTACTAGGGAAAACACGTAGTGTTGTGCACTCGAGATCACTGTCAATAATGAACTCTTAGTTTTATGAGTGCTCTCGATTTCGAAGACTAGGAAAAACGCGTGGTTTTATGATTGCACTTTATTTCGCTGACTATGGAAAACGCGTGGTTTTGATTGCGCTGCAATCGTTAGACATCTGTTCAGTAACAACTATGTTGTACCACAAAGCAGCTCTTTTGTAATAGGGTATACTGGAATGCTACGAAAACGTTGAAATAAAAGGGCAATCAAGTTTTTCGGAAATCTTGTATTTGTTGCGAAACAAATTCAAACTTTTCAAAAGGTTACACTTTTTTGTGCCACGTCTGCGTTGTCTCTGACATCAACACGAATAACAAGTAATTTCACCATATTAAAATAAATATAAACATGCTTCAAGCTTTCATTTTCAGAATCGCTGACCATATACATGTACTGTTACATTTTAGAACATAAGAGTCGTGCTTTATGTTCAGGAAATAGTCCACTTCTTTTTTTCATTTTGAAATACATTTCG
The DNA here is from genome assembly GCF_020536995.1 of Dreissena polymorpha. Taxonomy (NCBI): domain Eukaryota; kingdom Metazoa; phylum Mollusca; class Bivalvia; order Myida; family Dreissenidae; genus Dreissena; species Dreissena polymorpha. Next base: position 61,272,259 of record NC_068364.1, on the reverse strand, counting down.
ATACGAAACGTATAAATATTATCTTTTCGCTCGTCACTAACAAAGTGGTTGTTTACGTATAAAGTCAGATACAATCTTACATATTTAATAGATTAAAAAGAGAAACGTATTCATGTAGTTGTGGAAATGAATGATTAAATTTCTGCTTCCGTTTTCATTATTGCTGATACAAGTGATTGCACTATTCATATATTTTTATGGAACTTAAACGGTTCATGTTATCATCTTATTGTAAAAACACACTTAAACAATATGTGTTCTTCCATGAAAGTTTGACTGCGTGGTTTCCATGATAATCCAATAAGTTTTAGACTGTGAAATTAGTGAATTTACACACACGAAGTATTGAAAGCCATACCTGGAGCTTTCGTCCGTGAACTACGGTCTTCATCAGCAGAATGACATCTACTGTTGGGAAACGTTAACACCGCTAATTGTCGGGGTGAGCGATGTTAACGAACAGTCTCAGGTGTGCGAGAGTTGGTAGCGGCCCACGTCCATGTTTAGCGCCGGTCTTAGTGCACGGATGTAAATAGCCTCCTTGACCCCTCTCTCGAACCAAGATGGCTCACGGTCCAGAATCCTAACGTTTGTCCCATTGTGATTGTGTGGTCCGGTTTACAGTCGTGTATATGCATTGAGACCTCAGATGATGTTGAACTCGGTCTCCTGTGTTCCATAAATCGTGCTTTTTGATTTCTTTTCGTTTCACCAATATAGTCCATTGAACACTGTTCATTTGGATGGCCATCACATTTGATATGGTAGATAAGTCCGCAAATGTATTTCTTGTATGGTTTGTCCTTAGGGTGAACTAGCAAGTGTCTTAGAATTGTATGTGGCCTAAAGGATACGCTGATGTTGTGCTTAAGAAAGGCCCGCTTCAACTGTTCAGAGGTACCTTGAACATTTGGAAGGATCACGTTGTCTTTAAGACTAAGGACAAACCAGACAAGAAAGACATATGCGGACTTATCTACCATATCAAATGTGCGGCGGCTCATCTTGGTCTGCGCTGTTTGCTTAAAGGAATTTCTGTAAGAAATATTCTAAATATAGAAATAAATATACTAGACATCCCTTATTTTGGAAATAAATTGATCCAATTAAGAAGGATGGGAGAGTCCACTATGCATAAATGGGTTAATTAGCTTAAAGTTTACAATACTATTTCGTCGCCAACTGCAAAGGTTAAATATAAAAAAATATTAAACCAACACTTCGCAAAGTTTTCGGACCTTCTTTGTCCAGCTTAGGTGGAATCTTTGAAGTAATTTAGCAGAGGTAATAAACATGTGGAAGCAGTTCCCTATGTCCGAGGTCACTTTCTTAGTTCAAATATTGCATTCAACGCCAAACACTTCGCCGGAAGCATTACTTTGATTTTTACATCACATGATAAAGTTGATTAGTTACGTGTAATGCACAATGACCAGGGCCAATGTTCTGGTCATTGTTCAATGTGTAGGCAAACATAATTTATGAACCTTTAACAATTTTTCCATTATGGACTGGTTTAAAACCACCATGAAAAGATGGCATCAGGGTTATTACGCCGTTGTCACTATGATATTGAAATAACTTGACATCAGTTACAAGCGTACTGATAAGGTGTGGAACCAGTTTTCCAGAATGCGGGTACAAGTAAAGCTCAATAATAAAATATCTTAAATATACGTGAAACTGTGTTCAATCTTTATCTCTGAAAGACTTCTTTGATGGTCACACATTTTTAAAACGGTAAATTGACAAGTTTCCTGGTCACTGTTTTCATGTGCATTGGTACGCCGTCTCGTGGAGTTGCGTTCTGAGAAAACTGGGTTTAATGCATGTGCATAAAGTGCCGTCCCTGATTAGCCTGTGCAGTCCCACCCCAGGAAACACGATACCTTATGAGCAGTGTAATACCATTGGAGCAGTGCTCGTTATTTTAGCATGAAGTTACATAGGGTAAGTTAATTGTCAAATTTAAACAACTATGTATAAACATTGATTACAAAGGTATTGGCATACATGTAGAAAAAATTCCTGACAAATTTTCTTAAAAAAATGAGCGAACTGTGGCTCCCTGAAGTAAAAGATTGGGCAAAAAGGGCCATGTTCAGGCATGAAGGGGAGAAAAACTGCTTTAATTTGCAAGCCACTACACTAATTAAAGGATTTATACAAACTTACACATGTCTGCCATAATCTCTCAGCAGGGTTTCTCCAGAAAACTATTTCTTGTGGAGAAATTTGCGTTTTTAATGACCATGTTGGGTAACATTGATGCCGTCTGCAGAAGACCATGAAAGCGTATGTGAGCAGTGACTTTATAGTTCTTTTTGGTCACAAAAAACTTATTTCCAGCCATTTTGTTGCAATTTCTTTGCTTTGTAGAGGCATAGAGTAAATGTATGTGCGCACATATACATAAAAATGTACTTTAAAATGCCTTATGTATTATCAATAGTGCCTTTTCAACATGGAAAATGTAAAAAAAAGCTTGACTGCTTTGTCACATAAATTAATTAGTTAGGTACATAGAATGATGTCTTGATAATTGTATATGGGGGTTGTATATATAGTATTTAATTAGTCACAGTTTTAATGTAGGTGGTAGTTATGATCGCAATCATAACCTCATTGATTCACTGTTTTAAGAGCCTCAAAAAACTTGTCATTACTTTTATACCGAAAAATTAAGGACTGTTTTCAACCTGCTGACAACAACCAACTGCCATAGATAGGAGTTGGATGGTGTAGAGAGGTGGCTGTTGTTTTCAGATGGTTTGAGTAACAGGTGTTGAATTGACAAGTTTCTTATACATTATATACATGTTTATATAATATCAATTGACAAAAGTCATGACCTTGGGATACAGATGTCAATAAGTTAAACAGTTGATAGACACTGTGAGAGAGTTGTATAGGAAAATGGGATACACTAAAGTCAGCACTTTATAGATACCCGTTTAAAAGTCATTTTTTGGAATGTTGAAATGAGGAGAGGTAGCAAGCCTTGTATTACATGGACTCGTGCAAAGCATATATCTGATAAGATATAACCAAACTAAGAGGTAGCCATTAGTGAAATTGTTTGGAGATGACTGTTTGTTGTCGACAGTGACTGTTAGGGGATGTTTCACTGTATAACAACTTCCCTTTCAAATTGGACTTTGAAACGTTTATTTTTTTTCCAATTTACTTACCATATGTCAGTTTATGCTAAAATAACGAACACTGCCCCAATGGTGTTACACTGCTCACAATGTATCGTGTTTCCTGGAGTGGGACTGCACAGGCTAATCAGGGACGAAACTTTCCGCCTTAACTGGATTTTCGTGTAGAAAAGACGTCCTATCAACGAAAAATACCATACAAGCGGAAAGTGTCGTCCCTGATTAGCCTGTGCGGACTGCACAGGCTAATCTGGGACGACACTTTACGCACAGGTATTATGCCCAGTTTTCTCAGAACGCGACTCTCGAGGATCGCTTTGGTGGCTGCCATCTGTGTATATGATGTTCAGTTTTCATCTGGCGTTTGCCTCTGTGCTCTGTATCTGTTGTGTCCATGTCATTCTCTTTTTTTACCTAAATTAGTATTTATTTATTTAAGTTTATTTGCAACATACGTAACAAATGATGTATACTACTACACGCGATGTTAATAGCAAGATTAACACTCGCACCGCAATGGCTTTTTAAAAATGTTACAATTTCCTGATAGCTTTTTGCTGGTGTGATCATCTTCGCACACAAAGCTGCGTAACTTATCGGCGCTTCGGTGCAAAAACCCTGTTAGGATAGGGGGGAGGCAAAGCCCCCCGGAAGCTCCACGATTTCAGTGATTTGGAAGGTTTTGACGACATAAGAAAAAAAATTGTCATGAAATGTTTGTTTTGAAAGAAAATAGAAGAATGCCGTAAATAAATGGGGGAAAATATATATATATAAATGTGGCCCGACCGGATTTTGAACCCGATTCTCAGGATTATAAAATTAAAGAGACAAAAGCTCTACAGGGGGGCCACGCCGGCTTTAATCTGCAAATGAGGTAAACTAATATATGAACGCGCGGAATGACGTAATCGAGTGGTTTATCCACGCGTGCGTTAAAACTATTGACAAGCAATTCATGATAACAAGGGAAAACGGTAATTTCTTCAGATAAATTGGATTATAAAAGAAGATAATATAAAATGGCAAGTTTTACCGTCTTCCCGCAGCTTTGGGATAAAAGCTTTTCAAAGTCGTCTTCATTTTCGCTCCTCGGTCAGCAGCTGGAGCGTGCGCGTCGCGAGGCGAGAGTCACCCGCAGAAAATTTCTCACCGGACGGCTTCTACACTGCTACGTCCGCTGTCATCTCCACGATGCAGCGGTCTTGTCAGCCGCTGTTTATCGTCGAGAATTCGCTGGCCCGGACCTGCCAGAGGTCCCGTCTGCAGAGAAACGGGAACAGTGGGACAGCGGGATTACCATTTTGGAGGTCATATGGCGGACCTGGGGCTGCTGGGCGGGAGACTGCAGTCCCAAGAACATCGAGGTGGTGGCCTTAGAGAGGGACCCCGGGGCGGCAGTACTCAGTGCGCTCAACGCACTGGGGAAACCGTCTCGTGGATGAAGACGACGGCCGGTGACGACTAGAGTGGCCATAAAGGCAGAGTTGTGCGCTGCACTCCCTTGGCGGAGCTGCGTCCAGACATGAATTTGCCTTGAAATTGTCTACCAGTGCACATTAAGGTCTCATTGGCCACCGTGCACTGGTCTAATTGGATCTAACTTATATCGCTGGCGAATACCCGGGCAGCCGGGGTTAATTTGACCTACTTTGGCTCAAAATTAATCTTTTACTCCTGAAAGGTCACAGGGGCAGATCGAGCCAAAATGACCCAGTGAGGGCGCGCGCATGGACCTTAAAATAAACTCTGAACAACACACACTGCATTTTCGCTCGTTTAAGCGTTGGCGCATCCATCTTCGTTGACATAAAATGCAGCGAAAAGAGAATGTGCAAAATGATGGATACATCAGAATCGCAAAGTTCGACTTGAAAAACCGGGCAACAGAGAGTCTAAAGTTAAAACATTAAGCGATTGTCTCTGATTAGTGGGAAATATGTGATTTAGATCTAGTTAAGTTTGAAAATTCAAATGAATTTACTTTACTTTGGCGATTTTTTTTTTTGGGGGGGGGGGGGGGGGGGGGGGGGGTGGGGGGTGGACGTACGCCGCGTCCGCTCCCCCCCCCCCCCCCCCCCCCCCCTGGATCCCCCTATGTTGATAGCATTCAAAACAATCGTTGAACGAGCTTTTTATGACTTGGTATCCTTCAACAATTGTAATGCCTTATTGGCATCATATTGTATGGACATAACGTTATACATGAAGTTTCGATTTTAACCCATTTACGCCTAGTGGACTCTCCCATCCTTCCAATTTGGATCAATTTATTTCCAAAATTAGGGATGTCTAGTATATATATTTCTATATTTACAATATTTCATACAAAAAATCCTTTAAGCAAACAGCACATGCGGCGTCTCATTTGGGTCTACGCTGTTTGTCAAGGCTTTTTTCTAGACGCTAGGCATAAACGGGTTAATTAATATCACTAAATATCACTATTTTATCACTAGTTTAATATCACTAAACTAATATATTTTAGACTTCCTGTAGATAAATCGTCCACATAGTTTATTAAATAACTTAAATCAAAACAATTCAAGTAATTATGAAAAACCTCATGAACAAATAAAAACAACGTAAACTGTATGTATGAGTTATTACGTTAAATATGTGTAAAAACGAAATGTAAAGAATGTGTTGTTTTTAATAGTCTACTAGTAATGATTTCCTTATGCTCATATTTATCAGTTATATATTAAATGTGAATTTACAACCTAACATCAACCCAAAAGAAAATAAATAGATAGTTGAACGTGCGTTTATTTGTTTATGTTCTATAGTACACGGAGTCTAGTATGAACCTACTTGACATGCTGTTATTAGGGGCCTTTTCACAGTTTTTGGCATGTTTTGAAATTAGTCATTAAAAGCTTTTATTGATAAATGTAAACATTGAATCTTAAAAGCTCCAGTAAAAAATCAAGAATAAAATTTAAAATAAGACAACAATGGACTCGAACCAGTTACCCCCGGAGTCCAGGAGTAACCTGGAGTAAAAACGCATTAGCTAGCTCGGCTATTCTGGTTAAGTATTTTATGAATTATATGAGCAATCTTCGTAGTTTCACAAAATTTAACGACAACAACAGAACACTCCAAATTATTCAATCGTTTCGCGTTGCAACGCTTTATAATTTTTAGGTTTTTAAATCGTCAAAAGATGCATATATTGGCTAAATTAGACCATGGTAAATGTTCAATGATACTGTTTCCTCACAATTATCATAACTTAAACGAAAATTTGCGAATCTGAAGCAACTTTTATCAATTTTGTCAATTTACCAAACCGTGAAAAGATCCCTTTAATAGACATTCGTAATTCGACGGCAATGTAACTGTCCTGTTAATTGATAGTACGATACGAGCTAATGTTTTGTACCGTTGGGTTTTTAATTAACCACAAAGTTTTGATAAAAACAATTCGTGGAACAACTTGCGTTACATGCACATATGGTAAGCACACACGTTTTAAATCAAAGGAATGATGTCCATAACGAGGCTGTGGTTTGGAGTAATCGGTAACAATAACTTTGCAAACACTCAACATTCTTTGACAACATGTTTGCCTAGCCTGCAGAGTGATATTTGTGCAATTGTGAAATCTTAGGTAAAAATGATTAAAAAGGCAGCTCTTGTCAACACTCATTCTGTTTGGCCACTCATCGGACAGCGTTTAAGTCGCCGACCTCCTGGTTGGTATGCTGGATGACCTGATAACGGATGCAATAAATATCTTTAAAAATATATTTGGCATATATAATGCCTTTGAAATTAAATTATTAAATAAGGAATTAAGTTTTGAGTATGGTTGTGCTCTTTCTTCACTTAAAAATCGCATACTCACCGCATGAAATGTTTTCATGAAGGGCACAAATAATAGATATATACATTTGACTACGTGTGATCACATCATATGTCATCGAAACTTTTGATATTTGATTTAGACGCAGATTTCTTGACATACATTTAAATAACACTGTTAATACCGCGTCATGTGAAATTTGGTTTTACGGAATATGCGGTCAGCTACTCTGGCCTCGGAACTCTGATAAGGGGCTACGCTTTCCGTTATAAAAAACACGCAAAGCTTCGTGGTATCTCCGGAGTATCCTTCTCAGTATGCATATCCTGACAAGACTGCTCGGATGCGCAGTCTTGACTGGAGCAACGCTGGCACCTTTTTGCATAAGTCCCATTTTCGCATGACGCGGGTCTTTAAAAATCTCATGCGTCTTGTAAACTGAACATGAAACCACAGTACTGTCCGGTAGAAAATTAAGTCACACCTGAAACGACAGGCGATACGAAGTAAACTGATACAGAATTTACTGGAATTTAAGAGGACTACTAACAGGGGACTGTGTCTCAAGTCGTCACCGAGCGTAAGCTCAGCGCTCATATGAGTGAAACGCTGAAGAGTCCACAGGCGACTATGGATGTGTTTCGACTGAGTAGTTTACTTAAGGGCACAAGTAAGAACGTAAAAATCAAAGCGCTGAAGGCACTGAAGTTTTTCGCTATTGCATAATCTTAGACGCAACTCAGTTTTCAAAATTATTTTATAGCTTTTTATAGCGCAAGTTTGAAATGAACACAACCCATTCAAATGTATAAAGAGTGTGTCTTAAAGATGGCAACTCCATTTTGCTGGCAACTCAAAAGTCGGTAAACGTGCGAAAGTACTTCGTTGTTATCCAAACTTTGGTTTCTGAATACCGTTCATGGTGTTCGATATTCATTGTCATGAAAACGGAATAAACGTGGATTGCGGTGGAACAGTATGTTTATCCTTAACATCGTCCTGTTCTATCATCTTTGTCTTCAAGATGATATCGTTATTATTATCTTAAATGTCATCTTAGTATAAGCAATATCAGCATACTATACACTATTAAGACATCTTCAGCATGAGGTTATTAATCATGTGTATCAAAGCAATAATTGTTACTAACAAGACTACGTGACTTATAAGGCGTTTCTTAATTCAGGACAGCAAACAAGGCCCTGCCATCATTAATTCGTACCGTACACACGTACACATACTTAGCAGGTATATTTCCCTGAAGTCATGATTGAGTATGGACATTATTGTATGTAACGTATTAATATCTTCATAATTATCATGTAGAGTGCAAATCAAAATGATTGAGTTTTTCAGGGAATCCACCGTGGCTTCAGAGTCTCTATGTATATATTTGAGACATATTACTCTTTATTGATTAATAACAACAACACGCAAAAACTATGCGTGTACCCGACAGCATCGTAATAGTTGAGGAACTTGATCCCAGTTTACATAGTAATCATTTATATTAATTCATATAACATGTAAGTTTGTAATTAACCCAATTCGTTGTTATGATAATGAACATCTTGGCACCGGTTAATCAAACTCTTATTTGAATATCGATCGACCTATCAGCGATTGCTTGATATCGGTTTGTCTGCCATTTTCTTCGACAAGCTTAACAATGAGGTTCGCATTATATTTCGTTTTACTTTATTCGAAAAGCGTGAATAATGAAAAACTAAACGGGGATTTATTTAACTCAGACTGTCGGTATCCAGAATGATTCATTTGAGGCGTTGCATTTTTTACCATTTCCAAAGCCAACACGTGATCTTGACAAATGCGAGTGTCAATTTGTAGAATTACCGAAATCCCAATGATATAACGTTAACTCATTTCAGACAAATGAATCAACTTTTTTTGTTGTGTAACACTTTCCATCATACAGATTGATAAATGTCGTATTGAAAATCATAAATGTGAATTATATCACGTTGATATGTAAACACATGGGGGATTTCGGTACCTGCTCTGCATTATTGTATAAAAATCCATACTAAGAAGTATTACTGATGCCTCCATTAGAAACTTTTCTTTCAATCAGTATTAATGATAAATGTTGGTCTGACTCGTTAGTCTTGTACTCCATGTAGGAAACGTGCATCAATCTTCGGAGACACTTGAGTACAAAGGCCTGTATCACGCGTTCAGGACTTTCATTAGAACAGTAAGATGGGACCTACGATGGTCTTGTAAAGCCTGTACTTGGTTATTTAAGATTATGGAGCTGCTCATCTACAACCTGCTTACTCCGGCCATGGCCATTTTATTGGTACCGTCATTTGGTCGGAATTGCTCCTAATTACTTGGAACAGCTTCTCTTCGTTATCTTGATGTCTGCACTGGTGTTGTTCGTGCTTTTCAGCCTGATCTTGAACTTCTCTGTGTTGGCATCTATCCCATGTGCTCTGTACCTTTCATATAGTATGTATGTTAGGTCCGTCCCATGTGCTCTGTATCTGTCATACAGTATGTATGTTAGGTCCGTCCCATGTGCTCTGTACCTTTCATGTAGTATGTATGTTAGGTCCGTCCCATGTGCTCTGTACCTTTCATGAAGTATGTATGTTAGGTCCGTCCCATGTGTTCTGTACCTTTCATGAAGTATGTATGTTAGGTCCGTCCCATGTGCTCTGTACCTTTCGTGAAGTTTTATGTTAGGTACGTCCCATGTGCTCTGTACCTTTCATGGAGTATGTATGTTAGGTTCGTTCCATGTGCTCTGTACCTTTCATGAAGTATGTATGTAAGGTCCGTCCCATGTGCTCTGTACCTTTCATGAAGTATGTATGTTTGGTCCGTCCCATGTGCTCTGTATCTTTCATACAGTATGTATGTTAGGTCCGTCCCATGTGCTTTGTACCTTTCATGAAGTATGTATGTTAGGTCCGTCCCATGATCTCTGTATCTTTCATACAGTATGTATGTTAGGTCCGTCCCATCTGCTCTGTACCTTTCATACAGTATGTATGTTAGGTCCGTCCCATGTGCTCTGTACCTTTCATGAGGTATGTATGTTAGGTCCGTCCCATGTTCTCTGAATCTTTCATACAGTATGTATGTTAGGTCCGTCCCATGTGCTCTGTACCTTTCATGCAGTATGTATGTTAGGTCCGTCCCATGTGCTCTGTATCTTTCATACAGTATGTATGTTAGGTCCGTCCCATGTGCTCTGTATCTTTCATACAGTATTTATGTTAGGTCCGTCCCATGTGCTCTGTACCTTTCATGAAGTATGTATGTTAGGTCCGTCCCATGTGCTCTGTACCTTTCATGAAGTATGTATGTTAGGTCCGTCCCATGTGCTCTGTACCTTTCATGAAGTATGTATGTTAGGTCCTTCCCATGTGCTCTGTACCTTTCATGAAGTATGCATGTTAGGTCCGTCCCATGTGCTCTGTATCTTTCATATAGTACGTATGTTAGGTCCGTCCCATGTGCTCTGTACCTTTCATACAGTATGTTTGTTAGGTCCGTCCCATGTGCTCTGTACCTTTCATACAGTATATATGTTTGGTCCGTCCCATGTGCTCTGTACCTTTCATGAAGTATGTATGTTAGGTCTTGAAGGTTACAGATAGTACCACCGAGGAGATTATGTCATCAGCGAATCTCAAGGTGTTTACATCCTTGACAATGACATTGACACCATCATACAATATCAATTAGGCCCTGATGTCATCGGCCAAAGAAATTATTCCTGTCGAGATAATAAAAAATCGCAGTCATCGTCTTTTTTTTCCATCTGTAATAATTTGTACAACTGGAACGATCGTAACCGTCTTATAGCCTGCCGGTCATCCGTATCATTAACTTATCACATGGTGAGCAACAAAGACAGCCATAAATATTCCAATAAAAAATTGAAATTTACTGCTCGACCAGCATTTTTTCTGCTCGAGCAGAAAAATCCTGCTCGACCAGCATTTATTTTTAGATTATGGCATTAGCCAATCAGAACTCTTGTTATATTTGCCATTTGATGCGAACTGGTTTGTTTGAAAAAAATGGCTGCCGCCATGATGGTGCCTTTTCTCATCTTCTGCAAGTTTATGTGACGACCTGTTTAAAGTTTAACATTGACACGCGGTAAGTGCTTTATATTTTGGCTGCAAACTAGTCGATCAAAATATTGTTGCCATTCGCTTAATAAGAAAATCGATCATAAATGTATAACGCGGCTGTTAAAACTTATGCGAAAATCACGACGATGACTGATAAGAATTGCTCAATGGGTGCGCACGTGTAGGTTCTCTGTTTCTATCGTTTTACTTTCTTAATGATTCTTAATAATTGCTTCCGACAAAGGTGCCGATTGCCTGTGATTGTGCCTTTTTGGTTAACATTGCTTGCGTTTCTCGTTCTCCCCATACATGAGATATATGTCCTGTCCTAACTTTTACAATTATCCAAAATATGTCTGTTAACCAGTTCTCAGTGCCCCAGATAAGCTGCGTATCTGCGTCTTTCACCCTATTAAAATGTTTAAAAATGCAAAGAAATACAATATCATGAGTATTGAAAACGCAACCAATTTGACTTTTACGCAAATTCGTAAAATTAACGATACAAAACTTCTATTAAAATGCTTTGCTCATTTTAGGTAATTTCTCTTTGGAATTATTATCGTAACGCGGTGACGCTTACATTCAGCAAGCTCAGCAAACGGTCATAGTTATTCAAACGCTAGCCTATGAGTTTTCAATCTGACCTAATTCGTCGCTCAATTGTGCATGTATTTGTAAAGCGTCTGTACTTTCAGTTTCTATTACGATGCGAAATAAAAATAGCTAAGAGAGGTCGAAAGACGTCCGAGATTGTTGCGCCAAAATATCAGCCGATCGCAAACTTTTGCGAATCAAGAAAGCAAGAGCCAATAAGTGATGAATCATTCGTGTTATCGATTTTGTTAGAAACTGTGTATACAGCAGTTGAGTTGACATCCAAAAAACATGATGGAAAGTCTGTGACTTAACAAACCTGTCAAAAGTATAAAAAAGGCATGTCATTGGTTAGAAATTGTCGACATTTTTTAAAGTTTATATCATGGACAGTTTCAAGGATTAAAGATATTACGAAACATCAGTTTATTAAAATTTATGATGATAGTTTACAGTTCTATTGAATCAATACAAGTGTGCAGCGTCAACGGAAGTAAAGCAGCAATTATTTTAAGGTATGCATTTTTATTACTCATTTCACTCTATATGAAGAATGGAATCACCCTATTTTTCCAAATCAATTGTTGAAAACCCTATTTCCCAAATAATTATCTGGGGCACTGAGTTCTCGAGGACTTTTCTCAATTACAATGTAAATTATTTTTCACCGAGGCCAATTAGCTTGTTCAAAGCTAACAACAGGTAAAATGTGAGTTGTGTCTGAATTACAAGTTGTTTAATTTTTCATAATTGAAATGTTTACAATTTACTATTTATTGAATAACTTGGCAGTGCATAATTAAGTTCTGGGATGTTATTTTCAGCTCTGAACTGCGAATAAATTGCATAATAATTACATTGGTGGCACTATAATGAGTTACCTTTCATCTGTCCTTCCATTTAAATGTCCCTAAAGCAGACTTCCCAAATTTTGCAGAAAGAGTTAAGGCATTGTATTTCACACTCATTTTAACCATGGCATGCTATTGTATAACATGTCTTGACGGAAATAATTTCGAAAAAAAATATTTGCAGGAAATAATTTTTCCATTGCGAATCATTTGTATCTTTTTATCTTTATTCTGAAATGCCCCTCTTAAGAATAATGTCATGTATAGCTGGTTTAGAATTAAGGATGATGATATGTCCTAACAGCATTTTGTCATGTCATTTACTGTACTTCTTAACCTACATGTATTTGAATATTCAGTTCCCATATAACTACGCCCATATGTTGTGGAAATTTTCATACAAGAATACAAACAGGAATATGTATTGGAGTTTGCTGTTTAAATTGACAGTCAATCGGAGGGTAACAGGTTTGTTTTTAACCAGAAGTGAGGAACTAAACGCAATTTGCAGGGAAAAAAAATATCTCTTTATACCACTTAAGTATATTTGCATCACAGGAGCTCTGGTGTCGTGAGGTTGAGGAAACTAGTGTTGAATCTAAAACATTAAGCATCATGGACTCAAAAGTGAGAAGCCAAGTCAGACACTGCAAAATGTAAAATAATCTGTCAGATGTTTGGTCTGACAGGGTACGAAATTCTGTCAGACTGCAGGATAATTTCTGGATTCCACTATTAGCATACCTGATAATAGCATATTTCTGTTATCAGCATATAGAATGTCAAAGCACAGATTAATTCTTAAATTTTAATGTATTTTTCTTCTATTAATAGCATAATTTTTAACCCCAATATTCAGAATTCACTTAAAGTCTTAATAGCATAGAACATTCTCAGAATGCCAAGAAAATATGCTTTAAATCTGCAAAAATATGCTCAAATGCAAATGCAAATACCTTAGAATACAATTCCATTTGATAAATAATTATCTTAAACATCAATCATATACAATGTTGAATTTAAATTTCACTTTAACGATCAATTATTAACAGATTTGACTTATTGTATGCCCCCAGTTGCTATATTTATGCTAAAATGTGTGTTCCTGTTAATAGCATATTCCTGTTATTAGCATAATTTTTGCTGACATGGTATGCTAAGAACAGGAATCCACTGTAGCAACATATTAATCAGGAATTATGGTTTGAATCTGTGAACTATTTTTTTAATGGTGAAAGAAAATCTCCATGGCCCGTTTTCAAAAATTCCGAATCAAGCTTGGTAAAAGAACACACAGAATAGCAAATTTATTACAGCGCCAACTTCCGGGTAAAAATGATTGATTTTTTTATATTCCGTAAAGACAAATGCCGCATCTTATCCTATGGGTGATTTAAAAAATAATGAAGCCTAAATAAAACATGCATTTATATTCTTACCATTAAGCATGGTTGAGTTCTTTTTCTATCTTACAGAAGTGTTTCCATGTGATTAACTTAAATGTGAAAATTCTTCTCAATAACTTGCTTCATTAACAAAATAAATTGAAAAATATCCTTAAAATTGCCCCAAGTGTACTGGTTTTGCGTGACATTTTATGTAAAAGGTGATTTTCAATTCTATACTTCAATAAAACTTTCAGAAATATTAGGTATTGCCATCATTTAATGAATATAAAAATGCATATGCTTAAAGAAAAATAAAACATTTTAAACAATGCTTCTTACTAAGGTTGATATCTGTTGTAGCATGTGTTCAAAGCAATGATGTTCTTGTCAATTTTGTGCCACAATTTTCAACTCTCTTCATGTATATTAGGTGGCATCATAAAGTGCTTCAATATTTATAGGCAAAAAGTGTCCTTTTAACCTGTCACATGTTTTTTCTACTCATTTGTACAGGTATTTATACAATTACTTGTTCATGTAAATTTTGAACAGCTGAATACTAAATGTGGTCAGAATTTGTCCCTGTCCCAAGTGTACATTTTGCAAGAAAGTTATTTTAAATTTTTCATTAGATAGAATTTTCAAGGTTTTACATCATTTTCTTCAAACCATTAATGCTTATTACTAGATGTACTGAAAATTTGATGCCAAAAGCTTGTGAAATTTTTTTGCAAGACAAATATAGCATTGTCCCAAGTGTACGAAATTTTTATCATGTTTGATGGACAGGTGATAGCTTTTAAAAAATAAACAAAGGCACTAATTTTCTGGAAAGAAGTACACAGAAGGGTGTAATCTACAAGTGAAAAAGGTGGTTTCTTCACTCTGGGGGTGAACTACTCTTATTATATGGGTATGTCTCCATATTTTGTCTTCAGAAGAAAAATATAAGCATATAAATGATAATGTGTGGGAAGTATATTTGACTTTACCATAACATTATTTAAAAAATACATTTCCTCTTCTCAAATTAATGTCAATTTTAATCAAAATGTTTCTCCAATAATCCTCAATGTTAGCCTGAAGTTGGTTATTAAATGTTGTACATGTACACTTGGGACACAAAATGAATGTTTTTCTTATAAACCTCCAGAAAGTGAAAACAAACTTACATTATAGCAGAATTAATGATTAAATTTCGATTTAATTAAGCATTCAAAAGCAACTGAAAAAAAAGCCAAAATAAAAGTTGAACATGGTCATGGAACGGTGTGTTGCGTGAAAAAAGTACGTCGATATCTCCAAGATCAAGGTCACACTTGATCATTTATGGTGGGATTTTAAAATCATTTGGCAAATTTGTTCACCATCATGGGACGGTGTGTCGCGCGAAAGAATTACTTCAATATCTCGAAGGTCAAGGTCACACTTTGAGTTCAAAGATTAAAAATGGCCATAAATGAGCTTGTCTGGGCAATAACTATGCCATTCATTGTGAGATTTTAAAATCATTTGGCACATTTGTTCACCATCATTGGACGGTGTGTCGCGCGAAAGAATTACGTCGATAACTCCAAGTTCAAGGTCACACTTTGAGTTCAAAGGTAAAAAAAAGGCCATAAATGAGCTTGTCCAGGCCATAACTATGTTGTTCATTGTGAGATTTTAAAATCATTTGGCACATTTGTTCACCATTATTGGACGGTGTGTCGCGCAAAAGAATTACGTCTATATCTGCAACGTCAAGGTCACACTGTGAGTTCAAAGGTCAAAATTGGCCATAAATGATCTTGTCCGGGCCATAACTATGTCATTTATTGTGAGATTTAAAAAATACATGGTACATTTGTTCACAGTCATTGGACGATGTGTCTTGCGAAAGAATTATGTCGATAGCTCCAAGGTCTAGGTCACACTTGAGTTCAAAAGTAAAAAAATGGCCATAAAGTTGGACTGCATGTCATGCTAAAGAATTCAAGAGTTCAAAGGTCGAAATGGCCATAAATGATAATGGCATTATCATTCTTAAAAATCGCCATAAATTTGATTCTCTTGTTTTGTGAAGACAGCATGCAAAATAGTCTGTGTCAATGCGGCATGTGGCAGTATTTGTCACGTCTGTGACAAAGCTCTAGTTTGCTTAGTAAAGATCTGCATTAACTTTTATTCAACAACATAATGGGAGAATGTAGAATATAATCATCGTACCTTTCTGTTGGTGCATTGGTTTTTAGAGCCTTGCATTTTCTTTTAATTTATAAAAGACATGATATTTCATATGTAATATCATAACCTGAGGATCAAACTGTGTTATAGTCCCACTTTTGTCAAATAACCCTGAAAAAAAGTTAAACAAGAAGATTACTCATATTTTAATTTATTAATGTGTCATATAATGAAAAAAAGCATTCTCTTTGCTCCATTATATTATTTTGTATGAAAAGTTGTTTTTCAGTGTCTTTATGTGGTTGTATATTTATGATGCATAAAACATGAATACTTTTCACTGTCAAACTATCGTTCTTGCAATTTTATTTTCAGAAATAGTATTTTTTGTGAACACTTAATCTAGTGAATATATGCTTTTCTTATTGCAAACAAATGTTGTTGTTTTTTAAGTTAAGTATGAATGACTTTTACTTTATTTCCAGACTGCCAAATGTTTGGTCATGAAAAAGCATCCCACAATGTTGCGACAGGCCCATGATTCAGTTTATCGAGACTAGTCGTGAGACGCAGACTTCTGATTCATGGAGTGCGGCAAACAAATCTGTGCGACTCGATCACTCCACTGTAAAGACCTGCACGGCATTAAAATGGATATTATCAATATGTGTTGTTGCTCGAAAATATGTTTTTGTAGCAGGAAGTGCTTTGGGCTCGATTAATCTGAGAACTCAACAAAATATTAATAAAATCCTTCTGTGCCTTTTAGTTCTGAAAACAGAAGTAGCCAGTTGGTATTACACATCTCCTAAACAAGTACAGCACAATAAAACTAAAGGTTTTATAATCCTTAATTTTTATAACATCTTTATATCCACACAAAAATATTGATGATTGTGGTGCTCAGATTGCAAAACCACCTGTTTGGCAAAAATAATGCAGATGGTTAGATTATGATAAGTGTAAGAAAAAAAGAATAACTCTGGAGATAATAATTGATATGATAATCATTGCTTGACAGAATCACAATTGACCTAGATATTTATTAATGTAGTGGTGTATTTTTCAATGAGTGCCTTAAGATTCCAAAAGCATATTGACTTAAAATAAATAATCCCTATGGCGTAAATGACATCATTTCATGTTCATGAACCGGTTTTAAAATACTGTGTAGACTTATCTGCTAGGCGGTGAGGACTTTTACCGGTAGACCACCTGATAAACTTCAACTTTATTTGCCCTAGTTCAGTAACCGACTAATGATATGCTAACATAATACTGATGACTGATGAGTCTGTTGTGTCTTATATTCTCATTGCTACTTAAAATATTAAGTCTACTTCAACGTTTAGACTAATAATAAGCAAATTCGTTAAATTGATATCCCCCGCTGAATAAATTTTGATTATTGATGGGTGCAGAACTAACAGAAAAGTTTATTTGAAGGGTTGTACCCTTATCTCGCTTATTTAAAAGTAACAACATAAAAAAACAATTGGCAAAAACTCTTACTATGCCCCCCTTCGAAGAAGAGGGGGTATATTGCTTTGCTCATGTCGGTCTCTCGGTCTGTCTGTCGGTCGGTCGGTCCGTCCACCAGGTGGTTGTCAGACGATAACTCAAGAACGCTTGGGCCTAGGATCATGAAACTTCATAGGTACATTGATCATGACTCGCAGATGACCCCTATTGATTTTGAGGTCACTAGGTCAAAGGTCAAGGTCACGGTGACCCGAAATAGTAAAATGGTTTCCGGATGATAACTCAAGAACGCTTATGCCTAGGATCATGAAACTTGATGGGTACTTTGATCATGACTCGCAGATGACCCCTATTGATTTTGTGGTCACTAGATCAAAGGTCAAGGTCACTGTGACCCGAAATAGTAAAATGGTTTCTGGATGATAACTCAAGAACGCTTATGCCTAGGATCATGAAACTTCATAGGTACATTGATCATGACTCGCAGATGACCCCTATTGATTTTCAGGTCACTAGGTCAAAGGTCAAGGTCACAGTGACAAAAAAAATATTTACAAAATGGCTGTCACTACAACTGAGAGCCCATATGGGGGGCATGCATGTTTTACAAACAGCCCTTGTTTAAGAAAGTGTAGGGTTATAGATTTTGTGCATGACACCTGTCCTCATTGATATCTTAACATCCATTAAATTTCTTCTTTAAATTGTGTATAGTATCTGTGATATAGTCCTGGAAAGTAACATCAGACGTGTACATATGTACTAGGGTTATTTTTCTTGTGCACGGCACTTATTCTCATTGACAATTATACACCCATGAAATTTCATGTTGAAATCTTGTATTTATAGTTTCTGAGATAAAGCCCTGAAAAGTTACATCATACAAAAACAACAAAGGGCAATAACTCTTATTAAAGAAAGTGAAGGGTTGTGGTTCTTATGCATGGTTCTATAAATGAGATAAAGCCCTGAAAAGTTACATCATAAAATAACAATAACAAGAAAGAGCAATAACCGTTGTGTAAGAAAGTATACGGTTATGGTTCTCGTGCATTGATAATTATACACCCATGAAGTTTCATGTTATTAAATGTCCTTATTATGCCGATATTAGGAATACATTAATTCCAAAAGTATTACAGATCACGACCTAGTATGTTCAAGTTTATCGAACTACTTAATTGTTCAAACAAAATAGTGTTAAGAAAACTTGCCATTTTTTGTTTAAAATGCTACGAGAAGATGTGCTATATGTGTAGTATAAATGATATATCTTCCACAAAGACAATAAGCTTAGAATAATGTTATATTTGTAACAATTAT
This sequence comes from Dreissena polymorpha, assembly GCF_020536995.1. Taxonomy (NCBI): domain Eukaryota; kingdom Metazoa; phylum Mollusca; class Bivalvia; order Myida; family Dreissenidae; genus Dreissena; species Dreissena polymorpha. The sequence continues at coordinate 61,253,368 of NC_068364.1, read as the reverse complement.
TAAATTTCGTATTAACATTATATGATCACTTTGTATTAACCCCATCCATGTGACATTCTCACTAAAACATGTTGTATGTCATTACTTTTTTAAATTGGTCTTTCCTCAAAAGGATGTATGTTTTGTATATAATTGTCACACATGCTGTTATTGCATATGTATGTTTATGGCGATGAGCTTTATGCTTAAGCTAAAATAAAATATTCTGTTCTGTTCTGTTCATGTTAAAATCTTGTATAGTATCTGAGATATAGCCCTAGTTACATCATACAAAAACAACAAAGCGCAATAACTCTTATTTCAGAAAGCGACGGGTTATGGTTCTTGTGCATGGCACCTCTCCTCAGCTATATTTATACACCCTTAAAGTTTCATGTTGAAAACTTATATTGAGTTTCTGAGATAAAGCACTGAAAAGTTTGTGAGTGACTGCACTGACAGACAGACCAACGGTACGTTTAAGTATATTTAGCGTACCCGGGGTACATTGAAGTATACTTAAGAGTACACGGGGTACTTTAAAGCATTACCCGAGCCGAACCGACAATTACCAATCTAGCTTATTGACATATTAAATAAATGATGATAGTGGTTACTATGATTGTGTGAAATATAATACAATAGTTTTCCTGAATTGAGTGTACATGTGAATTAGCTAAATTAATGATAAAAACACCGATTGGGATTATTCATTTTTGGAACTGAATTTGGTTCATAATCAGTTTTTAACTTTTTAAAGCTGAAATAATATATATATATATATATATATATATATATATATATATATATATATATATATATATATATATATAATCTGAAAATATTTTCTTAAATCAATGTCATACCTTTGACTATTAAAAAACACTCATGACTGTAAATTAGGCATTACCATATTTTTTTACAACGTAATGCATGTGCATCATCGATATATATAACATTTAAAACGAAAATCGTTTTAAAATTCAAATGTTTGCATGGTGTTAGAACTACTGTTTTGATATCTTTGTTGTGAACGATGTGTTTAGGTTCAACGTGAACAATGTGTTTAGGTTCAACGTCCGAAAAAAAGATGTCCGTAAATAACTGCAAGATGTTAAAACGCAAAATTAAGTTGAATTGACACAACAATGCGTTAAATATTATTTTTCATCAATCTGACATTTTTCACGGCGATTGATCGGAGCAATATCACGGGGGTACTGTGAAAATCGTCAGATCTCACGATCTGACAATATTGACGCTACACCGGTCTATTTCGTTTCCGTAGAGATAGCTAATGTCGTCCGTTTGTAAGCTCAAAGTTGATTGGCTGAAGGGTTCAATGGATTATTCTAAAAATAAATGCTGCTCGAGCAGAAATTTTGCTGCTCGAGCAGCATTTAAATGCTGCTCGAGCAGCAATATGCTGCTCGAGCAGCATTTAAATGCTGCTCGAGCAGCATTTTTTTCTGCTCGAGCAGAAGTTAAAGTTTCGACCCCTTTGGTGCGCCATACAGTATTGCGTGTAAAATACCAACTAGGCGCCGCTCAAAGTGTCTTTGTGTGGATGGGATAGTGGAGGTATGTGTGCTTCTAGCTTATACAAAATCGTATACGCCGACACACTGGGCGGGCTATTGTAGGTGCTAGTAATAGACGGGAGAGCATTAGAATATTACAGGTTCGCGGTTGACATCAAATAGAACTCTGTCGGGCATTCATAACGCCGCTTAAGGAACATACAAGAGCTGCATTTAATGCTTAATTTTGTTTACAATTGTCACCAAATATACCCTCTAAGCTCATTTTAAACCCGCTAATCGTATTCATAATTTTCAATGCATTTCGTTATTGCTAAATCAACGAATAAGTGAAATTGAAATCGGTTTATTTGTAATGAATGATAATAGCTTACCGGATCATTCACTCACCCCACACGCCAAATGTTATGGAGGCTGACATGAGCTCTCCAACTAATTCAGATTAAGTTCTCTCATGAACAACCCCAGACAGAAACCTACATGTTTATTCACCCACACAAGTTCTGCTATTAGGGAAAAAGTTAGTTTTGAAAAGTTTATTTCGATGTTAATTCACGTGTTTCATTGTTGATCTACTTAACTTGTTAGTAATAATTGCCCAAGATGGGAGGGGGGGGTGTAAACTCGCCAGTCTACACTTTGTCGACGGTGACAATTTTTTCTAGTTCAAAAAGGAAGTAAGTCATAATGGATCACAGTTAAATAAAGTGTCTGCGTTCTGCAACTTCTCATAGAATTTGAACAAAACAGATGTGTTTGCCGTCTACTAAACAAATATATGTTCTTTTTTGGCATATTAGGAAGACTGCTACATAATAGACATGTTAAACATTAAAGTTTTCTATCCGCTCAGAGTTTTTGTATCTATTTCTTCAACATTAGCAGTTATTCAACTCGTCTAGGCATTGCCTCGTGTTTCTTGCCTGTTCCACGTACGATTCTTTAAATGCATACGTTATATCTAGCGTACGACACGAGTGACACGTTTTTCTTTAATTACGATCGTGTTATTTTATGTGAATGTGTATGTTTCAGATATTTTCTGAATATTGAAAAATTACTGATGTGTTCGTGGTTTAAATAAAATTATTCAAACAAATTAGGCCTGTGTACTGGCCCACGAGCTACAGAAAGTTAAGAAATAGGCGCACATGCGTTTGTTCATTCATTAATAAAGGAACGAAAGAATGAGCGAACGAATGAATGAACGAATAACTGAACACATTGATGAATTAGCGAATGAACGAACGAATGGACGAATGAATTACGGTCCTTTAAACACAGTACAGGCAAGTATGACTCCTTCACCCTAATTTTGTTCTTCCCTTACAGTGGCTCCAAGGCAGTAATAAACATTTTGATATCCGGTATCTTTTAGTTTAATTGAAGGCATTCAGACTGCATCTAAGTTTGAGCTCTGATTAAAAAGGGAATTAAAGTTTGCAATGAGTATTGAAAACACACACTATCATCATCAAAATTACTAGGCACCGCTTTCTCAAAATGTCTTAAGTCAGTAATCAAATGTTGGGCGTAAGTATCTTATGGTTTTGCTATCACGGTATTAATGTTCATGGTGTTGTAAAAAGTCGTATTTGTGCTGTGTATTGCACGAACTATTGAAGATTATTATATTATCTAAAATGTTTTTTTTCGCTTTTCACTGCTGATGCAAAATAGAGCTGAAGAAAATATCATTTCAAAATACTTTAAGACTATTGAAAACATCGGGGTCTGTTGTACTTTAGGAGAAGTGATATATCATGTCAATGTTTCATATACATGTTTGTATTGCGTAACATGCCAATTACCTGAGGTTAAAGAGAACAAACGTCTTGATCTCAAATGTGACTGAAAGCGCTGCAAGCTTTTTCCATATCAAACATTCATGTATCATCTGTATTGCTGAAGGTTGCGGTAAACTCCGTACTGGTACAGCAAGGTTTACCATGGGAAATTCCCGCGCCGTTTCGTAATCTTTAGACGTATTGCAGGCGTACACGCTTTGCGCGTTAAGCGTTCATCTTATACTTGTTTTGTGCGCCTTATCTTGTATCAAGATAGACAGGTAATTACGTTTGTATGATATTTTTCTTCCGCATTTACAAGCAACGTTTATTTGTGAAGTATTGTTTCACAATTAAAGCATGGTGTTACGAAATAATTATAACAAGGAAACAACGTTTCGTTCATATGGACCACTATATGTCTAGCAGTTTAACTCAATTTCGATTTTGCTGAAGTCACGTAACGTAATAATCAACGACACTGTTTACGAGTATATGTACATACATTCAAAAGGAAAATATGTGTTGTCGTCTTTTCGAATGAGAATCGTGCATTTTAAAACCTAATGCGGATGTCAAGGATAAATTTGTGTTCTTACTTCTTGAAATTCTTTGTTAATTTAGGTTTTGGGTGCATTTAAAGTATTGATCACATGATTTCCATCGCGTGCTGTAATGAGTCTGTAGACAAAGACTAAAAAACAAATAATTTTAGTATGTAATTCAATAAAGTATATTATGGATTGGCATGTTGATGTTTTATTAAAACCACTGAACCTAGTGACACATGAACAGCCTTAACGGACAAGCCTTTGAGAGCATATTAGTCGCGTTCTGAGAAAACTGTACATAATGCATGTGCGTAAAGTGTCGTCCCATATTAGCCTGTGCAATCCACACAGGCTAATCAGGGACGACACTTTACGTAAACGGATTATGCACAGTTTTATCAGAACGCGACTCATATGTGTACCCCCCCCCCCAGAAATGCCACCGATTAGATCCACATTGTAGCTGATGTAGCTCCTGGTTTCTCTGAGCAGGGAGAGTTGCAAGGCCAGCGAGTGCACATTCGCCATCAAGAATCTCTGGCAAGCAGTCCCGCCTGAAGTGGGTCCTTTTTAGCAAGTGTAACAATCCAACCAATTCCGTCTCTAACGCTGCAATTATATGGTACGAAACGACATTCTGCTGTTGCTGCTCCTGTAGACATTCTGGGTGCTGTTTATTTTCAGTCAATTGAAGCGTGTTTAAGGCATAAGAATGCTGGCATAAAGCCCATCCTACGTCACACAAAAAAGAATCAATGGGGTTTTAAGGGGTTTACACACGGGCTGGAAAGAATGTAATGACACCGATAAGAACTAATTTTTATAAATATCTTAAGTTATTGAAATACATTTGCAAAAATCTATAGTGCATAAAAGACAGTTTTTTTGCAGTATGTGCCGATACCTTAAGGTATAAGATTAAAGCCTTGAATACGTCTGAAATCGGTGACAAAATTTCAGGTTGCGTGAAACAACCGTGTTAAATAAATGCAGTAAAAATGGAATTTTTGAGCAAGAACACATGCTTATTAAGTTAAGTTATGCTGATGTATTTCGAATTGCATAATAAGCATAACAATTTGTCTTTTATGCACTAGTTGACCTTCTTAAGAAAACTTGTTTTAAAAAGATATTTGAAACAAGACTATTTCCAAGAAATAAAAGTCCCATTACCGGTGTTGAGTTTCACCGGTAGGGGACTTATAAAGCACCACTCACCGTCGTTTACATCCAATAAAGTTTAAAAGTGAAAACCCAAAAAGTTACGTGATCCTGCACCCTGGTAAATCAGTCTCTTGTGGAGCCACTCTTGTTTTTATTTGTGAACGCAATTTTGCAAATCAGTATGGGCTTAGCTACGCTAGGAACCGTAATCCGTGACTGCCTGTGTGGATAACTGCAGTAAAATTTAGCAGACGACGAATGCTAAAAGCGTCTGCACTAACCACCGCATCTGCCTGTTCTCACTGGTACAGTACGTAGTGTGTATTTAACAGCTTGTAAGACAACGTTGGCCATTCCAGTGTTTATCATTGAAATCTGTACATATTGGCTGCTTAAGAGGGAAAACGGGGCTTAATGCATGTCAAATAAGATTAGCCTGTGCACACTGATTAGCTGTATCAATGATTTGAAAAAAAACAACACATCTCTACCTGTGTTTTAAAACACACGCTTTATAACTTTGAATTGGTTGTGGTCATTTCAATCTTGCGATATAAAAAGCTATAACATAATTTTGAAAACTGAGTTGCGTCTAAGATTATACAACAGCGAACAACTTCGGTGCCTCCACAGCGCTCCAGCGCTTTGGTTATTTTAATGCGAATGAAAGCTCTTAACATGCACGATTAAAACGTAAAATAACGTTGCCGCCTATCGGATCTACATTGACATACGGAAAGCGATTTGTCTCTACTTTGAATTGCTTTAACGCCGAAAATTATCGTTCTCTGTTGATCGTAGAATCGCTTTGGTCGGCGATATCAAAGGTCAAACGGTATAATATTTTCAGAACTTATATTATATTTTGTTACGTGTGCATCAAAGGATTGATTGGAACAAATGTCTCGTCTTAAAATAAAAGCTTGCGTAACTAAATTCAATTAATTTACACGATCCACAAACTTATATACAGGGACACTATTAGCGGGCGCGTTAAAATCAATAAAAGTATTAACGAGAGCTTTTCACGTTTTGGTAAATTGGCCCAATAAACAAACATGTTTCAGATTCTTAAATTTTCGTTGCAGTAATGATATTTGCCAGGAAACAGAAATACTGAACATTTACCATGCTCTAAACTATCCATTATGTGCATCTTTTGACGATTTAAAAACCTGAACATTATAAAGCGTTGCATCTCAAAACGATTGAATAATTTTGAGATTTCTATTGTTGTCGTTATGATTTGTGACACTACGAGGATTGCTTATATAAAGTATAAAAACATCGTTCATAGTATGAGCACGGATGGTAGAGTGGTCTAAGTATTAGACTTATACTCCAGGGGTGAGTGGTTCGAGCCCAGTTGATAGTTTTAGTTTCTTCAAATTATTCTTCTTTTTTACTGGTGCTTTTTAGATCTAATGTTTACATTTATCAATATAAAGCATTTAATGAAAAACGTCAATATCTGCCGAAATCTGTGAAAAGGTACCTTTTAAATCGTTAAACATGTAATGAAGTACATGTGTACCTTTATGCGCATTCGAACTTCCTCATTGAGGTTGGCGATTTTTTTTTTGGCGTGAAATCGAATCCCACACGAAGGACACCTGAAGATGGTTGTGTACATGTTTCTTAATGATTTTATCAATATAAAACTTGTTCAAGATAAACAAGAAATATCTTTAAAAAAAGACATACGGCGTTGATTGTGGTTGGAGTTTATGAAAGGTAAAGAGTTCAATGAATGAGATCGAGGATAGCGAATGTCTTTTTCTGTGCAGTTCTTAGCTGCATCACACGTAGTACGGGATGTTACGCGGAGTTTTCGCGGCTTATTTTACATTATTGCATATTGCTGGTCATAAACCTATAGATACAAAACAGAAAACCAAAAGAAGAATGGAAGTGAAATTAAAACATATGAGTTAACCGGCCACACGCGAAGTATCCGTACATATTTTAAATATTTATACGCGCGTTCTTCGAACAAACCTGATTTAGTGGTTTGTCGGGCATTGCTATTTGATTCGATTATTAACAGTAACGAGAATCATCGCGCTCATGCTTAAAACATTAGTCAATATGGTGGAATAATTCTAGTTAAATTAATTAAAAATAATATTTATCATGGTATTGTTGAAAACACATTAAGAATCTATAATTGACATACCGTAATTATATCGCTGGATATCTTCATTTAACATCTTTCTGGTCTAAAGAAAACTCCAGGTCACCTAGTTCAAGCTATAGCGTCTTTATTATATAACGATTATTTAACTGGCCGCGAACTCCGGTCAGCACATAAGGTAGTCGTGAAGACGCAGCGATGACCTGTATATAAACTCTGACATTCACACACACTGGCCGCAAATTGACCCGATACCCCGCGGGTTGACATGCAATGCATTAAGTGAGGCCTCGCTTCCACTGCTCTTTATACTTTTACATGTTAACATGTTGACAGGAATATGGAAGTTAGTACTAAATATGAGAACATATCCTTAAAGAACAAACGTTCTCGCGCTGGCAATCCTCTGAAAATAAAAGGTGCACGCACAAACTGTATTGATGTCGAGATTGAGTGTAAAACTGTCCTATCTATTAAGCCTTTTCATTAGAGATAAATTTGTTTCATGCTGAACACGCAGTAAAACAGTGTTACAAAGACGCGGACATGTTTCCAATGTTCTGGTCGTATGCTCAAATCAGCCTTTGGGATAAATGAAGTGTATTCATTCTGACCTAGCCGTGGGAAATTTTATTTGAATTTTATTGGACAGTTACAAAGGTCAGGTAAGGTGAAAAATTGGCGTATACAGCTATGCCGAAAAAAATAAAATAAACATATTACCACAAAGCAGAATGATTCTAATGTTCCGTGCAATACATGTACTTGCGTTGAATGACCCGTGTCCGTTTTATTACAATAAAATGTTGTTCAGTGCATGACCATCCACACATGACCATGTTTTATGCGAGAACGACCGGTACCGCATCCGAGATAGATACCGATACACCGTTTTCATCCGAGACAGTACCAGTATGGTTATACGCCGTGAAGATGCATATCTATAAAAACTTGGGGAATTTGAATTGTTTTAATAGATGTCTACATTAAGGATGGCACACCGTCGATATGCCCCTTTATTATATAGTATATACCATTACGCAATTCATTGCATTAAGTTCTTTGTTACAGACACATTGAGTCTCATATGTAATTTCATGAGGCGGATCAATCGTGATACATCGGCTATCTCGGATTCCTCCGTAAGATAGATTTATGAAATAAATCGTCTGCTGATCCAGAGTGGAGGCGGATAGCTTTTCAATTTAATTCATCAATAATTGCGAGTATTAACAGATGCGATGATGCGTCATGAAAAAAAATCAGGTTTATTAATGATGTATGTGTTCTAATGGAAGTTATAAATCTTTTGAAATGTATACCATTTTGATTATGTTTTAAGTTCCTGATCACACCGTCACAAAATAACATTTAAATGGGCGTGGTTCTGTTTAGGTACTTCGTAGGAGGAAATCTGAATAAAACTTGTGCATTCCAAAACGGAGGCCTTGTCAAGAGCAAATATATTATCCTCAAAAGCAGAATGCTCTAATTCGCATTCGATGTATGTATTCATATGTACGGACAATAAGTTATGTGATAAAAACATATTCCAATAGCGCAATAAGTTGGAAAAAAAAAACAAAATATGAATTTAACAATTATTTCAAGCAACGTTTCTCCTGCACACAGTGCATACCTGATTCAAACTTCAAGCGACTGCGATTTTGTTAATACAGGTATACATAATTCTCGTGTTCGGAGAAAACTGTACTTAATGTATGTGCGTAAAGTGTCATCCCAGATTAGCCTGTGCTGTCCGCACAGGCTTATCAGGGGCGACACTTTTCGTTTTAATTGGATTTTCGTGTAGAAGAGATTTCCTTTAAACGAAAAATACAATAATAGCGGAAAGTGTCGTCCCTGATTAGCCTGTGCGGACTGCATCTTGGATTACACTTTACGCACATGCATTAAGCCCCGTTTTCTTAGAACTTGTTACATATATACATATTATATGTATACATGTAAAAAATGCTTATTTCCCGAAATCGCTTGATATAATGACGACTGTTCGTATATGAGACTAATGTTTATAGTTTCTGTTCTCTTCTATCGACAGATGAAGTGGAACGTCAGCTTACGGATTGGTTATAAAACATAGTTACATAAAGTGTCGTTTTTATTTACAGTTGAAATTTACAGGCTAATCAGGGACGACACTGTCCGCCTAAATTGGATTTTTGTTAAGAAAAGACTTTATTTAAAGGAAAAAATTCATAAAAGTGGAAAGTGTCGTCCCCTATTAGTCTGTGCGAACAGCACAGGCTAATCTCGGACGACAATTTACGCAAATGCATTATGCCCAGTTTTCTCAGAACACGACTCAAATAGTTATCGTTGATGTCAGGAAGCAAAAGAAAGCTGGGATTGAAAATATCGCAGTTTCACATTATTATGTGATAACCGAAATTTTGAAAAGCAATTGCGGATGATTTTTTCATCTAAATTTCATCGCTACGAGGTATTCAATTGACAATAAGCAAGACTGTTATTTCACACTGCCAACCGCTCATCAACATCTTGATATCCAATTCGAATACATGTATTTGTGTTTGCATATTTCCTGATCGATTCTGAAGCATTATATAAAATACGTATGCATCTACACTAAGTCGTTGTGAGACATTGATTCTGATAAAGTACCTGTTTGTATAGCATATAAGTCAAATAAACGCGTTCGATTAAGCTTCATAGCGGAAATGTTGATTATAATGTCGCTTACACATTTATCGAATGATGTAACTTTTTACATGATATGCTTATAATTTTACATAAAAAGAAAAGGTAACTTGCTATAAATACCCATAATTGTTCAGAAACAAAGCCAACATTTTGGTAAAAAAATCAATTTTATTTCATTTTAAATAATCAAAACATTTCTATAAAATATTCAAACGTGTATTAAAACAAATTTGCATACAGTGTATGCAAAGTATAGAAAAAATTATAATCTTTGGCAAATACATTATTGAACATTGTTCAATTAACGTTATTATGAAAACAACAATGCGATTACAGAAACTAAGTATATTTATTGCAATGCTATGGTATAACTTGGCAAAATCGAAGCGACTCGATCTGTGATGACAATAATGATATAAATATATGAGAAAATATAACATGAACACAGTTGACAGAACATGTCGTAAAGTAGTTCTATCTGAATCAGCGCTAAGCCATCAATAAATGCACATTTTATCATATACAAATTTTACCCTCAAAACATACTCAATTGTTCCAACGACATTTTCTTAATACATAACAATGTGTTATATGACAATCATTTAATTATTATGCTTCATATTAAATAACTATGATACACTTATACAATTATGCCTTACGTGAACATTACATAAAAAAACACATTTCTAGATTTAAATTATTATGTTGAGAAAATAGCACTCGTGTGGAACAAACTACGTATATATACAGCACTAACTATTACCATGGAATGTCTTACATTCTGCACCAAAAGGTCCTGCGACACCGTCAAATCTCTTGAGCAAACAGATTACATAAAAATTCGAGATTATCACGGTACACTTGCTTTAATTTCCATTTTTGGTACACGATACTAAGTATTAAATAATAAAGAAGGGGAACAGGACATTGTGTGGGAATAAAAAAAAACGCCTTCATATTATTATCTCACATATCCGGTTTCAAATGTGTATTGATAGCGTTTACAATAATAAGCTGCCATTTACAATTGCAGTGAACAAAAAACGATATGTTTCTTTTTCATTACTTCGTTGGATTCCTCTATTGACCAAACCACGTATGTGCTGAGTCATGCGAAAATGGTTCTTATGTCATATGCGGCCAGCAAAACTCAAGACAAGCCTGCGAATCCGCTGGCCTCTTTTGGCATAAGACCCACTCTCTCACGACAGGATCACGTGATGCCTTTCGAATTGAAAATGCACTTTGCAGTACCAATTTGGAAACTGACAAATGTCATATCGAATCAGGCGTACCAAATGGCACATGGCATATCGAATCAGGCGTACCACACGGCACATCGTTTACATGCAAAAGTTACACCAATTTAGTAACAAACGTCTGTGACCGTGGCCTTGCCAAATAACAACAAGCACCAAATCACATGCATGGGGACATGTGTAGAACTAACTCCGGAAGGACGCCACACCTAGTTCTTTATTTACAGAACTGGTAAACGAGTCTTTTGGAATGCTCTGTCTTCTTGATGATGTTCTTCTTGTAGTACTGCCGAATGGAGCGACTCAGTTTGTCATAGTTCATTGCGGGCCTGTTCTTTCGCTTGCCCCAGAGCCTTGCCACCCGGTTGGAGTTCTCTATCTTGAAAATGCCTTTGGATTTGTCCATCCACCGGATGCAGTCCGTGTAGCCGCCATCGAGCAGTAGAAGCTTCAGGAATTGCCACAGCTGGATTGTCTGGCGATGGTGATGCACGGGCTCGTCGGGCAGGCGGTCGGCGTCGGTAGAGCCTGATACACGGATTAAAAAAAACGTGAGAAGGGCGAATGACGAAACAGAATTTATGCAATGTATTTAACGGGCAATGACTTATTAAACTACGAATTACAAGAATGAATCATGTGTATACAAGACAGAAAAATAAAGCTGTTTTCATAATTATTTGATCAAGAAACAAGCAACAAGTTATAATATATGACAATGTCTCTAAAGTGTCCGAATATAACAATATTTTCTCTTTCAGATCAATGATTACGATTTTAAATCGCAGGATCGATAAACGTGGTAATACGTTCATAATAATTGCGAAGTTATAAAGATCCCAAAATGGAAGCCTGGACCATTATCTATCAAAAACATTTATGTAACAGTGTGTAAAAACGTTTTCAAATAATCCGCTGTCTGACCTAACATTTAAGCAAATCGATAGACAACTACCTTACACACTGATTCATGCGTTCTCAGTAATGGTGTGTACCTGTTGCCACGTGACTATGACTGGGGAAACTCTCCTCCTCGCCCATGCCTTCACACGGACTTGCGCTGAGGGGGGTCGGGGAGATCGTGGGAGAGCGGGGTACAGGGATCTGGGTCAACGCAGGTGCGAAACTCTGTGTCGTCTGCTGAATAACTGAAAAATGGTAGAGAGATGCAATACGTGAATAACTAAGTGAAGGTACTCCAGATCTTGTTTGGGTAAAAATTGTTTTTCATGGAAGACTTTTCTGTGTAGATTGGTGTATGACGATAACATAAAACTATTTGCATATGCAAAGAAAAAATGTGTTCTTAAAGACATTTAATTTTTCAACTTTACTAGTTCAGTGTCTATACTGTAGATACACTCACCCCACAGCCAGATGTCCAGCTTCGCTTTGATATGTGAAGTAGTTTCGCTGGAAACCAGTGTGCGTAGTTCGCTCTCCGACATAGCACAAAGCGTGGAACCAGGGATGTAGAATTCCTCGAGGCTGCTATCCGCCGTGTGAAAATGACGACACTGCCACCGCACCCAATCATGTGTCTGTCGGGGGCTCCATAACATGGGATCTGCATACAGGAAAATACAAACGTGTATATATGTGTCATCTTATGTTTGTATCTTCAGAAATACTAGATAGAACAGCCATATTTATATATAGCCACACATCTTTATAAAATAATTTAACTTGGAACATTTAAACTAGTAATATAAATCATACATAGAGGCACGTATCCCCTTGCCCTTCTCAAGAGCCCTAAACATATGAGCGTGTTTTGGACATAAATATGTGAACAGCATTCTATCTTACTATAATCCAACGTTTATAACGTTCTTAACCCATTTATGCCCAGTGGACTCTCCTATCCTTCTAAATTGGATCAATTTATTTCAAAAATTAGGGGTGTCTAGTATATTTATTTCTATATTTAGAATATTTCTTACAGAAATTCCTTAAAGCAAACAGCGCAGACTCAGATGAGACGCCGCATCATGCGGCGTCTCATCTGGGTCTACGCTGTTTGCCAAGGCCTTTGTTCTAGACGCTAGTAATAAATGGGTTAAAGGGGCCTTTTCACGCTTTGGTAAATTGACAAAATTAAAAACAAATGTTTCAGATTCGCCAATTTTCGGTGTAGTTATGATATTTGTGAGGGAACAGTAATACTGAACATCTACCGTGCTCTAAATAAACATTATATGCATCTTTTGACGATTTAAAAACCTGAAAATTATAAAGCGTTGCAACGCGAAACGATTGAATAATTTGGAGAGTTCTGTTGTTGTTATATTTTGTGATTCTACGAGGAGTGCTTATACAAAAATATATATATATAATATATATCTCATTGTATGAGCACGGATGGCCGAGTTGTCTAAGCGATAGACTTTTACTCTAGGGATCAGTGGTTCGAACCCAGTTGATGGTTAGTTTTTTTTCTATATTTGATTTTATTCTTGTTTTTGCTAAGATCCAATGTTTACATTAATCAATATAAAGCATTTAATGACAAACTTCAAAACATGCAAACATCTGTGAAAAGGTCCCTTTAATAAGAGCTTCTTATACATTAGTTATTGATGTCAAATGTTTTATAACAGGCGTCGTCTTATTGCCAGACATTGGACCCGTTACGTTTAAAGTACATTTATCGTAACTATGTAACGTCTTTCCCAGTAGGTTTCAATTTAGTGTTCAATGATTTGTAACGGCCAGATCCTAATATAAAGGCACAACAGACTGATAAATTTATTAGCAACTCGACGAAAATTTGCATTATCGAATTCGCTTCTTACGCTTATTTAATTTGCAAAACCAATTTCACCATTTGAATAAATGTAATGGATTGCTAGAAATTTATTGCCCTTCCATTTCTAAATATACGAAAATCAATTTTAACGATGTACTTTATCATCAGGTAAGCGGACAGATTTCAACTTAAATTTTTAATTTCGTGTTTAAATTATGTTATAAGTGGAAGAACCGTTTTGTTTAGGCATCAAATAAATCCCCCTTAAATGGAAATTAGATCAAAACTTGCATTCATTATCTATAATGCTGAGTAATGCTAGCTTTATCGCTAAAAAGCCTTTTTCTGATTATAAATGTTTTTTGACCCGCATAATGCAAAAATGAGGATTATACTATATGCGACCAGCGTAATTCCAGATTATTTTGCGCATCCGTGCAGTTTGGTCAGGAGCTACACTATCCGCTGTCAAGTCACGCAATTTTTCGTGTTGGCTTGAGCGAAGATCGCAGCTCTTGGTCAGACAGCGCAGGCTGGGCTGAAGTAACTCTGATCGCATATGGCATACGGCCCATTTTCGCATGACGCGGGTCATTATTTGTATGAAACGTTCATTGTTTGTTGTTTGACGTATATACACAAATCTGTATGTGCGTTTTTAGATTAACCATAACATATATTCCCTTTCGTTGAATGAAGTAACAGACTTTGGCATTGACTCGCATGAGTGTAATAGACTAATACTGGTCCGTTGATATATGTGTAATAGTAATTAATGTCTTTAACGCTCTTGAGACTTTAATTGTTTGAGTTACTTATTTTGTTTCTTTTATACATTTATCTTGTGTTGTTTTCTGTTCTAAAGATGCGTGTACCGTACGTCTAGCTTAAAAAGAAGCTGAATGTAGTTAATTTTATGGAAATTATGTTTTACATTTTCGATCATTTAGCTTTCAGCACAGAAACACCTGTTCAATGTTGACGCAATTATTAATTTAACGGTGACACTCTTCAGCTTCAAAGCACAGACGGATTTTTTAGTATTTATTTTTTCTTTTTTGTCATAGCATAGAACAAGAACTAAAAATAAAGCAACATTTCCAAAATTATTCTTAAAATAAAATGTGTCAATTCATAATATGGTCACTTATGGACGCGACAAGATATTTAAGTAAAACAATAAATAAAAAAACACACGATGTACATGTACAGATCGACGTAAACAATAACAAGAAAACGATACGGTTCACTTTAAACCAAGTGTAACGTTTGTTTTCATACTGGGATCGGCAGGTAGTTTAACGTGATGAAATAAAGCCTGTTCGGGATCGCATTCACTTTATTCCCCGATATAATCAAGCTGTAGCACAATTTTAATCACACCGATCGTCGTTAAAGATCAAAGGATACAAATAACGTTGAAATGTAACCATTAATGGATGTTTTAAAATTATCAAGCAAGCTTAAAAACTGTTTCCGATCAAATCGAGAATTGTGTAAATATACAAATAAGACATGTGTGTTTCAAATCTAGTTATTTAAATTGCATTCAGATAGAACTATTCAAAAATGTATTTACTGTACCAAATCAGAACATATTAAATAGCCTTAATGCGAACGTCCCATGAATGCAATCCCCACGGAGAGTTGTCGTTCCTTTCTCTCACAGACAAGGAACCAGCAATGCAGGTTCCAGTGAAATCTCTGCGCGGAGGTTCAAATGTGAATGAGTTTGAGCCCATTCTATACAAATAGATGGTGTCGTCACTACGTTATTGTCAGTAAGACCGGTATGTACACAATGAGTTTGAGCCTATATACAAGTTTAAATGCGACTGAGGCTATAAATGCATATGGCAATAATTATAGTTGTAAAGGAGAATGCAAAACCACTTATAGTTACTGAAAAGGAAAACCCCGAAGCGCGAAATCCGTTTAATTTTTTTTTATCATACAAGTTTAATTTTATTTGGAAAGTGTAAACTTTCTTTAGCAAGATCTTTATGACCAAAAAGATCAAATGAAGAACTATATAGGAGCATAGTAATCAACGTTTATAATACATTCATTTTTACAAAACCGTTTTAATGATTCCATACACAATAAAAATTATAGAATACGGGGTATCGTTTACATACCTGCATCAATCTGCAGCTGCCGGCACACTTCTCCCACCTCCATCCCGAACTCCTTGAGTAGCTGCCGCCCAATGTCCTCCGGGACGCCGCACGGATGGACGCTTGTGGCGCCGCCGCCGCTGTGCACAATATGATTATTATTATTAAATGTGAATCGCTTGCTCGTCGGCTCGTCCTCCCAATGAGGCTCGCTCTTGATTTCAAGTCCACAGTGTTCAGACCCAGTACCACTGTTTGAAACGTTCGTGTAATATCCGTTGGATGGTAGACACGTATTACGGACTATGCAAGACTTATAAGTGTCACTGCTGAGATCGCTGTACGTGTAATTGTAAGACTGTGCGTCCCTGTAGAAGTCTTGACTGTCACTTGTAGAGTCGGACCTGGACGAGTCGGACTGGGATGATTCGGACTGGGGCGAACCCTGCTGGTCCAGGTTATACAATTCACAAGAGTCTAGTTTGCTAAACTGCTCGCACGGACTTCGAACCTGCACTGGCATCGGCTTATTAAAAGCCAGGTCGTCCTGGTAAAATTCGGTGCTGGACGAATCTGAACTTATCTCCCCGTGTAGCATACTGCTGAGCTCAGAAAGCATCTGTGGGACCTGAAAGTGCAGATCTGTAATTACAGCTTGCATATGTCTGGGCGCTTAGTTTAAGCATCTTGGATTAATTATGTCGAATTGCAATTGGTGTATCGAAAGACCAGACTATTTAGTATTTCTTTTATATAAGATCATTCGAACTCTCAACAGTAGGAACACAAGATTCATAATATGAAAAAATACATATCAACAAATAACGCAATTATTTGACCAACGCTGTCCGAATTATTATATTAACGCATTGAAGGCATACACTCATCCCCCTCTGCACCCTTGCCCCCCCAAAAACTAAAAATAAAAGTGTCCATACCTGTTGGTCAAACGTAAGAGCTTCGTACTCCTTCGACAACAAGTAGCGTTCAATCGATTCCCAGTTTTCTGCAAATATTGAAATTAAACATTTTTTCCAAAGTTATTCAAAAATAATAATTTGATACAGTCGCTAAATAATTAGGTTTCTTTTAAAAAATACTTCTTAATACAAACATGTAAATCCAAGCATGATAGTAAAGAAGTGAAACAAAGTTTAGTGTTTACATATAATTATAGCGGAGAACATGCATATACTTTCCGAAATAAACACAGACAGAAAAAACAGATACAAACATAACATGCAGAATGCAAGGAAGCGAAGATTACCCATTGCGAGAGATGCGTTATTATAATTGTGTCTCACCAGTTGAAGAAACTATTGTGTGTAAACAACTATCGTTAAAAGTGCACAATGTTCACCACTTAAACTCTCTGAGTTTTACAACCGAATGATTTGCGTTTACATTTTCAACGTTACTTGTAGTAATTGTTTATCATACATGAATAGGCCTACTGGGAAAAATGTGACGTCAGCTCGCAAGGGCCAATCAGAATCAAGTGTTACTTTACATTTACTTAATCGCTTTATCGCGTATTTACAATCCGAAGGTCACGGCGACGTCAACAAACTCATTTAAATCAAGGACTTTTATTTGTTCTTAAACCCGTGTTACATATATTCATAAGTTATAATCAAGAGAAAATGGATAATTGCAGAATGTATATATTATGCATGATAAAATATAAACCATGCTTAGCGGTTGGCGATTTATTCATAGCTCTAAAAATAGTTTTCTTAGAAGAATTGCGAAACGCTATGATGCGGGACTATCCCGCTTTCTAAATTAAAGTAGGGCACTTGTTTTACAGGTGTGTGCTTTAAAGTTTAATCCAATAAATCTTTATACTTGTTTTAACTGTTTCTTCTTCTTCTTTTTGCCATTGTTATTATTATTGTTATTATTATTGTTATTATTATTGTTATTATTATTTATTATTATTATTATTATTTGTCTAATTGTTTTTAGGAGTGGATGTAGTAGTAGTATTACAGTTTGTGCTGTTGTTGTTTTATAATTTTATAATTATGAGCTTTGGTCTGGGAAAATGGGGCTTAACGCATGAGCGTGAAGTGTCGTCCCAGGTAAGCTTGTGCAGATGGCATGGCTTATCAGGGATGATACTTTCCGCGTTTATGGTATTTTTCGTACGTAGGAAATATTTTCTTAGCGATTATCCAGTTACAGCGAAAAGTGTCATCTCCGATTAGCCTGTGCGTACTCGTGTATTAAACCCCGTTTTCACAGAGAAAGGCTCATATCATATTATAGTAAGGAATTATAATAAGCTTTTGGGCTATTTAAACTATGCGTTATGTATAGTGTTAGCTACTTAATTGCATAAGCGCAGGACTTTGCTGGTTTATCACATGGTCTTTCCCATAAACAAACAATATTTGAATGTATAACTTTCAATGTTGTCAAACCGCTAAACGAACTTGTTTTGCTACATATATGAATGCCTTAATATAGACCATTCGCTCATCCTAAATATAGACCATTCGCTCATTCTTCGCAGTATCGTGAAGCGCGCGCATCGAACAACGATTTAACACCACAGGGTTATCTCTGTACAAAAAAACAACGCTTTTTGTAGGCATGTTTTGGTGCGCCGTATACAAGATTTCATTTGGTTTAATGTACTAGATTTACATCGTTGATAAAAAACTGTGTATCTTTGTTTTCAACGTAAATTAACTTAGTTCAATTGCAAGGCTTTGCTTTTATTGCAGTTGAATTTGAAACATGCTTCTATGATTGGTTTTGTCACTTAAATGGATTGTTTAAACAAGAGCACTGCATAACGGGTGCCAACGCTCGGCTGCGGGTGCATTTTTGAATAAATGAAAGCTTGTCAGAATTATTTTTTAGAGGTCACAGTGACCTTGACCTAGTGACCCCAAAAATGGGTGTGGCGTGTAGAACTCATCAAGGTGCATCTACATATGAAGTTTCAAAGTTGTATGTGGAAGCACTTTGATTTTAGAGCAAAATGTTCAGGTTTTAGCACGACGCCTGCGAACGGCGGACGACGAGCTGGCAATGCCAATACCGCGGGTTTTCTCCGACAACAGCCGAGCTAAAACTGAGTCAAGCAGGAGGTTTAGGTCCCTTACAACCCGTTTGAACCCCCAATGCATCGGTAAAAAAAATGGCAACAGTAAAATTACCCAGGTTAAATCGTGACTTTAATCGCCTACACGGTTTTGTCGCCCGCGGCGCCTCATGGCAATCAACGCCAATGCACCGTAAGCATAATAAATTCGGTACTTCAAGGTCGCCGGTATTATCCGAATGCTTACCCAAGCGAAACGTTGACGTATATGCATAACCATTAAACCTATTTGTGTGTCACTTGCGCAGTTATTGGTGTTATATTTAGTATTGTATGTTTTAAAAAGTTGCATGATATTTTAAAAATAGAATATCGAATAATTTTGATACTATTTATCAACCCACGGTATTAAATTAATACTCTGTATATCACAATAGGTAAGAATTCTGTAAAATTATAAGAGGTGTTCCGCATTTGTCCTCAGAATGCTTTAAATAAAATGCATTGATTTTCTCTATCAGTTAGTTTATTATTGAGTTACTGCGTAATTCAGTTGCATTTAAAGGACTTTATACTAGTTGACTATGTTAAATTGTTAAACGTTTAAACTATTACCAGTTAGCGATTATTGTCCAATTATATTCTTATTAATATCTTTAACTGAAATATAAAAAGGTTTACAGAACAGTAATTCCTTACAATTACATATATTTTTTATGTTTTCAAAACATATAACCATGTATACGTGATCCTTCTCCGAGCGCTTTATTTTGCAAATTAAGCGCTCAACAATCACTTTTCAATCCACCTGGATTATAAATGACGTAATTAAAAGACTGAATGCGTAAAGAAATAGTATGATATAAATGTTTTCTTTATGGTTTAGACAATACGAACGACCATTTTATTCATTGAAATCGTTTCAGTAATTGAAGTGAGTTTTGCCTTGGTCATCGCAAGTAAATATAGAACATTGATTTATCATAAATAATTTGAGAACACATTACTTTTGCTATGAAACTCCAAACATATCAAATTATACACCAGAACCATAAGCGTTTGGAAGTGCATATAAAGAATATTAGATTCGTGGACATGTGACTTTCAATGTACATATGTAATCAGTTATTTACTCTCGAAAACGTGAAAACCGAACTATTGTAACAAAACTTCGCACTTAGAAATCTTCGTACTAAATTGAAATCTTATATCAAGATCTCATTCGGAAATTTGGGAACAAAATATATATTATTCGCATTTTGTAATTAAAAAGCAGTATGAAATTATTTAACATTTCGGAAGTTATTATTTTGTTGAGCTATTGTTGAAGTTTGACTTGCACCACAGGACGTCTAGAACCCATCAATATAAAGGTAGTGCTGTAAATGGGTCTAATCACTTGTATAAATGTTATTCCATTTAAGGCCTACGGTATACGTGTACTTCGTGTCAGCTTTTGTCTTCGATATGTTCGTTTATTTTCCACTTAAACGAATCCTGAAAGTTTATGGCTAATACTTAGCGGGTTTGAATGTGTAAGATTAAAGCACTTCCTTTCAGATGGTAAGATTGCCTTTTTCAACTAACAGTCCATTAATTAAAGCAAGTGTCCCCCTTTCAGCCCAATAGACAATATCATGTTAACACTTGTTTAAAGTGCTTTATTGTTGAAGTTAACGAACATGAACGTCAAACCGTTTCGTCCTAAATCTCAATGACGCGCGAGTTAACAAACAAAACTAGCACCCATGACCTCGCTTATTGTTTGTCTTTTACATGACACCCCATTATACGCTGAATGTTAATAAAAGAAATGCGGTAGTCTGAAGTATATGTTTCACGGAAGAATAAAACTTCTCATGGGTTTCTTAAAAATGAGAAATATCCGCTTTGATGATTGGTTGGCCCCGATGAAGATCCCTATTTGAAGCCCTTCTGTAGCTTGCTGCTTGTCTGCACGCCATTGCTCTCTTAAATGGACGATGATGAGAGATGATGAGAGATATCCACTATTCTCACGTGTGTTCATGCGCTTAAGCTGTTTGTGTTTGTAATTACAAGTAATTACGCACAAAGACGCTTAAAAGTATGTGACATCTTTTGTAGAAGATAATCGTTTTTTTTTTCCACCCAACTGTTCCACTTTCCGCTGAAATCATTGGATGTTCATTTACCCAATTGACTGCGTCTGCGGTAAAGTTCTCAGTAAAGCAAAACCCCGCATGTCTAGGTACCGCATCCGCGTTAACGTGAATGTAATATGAGTTCTGCTGCAGTAAATGCTGATACTGGCATGTTTATAAACAGTGAAGTCACAACTTTCAAATAGCGTGGGAGGTTGCAGATATAGGTATTGCGAACTGTATTTTATCAGACAAGACACATGCAGCTAGTTTCACAGTATTCAACCAACAAAATATGATTCTTCCTAAGCAGCACATGCATATTAACCCATTTATGCCTAGTGGACTCTCCCATCCTTCTAAACTGGATCAATTTATTTCCAAAATTAGGGATGTCTAGTATATTTATTTCTATATTTAGAATATTACTTACTGAAATTCCTTTTTAGCAAACAGCGCAGACCCAGATGAGACGCCGCATCATGCGGCGTCTCATCTGGGTCTACGCTGTTTGCAATGTCCTTTTTTCAGGACGCTAGGCATAAATGGGTTAAAATACGCTCTGCTACGAAGTATTAAAATTGTAATGAAGGGTATGTTGACTAGTTTGAACGACGATATGGATCACTGGCTGTTCTTATCATGTAGCGATGATTTCCCATTTCAAACCAAATGTCGAAAAATATCGCTTTTGCTTACGGATCTTTACGCCCTAGTCCCATATGAGTAGTAAAGGACACGCCAGTCAAGGATTCCCCAGATCAGGATCCGGGACGATCCGTGGCCTTTTGGCGGTTTTTAGCATCGACAGTCTTGGCAGAGAAGAACTCTAGATATGTTAAACACAAAGAGCACTATTGCAACCTTCCGCCCAAACGACTTTGTAGTCGGAGTCGACAAAAGCAATGACAATTAAGGAATGGTTACAATGTTAGTACAAGGAGCTGCCATACCGAGGGTATACACTGCGTGGGCTTCCCGTTCAAGATATCCCCACAGTTGTGCAGCTGCAAGAAACTTTGGCTGAACTGTTTTCCGATGAAAAAAGGTCCCTAGTGCCCAAGGTCCCTAGTGTTAATTAGCCTACCAGTGCCAAGGATGGCAAGAAAAAGTGTTATAATGTCTGTTTAAAGGTATAAAATACCATTGTAATACCCTGATGTCAATCAAGGTCAAGCCTTAAATTGGAACAAAAACATAATTGGCTTTGTCAATATATAGACATGTAAATGGAAGCTTTGATATATATATATATATCAGTGTTCAACAATCTAGCAGAGCATCTTGAAATATTAAGATATATTGGTTTGATACAAAAGCAACAACTAATTTATAGTATGGCTAATAAAAATATCACAGTAACACTAAAACTTGTTATTTAAACAAGTATGTTAAATCAAATTATACCATCTATTTAAACTTTAGAAATCAAACAGTGGCCATGTTTTCTATACATCTTAAATTTATACACACAGTAAAAATCTTAGCATTATTAAAATATCTACTCACTAAAATTTGTACTATACAACGTGTTATTTCTCAGCTTCAATATAGCACAGCAGGTTTTTGCGAGGACCCTAACAATATCTGGGTGAGTAAACATGAATACAAATTTAGCATTATCACTCATATCTTGAAAACCAGAGTCTAAAAACTGAGCTTTCTGGTAAATAACATTTCGTATTTGATTATATACTAGTAGAGGACATACAAGTAAAACATGCATTTCCGTCTCTACGTCTCTCTATATTTGATTAGGCTAAGTAAGTAATTAAAATAAATATTTTGCAACGGTCTCATGGGCCCCTTAAAGTCGCGAGGCCTATATACAGTTGCCTGCTCTGCCTTTTGGACAATACGGGACTGGAAGCTTCCATTTAGCAACAACGATACTGTTTTCAACCCGAGCTTTCTCCAGGAAAAGTTGGCATATCATCAGCATAAACTTGCTCTCAGTCGTCATCTCATCGCACATTGCATCGACGGAAGAAAAGGAGACACTCTTACAATTGCCGTCACGGTCCCTCATAGACAGGGTCTGAAATTATGTTCTCGGACTATCAAGGACACACAGTAACTACCATGTAATAAATATGGCTGTCCCCGGACCCTATACGGCTGTCCCCGGACCCTATACGGCTGTCGAAGAAACCTATACGGCAGCTAAACAGACTATCCCGGATGCTACCATCTTCCCGGATCATTATGGATCAACACGGCAGTTTTGACCTTCCAAAAACAGCTGTGTTGGTCTCTCGAAGCACCAAGCACTTTCTCGTACGCCCTTAGGAACTACATGGGTCGAAAAGGAGCTAGAAGGCGTCTAATAAATACGGCTGTTCCCGGACCCTATACCATCAATCGATTAAGCAGCTAGGCTTTAAATAATGTTTAACTTGTATTCCAAAACAATATGAGCACATATAAAAATCCATCATCACGAATATTTAGATTAAAATCTAACTGATTATTTTCATACAGTTGTGTGTGCGCATGTGTTTTGTAAACATACAGCTACGACAAGCAAGCAAATCATTGAAAATACCGGGATGGATGCGTTAATGCACACACAATCAGGCACCTGCATAAGAGTACATTCATTAAAACGAAGTTAAATAACAAAAAAACTGATATCGTTTATAGTTATTTAGGGCACATTTCTGATAATGTCACTAAGTAAATGTAAATATTTATAAACGCTTATCGCAGTTGAGGTAAGGGAGTAATGTTTTCATGCCATCACTAGACTACAAGAACTCTTAGCCAGGAAGAACGTAGACGAGCAGTACGAGTGTGCGTGCTTTTGACGGAGGTGAATGAGTGGGGTGGGTGGATGTCAAATCTTGAGTATTTATTGAAACTGCATGCCAGACATGCTCGATACATTCCTTATGTTATCGCAAATACTCGACCTTCAAACTTAATATTCGCCATAACCAACGGCTTACGTATATAGCAATACATACTAAGATTTACCATGTTTTGTTAACAAATCAGACTTCTATTGGTCAATGTCTTAAAAGACAAAAAAGTCTATAGTAACGCATTTTGCTCAAACTGAACATGTGTTTTGTATGCCTATACAGTTATGTGTTTTGTATGCCTATACAGACATTTGTTTTGTATGCCTATACAGATATGTGTTTTGTATGCCTATACAGATATGTGTTTTGTATGCCTATACATAGACGTACATATTACTAAATATGACTAGTATGAAGATCCGTGCGACTTTGCTTGTACAAACATGCATAATTACCCAAGTTAATTGTTAGGTTCTGAGTAATAATTCTTGACAAACGTGTTATTTAGGCTAATTAAGTACATAAATAAAACTGTAAAGTGTGATAAGCGTCACATGAAGGTCGGATATTTGGATCATACATTTCTTTGAAAACCTGTCACTGCACTTTTTAGAAAACATTAATAATACTGCACGTATTCATTTAAGCAGCACTTTTAACTCCTATGCAATTTTAACCGCAACGACGATGTGTGACGAACGCATGTTTTTTTTTCTTTATTTATTTTGTGTCTATTATTTGTTCTGTGAATCGCATATTTTCCATGCAAACATCCGTTGTTGTTGATGGGTTTTTCTTGTGTTAGACACTAACTGAGAGAAAAAAATACAACACTTGTTTAATTAGCTTTGCTGTTATGGTGATATAGCCACCCGATACGACTCGAGTTAGTCTGTTCAACAGGCCTTAGGTTAACGGAGTTAGCCTGTACGGACAGGCAATGGTATTACCATCATACCATTTGGTATGGGGTTAGCCTGTAGATAACCTGGATCAAAGATCTATAAATAAATAGTTTATTTATAGATAACGAATGAAAAGGGATTAGGTCACGGTATCTCGATCTCTCGATTATTTATTGAAAATAATGAAGAAAAACGCCCTTTTAGGTCTTGAACTTTAAAAAAAATGTTAAATATGGAATGCAAATATTTATTTTATTCAAGGAATTTAGAACATTTTAAGATTGAATATAATAAATGCTAAAGTGAATCTATCTTGTTACCTCGTGGTTTATTTGTAATACCTGTGAAATGTACAATAGATTCAATATATTGAAAAACACTATGCATTTGTTGATACATGTAGTTAAATTATATTTAAGTATGCAATAGAAAAAATAATAACAAACAAAAAGTATGAACGTAATTTTATTTAAGAATTTTTTTTAAATAAATTACCCATCTATTTATCTAATTATTAATTAATTCATTCATTTATCCTTCCATCCGTCCGTCAGTTCGTCCATCCGTTTGTTTGTTCGTTTGTGCGTTCGTGCGTTTGTTTATTGTTTGTTGGTTGGTTGGTTCGTTCGTTCTTTGGTTCGTTCCTTGGATCGTTCGTTTGTTTGTTCGTTTGTTTGTTCTTTTGTTATTTCGTTCTTTTTTGATTTTGGTCTTTGTTTAATTCTTTTTTTCGTTTGTTCGTTCGTTCGATCATTCATTCGTTCGTTCGTTCATGCATTTATTCATTCATATATGTATTTATGTTTTAAACATTTTTGTTTTGTTTTTTGTTTTTATTTAATTATTTATGCGTTCATTCATTCATTAATCTTTCCATCCCTTCGTCCGTCCGTTTTTTTCCGTTACTTTGTGCGTTCGTGCGTTTGTTCATTGGTTCGTTCGTTTGTAAATGAGTTCGTTCGTTTGTTCTTCCATCCATCTATCCATCCATCGATCCAACCTTCCTTCCTTCCTTTCATCCTTCCTTCCTCCCTTCCTTCCTCCCTCCCTCCCTCCCTCCCTCCCTCCTCCCTCCCTCCCTCCCTCCCTCCCTCCCTCCCTCCCTCCATCCCTCCCTCCCTCCCTCCCTCAGCCCTCCCTCCCTCCCATCCTCCCTCCCTCCATCCCTCCTCCCTCCCTCCCTCCCTCCCTCCCTCCATCCCTCCCTCCCTCCCTCCCTCCCTCCCTCCCTCCCTCCCTCCCTCCCTCCCTCCCTCCCCTCCCTCCCTCCCTCCCTCCGTCCCTCCCTCCGTCCCTCCCTCCGTCCCTCCCTCCGTCCCTCCCTCCGTCCCTCCCTCCGTCCCTCCCTCCGTCCCGGCCTCCGTTCCTCCCTCCCTTCCCCTCCTCCCTCTCTCCCTCCCTCCGTCCCTCCCTCCGTCCCTCCCTCCGTCCCTCCCTCCGTCCCTCCCTCCGTCCCTCCCTCCGTCCCTCCGTCCCTCCCTCCGTCCCTCCCTCCGTCCCTCCCTCCGTCCCTCTCTCCGTCCTCCCTCCGTCCCTGCCTCCGTTCCTCCCTCCGTCCCTCCCTCCGTCCCTCCCTCCGTCCCTCCCTCCGTCCCTCTCTCCGTCCCTTCCTCCGTCCCTCCCTCCGTTCCCCTCCCTCCGTTCCTCCCTCCTCCCTCCCTCCTCTCCCTCCCTCTCCGTCCCTCCCTCCTCCCTCCGTCCCTCCCTCCGTCCCTCCCTCCGTCCCTCCCTCCCTCCGTCCCTCCCTCCGTCCCTCCTCACTCCGTCCCTCCCATCCGTCCCTCCCTTCCGTACCCCCATCCCTCCGTACCTCTCCGTCCCTCCCTCCGTCCCTGCCTCCGTTCCTCCCTCCGTTCCTCCCTCCGTCCTCGCCGTCCTTCCCTCCGTTTCCTCCCTCCAGTTCCTCCCTCCGGTCCGCCCTTCCCTCCGGTCCTCCCTCCGTCCCTCCCTCCGTCCCCTCACTCCGTCCCTCCCTACCTCCCTCCCACTCACCCCTCCCTCCTCCATTCCATTACTTCCTTCCTCCCTCCCTTCCTCCCTCCCTCCCTTCCTCCCTCCCTCCCTCCCTCCTCCCTCCCTTGAAATAGTGTAAATTACTAACATTAAATAGAAATAACTTCGGTTAAGTACCATGGGTGCTTTTCACAGTATATTACAAGTTTAAACTCTCATAGACGAGAAAACGATCAAGGCACGTTATTATAATTTATGCGCAAAGTTGGTTTCTATCACAGCACATACTACATTTGAAATAAACAATCGCTTGCAATACATCTAATTGGACAGAGATGCAATTATATTCCTTTATAAAATACGATTTTTAGCCTCAACTTATCTGTTGACTTTTAAGTAAGATATCATCTGCCTCCATAGGATGCTTTTTAGTTGTTTTATTATTTACTTAATTGTATGTGTCGTCCTCAGTTGTCTCCAGGTTTCTAGAAAATCACTTCTTTGATGTCATCTATACTCTTCAATTAACGAGTCAACGGCGCTATTTTCAGACGATTTTTATTTCAAAATTGGATTCCATATTATTTTGGCCATGCTTTCTAAACAAACATGTTTCAACAATAAAACAGCGGAAGTCTACACTGTGTATTAGCAACCTGCTGTGGTGACCCCTTTCTTATCTATTTGAGCGTAAAGTTATCTGATATAGATCAGACATCGGCCGGCTATTAGTCTGACTTAAATTGGTTGTGATCCCTAAATCTTATCCATTTAAGCGTCAAGTTTATTCATATAGATCAGACATCGACCGGCTCCGTTATATATTAGTCTGACTTAAATTTTCTGTCGTAAAGTACAGGTTAGATTGTCCAATTAAGAAACGCGAGTAGTCAAACATGGGTGATTAGAATGTGTGGAAAGACAACTGCGTCTAAATGAAATACTTAAATACCATATAGTTCAAATTTTGAGAACAGACGTATGCTACATACATAATATGCCATATGACTGATATTAGGATGCATATAACAGTGCTTAATGTAGTTCAAGTTTTATGTACGCACGCAAGTGTTTAGTTTCATTACACTTTTGCATTCATTTACTTGATACTTCCACTATGGTTTTCTTTTCCGGCAAATACTATAATTAAGTGTATAAAAGTGCACGGGAAATATTATATTCCCTTTTTAATGATTTATAAATTATATCAGCAGGACTTCAAACTGTCACACGTAAATATACAATACACTACATTAAACATTTGATGTGTTTGATATGCGACTTAAAACTTAAAAAATCAGTAATTTAAATATAACGTTTTATTTCAACCTTAATTTTCACGATCGGGATATGTACCGAGCATCGTTAAAAAAGGATACTTCTTGCTACCATTATCGTAGTTTCATATAAAAAAAACACATATTAAAGAGTCAATTGCTTTAGTAAATTAACAACTATAGTTTTTATGTAATTTCGTATTAAATCTTCAAACTAAAGACAGTCACACTTCAGATAATCAATATACTTTTAATATAAATTGAAACAAAGAAAGAGTCAAATAAATAACCTGTGGCATTTGTTTTCGCAGTCTCGTATTGTTAAGCAATAGAAATAACAGTTATCACCATTATTAAAAGTGGCTTTATCGCATTAAGGGTCCAATAAACAGGACAATGTTGCATGACACACCGACATCAATCACCTGTCGGCATGATATGTCATAAGGTACCCAAGGCACCCTTTCTCCTGCTATGTGACGATATCACCAATCGATTTTTGTAACTTTATTCAACATGCATTTTGTTTTAACGTGGCAGCATTAACATAATATGCATTTAATATAATACAATACAAATAATACAAAATATATAAAGAAATGAAATAAAAAATATAAAAAAATTAAAATGATGATAGTGATGACGATGATAATGATGATGATGATGTTGTTGTTGTTGTTGTTGATGATGATGATGATGATGATGATGATGATGATGATGATGATGATGATGATGATGATGATGATGATGATGATGATGATGATGATGATGATGATTACGAACGCAGAAAGCTCGAACGCACAAACGAACTAACGAACAAACAATTTGACGGACGCATGAACGAACGAACAAAATAACAAACGAGCGCACGAACGACCGACCGACAGGCCGGCCCGCTCGCTCGCTCGCTCGCTGACTGACTGAGTGACTGAGTGACTGAGTGACTGACTGAACTGACTGACTGACTAAAAGACTGATTGACCTGACTGACTGACTGACTGACTGACTGACTGACTGACTGACTGACTGACTGACTGACTGACTGACTGACTGACTGACTGACTGACTGACTGACTGACTGACTGACTGACTGACTGACTGACTGACTGACTGACTGACTGACTGACTGACTGACTGACTGACTGACTGACTGACTGACTGACTGACTGACTGACTGACTGACTGACTGACTGACTGACTGACTGAAAGAAATTACGAACGAACGAACGAACCAATAAACCAATGAACAAGCCCACGTACGCACAAACGGAATAAATAGATAAATAGATAGATAAATAAATAAATAGATGAATGAATAAAGAAAGTAAGAAAGAAATACATGAACGCATGAATAAACGCATGAATGAACGCGTGAATGAATGAATAAATAAATAAATACATAAAAAAAATACATTAATACATAAATGAATACATTAATACATAAATAAATGATTGAATGAAACCCTGTTCTGCTTACAATAATTTGATTATTATTTTTGGTATTTCATACTTAAATATAATTAAACTATAAACAAATCCCTAGTGTTTTCAAAATTATTAATCTATTCACTGTCAGTGTGCAATATATTTAATCTTAAATTGTTCTAAATTCATTTATTAAAATATAAATTTATAACCAATATTTCCATTCTTTATTGTTTTAAGACCTAAAAAGGCGCTTTTCTTCATTATTTTCAATAAATAATCGAGAGATCGAGATACCGTGACCTAATACCTTTTCCTTCGTAATCTATAAATAACCTATTTATTTATAGATCTTTTATCCAGGTTATCTACAGGCTAACCCCATACCAAATGGTATGATGGTAATACCATTGCCTGTCCGTACAGGCTAACTCCGTTAACCTAAGGCCTGTTGAACAGACTAACTCGAGTCGTATCGGGTGATATAGCTTGGATAATTAGTTGTTTACCTACGCTTAACTAAATGTATTTGACAACCAAATGCTGATCTTAATAAAACACTTCCATTAAAGGTTGTTAATGTGATTTGTGTAAAGAGATTATGTTTAATGTAAATCCTAACTTGTTGTTCTATTTGTTTCTCTTGAAAAAAGGCAGCAACAGCAATTATTGAGTGAGTTATTGCTGACGTCTAAAGAAGTGTAGCAGGTTTCTCTCGTTGTAAAGATTATTGTTATATTGTAGTTTTAACCCATTTATGCCTAGTGGACTCTCCCATCCTTCTAAATTGGAACCTTTTATTTCCAAAATAAGGGATGTTTAATATATTTATTTCTATCTTTAGAATATTTCTTACAGAAATTCCTTTAAGCAAACAGCGCAGACCCTGAAGAGACGCCGCATAATGCTACGCTGTTTGCCAAGGCCTTTTTTCTAGACGCTAGGCATAAATGGGTTAAA
This sequence comes from Dreissena polymorpha, assembly GCF_020536995.1. Taxonomy (NCBI): domain Eukaryota; kingdom Metazoa; phylum Mollusca; class Bivalvia; order Myida; family Dreissenidae; genus Dreissena; species Dreissena polymorpha. The sequence continues at coordinate 61,222,900 of NC_068364.1, read as the reverse complement.
TATTATTGATTTTGTTACAAATTAAGTTTATTTTCATGCTAACACGGGAAACATGTGTTGCCGTTCGGGCGTTTAGGGTTCTTTCTTCGAACAACACGTTTGGGTTTCTAAATATATTATATTTATGATTTAATATCATAAACATACAGGTTGACAGCATGAATGATATGCAAAGAATGATTCTCTTATAATAAGTATACATTTCAATTATATGTAAAATGATGTGTTCCGACGGTAGTATACCAACAGAATTAATACACAAATACAACTATTTAAACAAAATAAATACAATAATACAACCGACAGACATGAATATAAAAGATGTATAAAATGCATATTTACCTAAACATATTATATTTATGAGTTAATATCATAAACATACAGGTTGACAGCATGAATGATATGCAAAGAATGACATTCGAAATAGTCATTCATGCACACGGATGTGGTTGAGTGAATAAACTCATGCTTGACAAGCCAGTTAACGTATTAAAATGTTAGTAAAAACAGTTCATCTTTCTACCCAGTCTCTACATACTGAAAACTAATCAACTACTACAAAAGAAAGCTACTAATCCTATTTACAGTTAAAATCTACTCTGTCCAACCATTGAACAATCAGAGCAATGTTTCCTTTGAAAATAATTTACTTCAATATCATTCAGAATAAATATATTTATGAACTTAATATATTTACAACAACGACAATTTAAATACGTCTATAACATGCTGGAACTTATATTGTTGAACCATCGGCTCCATTTAAAATTTAATCTCGATTAATATAACACGCTTCGGTTGCAGGAACACGCGATCAAGTTCAATATTTTAGCTAAATCACCTCGCACTTGCCCCTGATAAACCTGTGTGTCATTGGTTGGATAACTCAAGAACATTGGCCAATAGAAGTCTTATTTGTAAACAAAAAGTTGTAAACATAAATTTTATAGTGTACTTAAGCAGGGCTATATAAACAGGTCGCTGCAAGCAGCAAATAAATGTCCATGGATATGTAATCGAATTATTTTGGTTTCAAAGCTTTTCACAAATGTCAATTTTATGTAAATGAATCTGTATGGGTCTATATTGGGAATATCTGGTTGTCCTGTGTCGGACGATGCATGAAACTCGAGTTTTAAGACTTAAGTCAAGCCATTTGCCCTTATGTTACAAAAGATATATGATAACTCTCTTAGTGAGTGCATCAAAGAAAGGGGTCCACTTTGAAACAAGACTGTGGTCATTATGTCACACTATTACGGAATACCGTTAGGCCATCGTAGTTACACATTAAAATCCAGAGGGCGACAATGAGATAGTGCGAAAGTACGATGGCGACAATTCGATAGTACGATGACGACAATGCGATAGTACGATGGAGACAATAAATCCGTGAAATAGCGGATGAGTCCTTTATCTTGACAACATCAATGCATTCTTTCCAAAAAGGTATTGCAACACGATCGATCATAGCTGAAAATAACAGAAAAGAGACGGGCATGCGTGTAAGTGCACTCATATGCGATGAGATAATTTATAATGGTTTACCCCTTTAAGACGGTAAGTCTCGTTCAAACTTTAAACAAAACATAAAGTTGTCTATAGGGTGAAAAACGGGTGAATATGTCAAGATGTCGCATCTACGGTATCGTTTACACTCCATTGGTACTGGTAACAAAAAACCACCAATTTTATTTTGTCTAAACCCCAGTCGATTTACGTATACATAAAACAACAATTGAAATTTTTGCCAATATCGTTTACTTTACGGCATTCAAAAACGATTATATTTACTCATGCGCTAAGAATAGTTCATAGATTGTAAACTTCATTCATAAAATTTCCCCGTCAAGTGGCTGTTTACGATACTGCTGACGTACGTGATACGGATGGATTGTGCCCGTTGATACACTATCGAATTTTAACTTAAGATCGGGTGGGCTAAAAAGTACAGATGTAAATGTATGTAGGTCATTTAACATAGACGGTATTATCTCTTATACGCACGATAGCTATTTTAGAGTAGTGGCATTTTAAGAGTAATGGTATTCGTGGAATAGTGCGTAGGTTTGTCTTTGTGGTTTATTTTAAACAAAATTCTGTTATCATTAAAGTAATTGTCGTGTGTATTGAAGCATGAATCCTTAAATCGCAAATGTGCACGCATGCGCAGGTTTGTACACTCTTGAATTATTGTTCAAATTTGCGGCTGCATGCATTTGAAATTGCTTACACAATTATTGATGAATTATATCTTTTCCCTGACGTATAAAAATTTGGAACTTTGCTGTTTTAAACCTGATGTTATTACTTGCATTTAAGTATTGAGTACTGGAATCAATATCCTTATATCCCTGATAATATGAGTCATGTTCTGAGAAAACTGGGCTTAATGCATGTGCGTAAAGTGTCGTCCCAGATTAGCCTGTGCAGTCCAGGCTCATCAGGGATAACACTTTCCGGCTTAATAAGATTTTTGCTAAGAAGAGACTTCATTTAAACGAAAAATGTCATAAAGGCGGAAAGTGACGTCCCTGATTAGCCTGTGCGGACTGCAATGGCTAATCTGGGACGACACTGCACGCACAAGCATTTTGCCCAACTTTCACAGAACAAGATACATATGATGTACTTTCTTGCTGTTAAGCCGTGCCCGGCTGGCTCAATTTGATGAGCGCTGTACTCGGAGTCCGGATTTCGTCAGTTCGATCCCTAGATCAAGTAGGTTAGCTGTTTGAAGACTAATAAACCATACATTATGGCGAGAAATATCTCACATGTATGCCAACAGTTCATGGTGGTGATAAGCATGCAAGCATTAAGTCGAATGCTATCAGAAAAAATAGAATATGTGAAAGTTAGTAGGACAAGAGGTTTGGGAACCCTTTGTTGAAATTCATGCGCTATATTATAGGTTCATTAAGGCTTAGTAATAAATATTTTTTTAAATCGTCGAAATCGTCTCAAACGATTTATAATCTTCTTTATTTCTCTGTTACTCATCCATTAACGAAACACTATTGAACATTATATATACATTTGGGTCGTCAGTGTTTCCCGCTTGTTTAAATATAAATGTACATTATTATTTTTAAATGGTCTAAATTTCATTTCCCAACCTTTGAATGATTTCATTTATGTCACGATGAACGGGGTTTTATAAAACCAGTGCAAGACAGTGGAAGAATTATGCAACACTAATTTTTTCTACAAATGTACACTCGTGCCTTTGCACGCTATGGTACGGAGTCGGTTCATCACGTCTGACATAAGCAATGTTACAGCGTTGCGTCTTATGTTAACAGAGCACAACCTATATGGCTTTCGTTGAATATGAATAATGAACTTTCATTTCGGTCGGAAATGAATTTGCAAACGCACTTTCGTTTTGTGTGTATATAAATTACAAACAGTTGTCCTATGTAAAAGGCTTACAACATTAGATAATGAACGTGATGTATGAGAATGAACCCTTATAACGTGTTATGTATAACCTTTTTAATAAATCTGGCAAACGCATATTATATATTGAGTAACGCAAATTTGAATATAATGTTGATAATATGAGATGTTTTTGCAACACGCTTCGTTTACTTTAAACATGTTATCTGGTGTTGTGATAATCGTATGATTATGTAGATGTATATGATAAAACATCATATATTCGTTTTTGTTTTTCTTTTGTTTAAACCCATTTATGCCTAGTGGACTCTCCCATTCTTCTAAATTGGATCAATTTATTTCCAAAATTAGGGATGTCTAGTATATTTATTTCTATATTTAGAATGTTTCTAACAGAAATTCCTTAAAGCAAACAGCGCAGACCCTGATGAGACGCCGCATCATGCAGCGTCTCATCTGGGTCTACGCTGTTTGCCAATGCCTTTTTTCTAGACGCTAGGCATAAATGGGTTAAATGTATTTTGATTTCTCGTTTTGGTGATACGACTACCATTATTTGCATTTTTTAAAATGATCAATCCCTGTGTATATAAGTTCAGCTCTTCAAAAAAATGAAGTAAATAAATAAATAAATCATTTTATGGCGGTTGTTCCTATCATGTCCTTGGAGTCAATACTGACCATGCACCAGGTGTCACATGATTATATTAACTTAAGAGTAAATAACTTTAAAACTGTTCTCTTATATGCTTTAATGTATAAATGCAAACTTTGGTACTAAAGAGGTCCAGTATAATAAAATAATACAATTTAAGAAAGAAATGTTTCACTACCACTCTAGGTTTGTATTATTGACATTTTGAGTTTAGAGTCCTATTCGGTGAATACACACGTCCGAGTTCTTTTTGTTCAGCATTAGTTTCGTCAATATATTTATTTAATTCCCTGATGTGTAATGTCATTTGTTTCTTCAAATCTGTGTCAAATGTAGCAAATGGTCATGTTAACATCTTGTCAACAAATCCTTATTCAAGTCTTATTTGCAGCCACTATAAAAATGCGTGCATGTAAATACTCGCATGACTAAACTAATGATTTTATCTATTTCAAACTTGCTGTCATAAATATGAGTCGCGTTTTGAGAAAATTGAGCATAATGCATGTGCGTAAAGTGTCGTCCCAGATTAGCCTGTACAGTTCGCACAGGCCAATCAGGGACGACACTTTCCGCTTTTATGACATTATTCGTTTAAATGAAGTCTCTTCTTAGCAAAAATCCAATTAAGGCTGCACAGGCTAATCTAGGACGACTCTTTACGCACATGCATTATGCTCAATTTTCTCAAAACGCGACGCAATATGTTATTCAACATCTACCGCACTTTATGAACTTTTCATTTGATGTGTACGTGTACATGAACTGAGAAAATTGCAAAGGAACATTTTTTTCTGGATGAATAATATTTTTATCTCACTGATTTCTGAAAAAGAACTAATTTGCTCTAAAATTAAATTTTATACTAATGAAATTATAAGATAAAATCAAGAGCTGAGAAATTCGGTTGCAGCTCTCGATCGTTTGAATCATACACTAAAATTAACCCGTGCTTTGCACGATTTGACACGATTTTTCTATTTACGTATAGCGGTTACTCATTCATTTCATTTCAGCTCTCGTCAATTGGTTACCATCTACCCAATCGTTGAAATAACTGTTTTATCTGGGCGGATCAGATCACCATGCACGGAAAGCTCCGGACAGCCTGCAGGACCTGCATCACACGACTTTCTTTGCGCAAAGAGCCGGGATTGCCATCTGAGTGATCGACAAGAAGGAGGAGGAGGAGAAGAAGAAAAAGAAGAAGAAGAAGAAGCAAATTCACTTAAATGTCCTTCGGGTATTGTGTTCTTCTGTTTAATGGCAGACTTTACGTTGTTTTTTATCACAAACATTACATATCTCACCATATTACTGTTTCGTGCGACCACTTGTTATAAATTTAATTGAAATTCGGAAAGTACGGGCCAATTCTTATTTTGCGGATATAATAATTAAGGCGTCAGTTTTTTCAGAATATGATAAATATTCACTCAACACAGCTGCTTCGCTGCTGATCATAACTACGTTATTATAGGACCGTGCTCTGTGAAAAAGGGGTTAAATGCATGTGCGGAAAGTGTCGTCCCAGATTAGCCTGTACATTCAGCAAAGGCCAATAAGGGAGGACACTTTACGCTTTTATGATATTTTTCGTTTTAAGAAAGTCTCTTCTTAGCAAAAGTCAAGTTTAGGCGGAAAGTGTCGTCCCTGATAAGCCTGTTCGGACCGCACAGGCTAGTCTGGGATGACACTTTACGCAAATGCATAAAAAAACATTTTCATAGCACGCGACCCAAATCAGTTTATAGCGCTGACCGAATTTCGAGGAGACACGCGCGTTCATAATAATAGTCCGCTTTTAAAAAGCTATGTTACGTCACCACTCGAACCACCACTGACAATTTACTTTAAAACAAGTATAACGTCACACTAAGCATAGCCTGTTACAAGTACTAACAGTTAAATGGACGAACCTAAAAAAAGTTGGTTCACTGCAACCTTACCTAGATATAACGCAGGGATTATCATTGTGTCACACCGGTCTTACTGACAATAACGTGGTGACGTCACCATCTATGTATAGAATGGTGTCAACTGGGATGAGGGCTGAAACTGGGCCACACTGGTAGAAATTAATGAGGCGTTTCAGTATATGTGTGCTGTTCGTGTGCTGCCTTATGTATACAATAGGTGTTAGTTGGGTTTCCGAGCCCCACGTGTATTATGCAAAATGTACTACAGCAATTTAACTGCCAAATATAATTGATTTGATCTCTCATCGTTATAGTACAATCAAAATGTTCCGAAAAGGTAAATAAGGAGTGCAAAGGAAATAAACAGAAATTACTCATTCAAATTGGGAGGCGGAAAACTACAACGGGCGAGGCATGGTCAGGGTGATAACCCCCAAAAAGGGTTAGGGTAAGGGTTAGGGTTCGGGTAAGGGTTAGGGTTGGGTTTAGGCTAACCCAAACCCTAACCCGACCCCTAACACTAACCCTAACCCTCTAACCCCCCTTGCGCAATACCATACCATGCCTCGCTTAAACTTACATAACCTTTCATTCGCTTTATCTTTGATCTCTTTTAATATTCAAAAAAGCCATTTTATTACTCGTTTCGTCCGCGTACCTGATTTTTTTCTGATTAGTTATCAAATTTATGTAAAATGTTTGACAAAATCCCTATATATGTTCCTGATGGGTACACTATATATATATGGACAGCATTCTGGATAAATCGGGCTTACTGAATCTTCGTAAAATATCGTCTGTGATTAGCCGGTGCAGTCCACAGAGGTTAATTAGTGACGAAACTTTTCACATAGACCTGATTCCCGATAAAAAGAGACTTCCTTAAAACAAAAACAAAAACATTTATATGAGTCGCGTTCTGAGAAAACTGGGCATAATGCATGTGCGTAAAGTGTCAACCCATATTAGCCTAAGCAGTCCGCACAGGCTAATCAGTGACGACACTTTCCGCTTGAATGGTATTTTTAGTTTCAAGGAAGTCTCTCCTTACCGAAAATCAAGTTAAGGCGGAAAGTGTCGTCCCTGATAAGCCTGTGTGGACTGCACAGGCTAATCTGGGATGACACTTTACGCACATGCATTAAGCCCAGTTTTCTCAGAACGCGACTATATTTATATAAGTGAAAAGAAGCGTTCTTGATAAGCGTGTGCAGACTGCATAGGATAATATAGCACGATATTTTACGCATATTGATTAAGCGCGGTTTTTATTAGTACTTTAGTTCATACAAATTCATGCTTGGGGGCTTGGTCATTGCTGCAGTCCACTTTGCAGTTGAGGTCATGCGTGCGATCGTCAGATATATTGATATACATGTACAGTGTAGCACGTGTAGTGATCCGTGTCTCTTTCAATTGTTACGAGCATTTACTTCGATGTAGAATACAATGCATGTCGTGCGTTATTTTCATGTGTCAATGTAGTCAATTTATGTATTACCGTATGTACGTACTCATCACAATGCATTTCGTGTGACCACTTCATTCCAATTGTTCCAATAATACAACAACTGCATTTGAAGCAATAAGTGATCTTTATCTAAGTGAAAGATTTGGGGAACAACAATACTGGGAATTTGAAATAATGAAACAAGGCGCATACGTGGCTTTACACAAAGGGACAAGGTACAACATTAAATAATGTATTTCCAAAACATTGATGGCGATTCGGTGCATCTCATCAACATTACACTGGCAATAACGCACTATTAGGAGCACACTTTATTAACCCTTTGCATGCTGGGAAATTTGTAGTCTGCTAAAATGTTGTCTGCTGAATTTCTAAAATTAGCATCTTCTTTGATTTTTTTTCAAAGAATAGTATCAGAATAGCAAACAGTTTGGATCCTGATGAGACGCCACGTTCTGTGGCGTCTCATCTGGATCAGAACTGTTTGCAAAGGCCTTCAAAATTCGGTTCCAGCACTGAAAGAGTTAACTTGAATTGAACTGGTTTCTTATGCATAATTATTGTGTCTGTTCGATAATTGCAGGAGTTGTACTAAACCCAATTATTTCCTAATATATCTACTTAGAGAGATTAATGTTATTGTTACATGACATCTATTATATCAGAGTTTAAGTATACATTAAGATGTCTTGTTTAATATCAGAAACTTATGGTACTTTAATATATCGTTAATAATATCAGATTTCAATTACCGGGTATCACATGCACCACAACATTTTAAGTATATTAATTAACCATTAAGTGCCATGTTAATTGTCAGAATTCAATTTTACGTTACTCGTCGTTATAATAGCAGGGTTTTAATTTACCTTTACGTGTAATGTATACTAGAGTTTAATTTTGCCCAATCATTTCACGTATAATGTCACTTAAAGGTCTCCAAATCTGTATTATTAAGTGTTTTTGAAACGAATATGGACGACAAAACCTTTTTGATTTGTAGTGATATTATTGTTTATATTCGTACATATACGCACATTTAATTCAAACGATATTATTCTCCCGTAGAAACGCAACTACACTATACAAGACATGGGTTTGTAAGGACGAGGGTCCAAAAGATAATCTGATATGGTGCACATTTCGTCATAATTTCTGTTGCTTTTATCATTCGGCGACTCGTGTGATTATATGAATATGCCGATGGTCTAGTCATTTCGACGGAATATTCAATATACACTTACATCTACTTGTAAATGTGCGTAGTGCCGCGACCAAAACAATATAAGTACAGGATTGTTTTGCCTTAAGATGGGCCGGAAACAATCAATTGTTATCACAATTAACGTCGAAATTTCGAAGCTTAGCCGAACAATGCATAATCGTGTGAAGCAGCAATGGCCACAAGTGATCTGCCATTCAAACATTCATGTGATTAACACCATTTCGTGGAACTAAGGCAACCTTTAGACGTTGGCATGTGTTTGATTAATTTAAGACCGTCATAATCATCTGATCTCACATTCGGGAAATCCAGCGATGTTTATGCACTGTAGCTCATTAATGTGCGTTTCAAAATTACATGTACATAATATAAATATGTTTGAACAAACGAGCAACGCATGATGGGAGGGGGAACTTCTTCTAGGCACGAGGTCCTTTATTGGTAACAAATGACCAATTGTTAAAACAATACCATAACACAAAGTACTGTACATAACGGCCCATAATAGGTTCAAAGCTCGTGATGTTTTTTTTTCGGGATATCATCTCTCAACAGAAGCTACTTGAAAAAGTTGTTATCGAGTGGTCTGTATGACATTTTCCCGTTTGTGTGTACCCCTAGCTATATCATCAACACCCAAAGTAGTAGCGCTTGAAATAAAATTAAACCGTACTATACTTGTAAGTAGTTCAAAATGGTTCTGTTAAGATGTTAGTGTTTAATTATACAGCAATTATAGTTGACGCACATGTCTTGTTTGGGGCCTTGTTCTTTCTGCCTATTTTGACTCATTTAACACAAACATCGTACTATGGGAAATTTGTTTACATAACAGTGCTATGGTCTTTCTTGGTCTCTTAAAATCGTGTTTTGTGGCGCAACGGTATACAAACAAAACTCAAAACTTTAAGTGTTCGAGATTCATGTGGGAATAAAAGCAACATTAAATATCCATTTTCACTAGAATTTTGATACATATCAATGACCATAACTGAATTATCATAAACCCTAATCGGTTATTCCAAAATATTGAGATTTTCCTATTTAAATCTATAAAGACATGCATTTAATCAATGGCTCATATGCTTTCTTCCGTAGATGTCTGTTACTCACTCGCTTTTGGTTTGATCATAGTATATTTCAAATAAACAATACATTTGAATTTAATTTGAATTATTAAATCTCCCGAATGTGTTAAACCAATTACACATATACCAAAGCCTCAGATGATTTATTATTTATCTATTGACTTTGAATGAGTTTCGCTATTGGATAATCATGTAATGTTGGTACGTGTCTTAAAGGGGCCTTTTCACAGATTTGGGCATGTATTGAAGTTTGTCATATGATGCTTTATAATGATAAATGTAAACAATGGATCTAAAAAGCTCCAGTAAAAACAAGAATACAACTAAACAAAGAAAAAAGTTACCCTCATCTGGGCTCGAACAAACCCCTATCAATATACCACTGGAGTAAAAGTCTAATGCTTAGACCATTCGGACATCCTTCCTCATACAATGAATGATGTATTTTATACAAGCAATCCTCGCAGTGTCGCAAAATATAACGACAGCAACAGAACTCTCCAAATTATTCAATCGTTTCGCGTTGCAACGGTTTATCATTTTCTTTTTTTTTAATCGTCAAAAGATGCATACAATGGATATTTTAGAGCACGGTAAATGTTCAGCACCGTTTCCTCACAAATATCATAAATACGACGAAAATTTGCTAATCCGAAACTTTTCTTTATTTTGTCAATTTACCAAAATGTGAAAAGGTCCCATTTAAAGACGTCCTTATTATTCAAACTATAAATCTAGGCCGAGGTTTTTATTAGTTTATAAATTATAAAAAATAGCTTTTTCAGACTGTCACGCATATGCTGAATCATTGGTGTGTTCAGTGTTGTAAAGGAGCGAACTCCTACTCTTATAGAGACGCATTGGCTCCACGATCTCGCTTTTTTAAATTTCTTTTAATCTTGCAGTCAAGGATAACCCATCAAAGTGCAAGCACTTATTTCCAATTGGGTCCTTTGGTTTTGCTGAAGAGACAGTAAGCAGAAGAGACAAGTATTGAGATACAAGGAATCCGGGTGCGATACCCTAGCTCTTTACGAATAGATCCCTTGGGTCTTTTACGTGCTAAGTGTATAGCACCAATACACGCGAAAATTACCTGGGTTTCATATCAGTACATCTCTAGTTTGATGGGAAACACTTGAAACATTTCTGAAATGTCCAGTGTCCCGACCAGGAATTGAACCGGGGACCTCTGGAATGGTAGACCAGAGTGTTACCACTCGACTATCGCACCACCACATCCGCTTAGTCATCGTATGATACATTCAGCTGCACACAGGGTCGCAGCTGGAACAACCGACCATAAAGGGTCGCATTAAAAAAAAAAAAAAACCACCCCAAAGGGTCATAAAAAAGTGTCGCATCTGCAATAAATCGGTCTCAACGGGTCGCATCTGGAAACAAAAGAATTGCAGTTAGAAAAAGCCGGTCTCCACAGGTCGCATATTGAAAAGATAGCTTCTTAAGCTTCATAGCTTCTTAAGAAAATACATGTTGAGATATTGACTGTTTGTGTGTGAATTTCATGAAACTGTAATACCGACATGAAACTGTCATACCGACATGAAACTGTAATACCGACATGAAAATGTAATACCGACTTGAAACTGTAATACCGACGAACACTGCACTTACAACGCACATACTTGTCAGTGTAGGCTTATAATTAACAATTTACTTATATCGTGTTCAGCCAGTGATCATCGGCGAGATAAAATTGATTTCAAATCGGAAAGAGACTCTTAAATATTAATCGTAGCCATCTTGTTGATTGAAAGTCATTATCTTTCCTCTGAATGTGTTTCCCCATAATGGCCTGTTTTCCACTGATAGGCTGTCGTGACGCGCGGAAGCCTAATCTTACGGATCTTATCATCCATTTTCAAGGCATCGCGGAAGATGACAGCCAAAGCTAATTACAGATAAAACTTATCAAACGCATGGCTCGCAGTTAATTTCACTTACAAACATCATGTAGACAAAGGCACTCTTAATATGAATAATTAACATTTATGGGTTGTATTTGTCTGCATTTCGCAGTACATAGTTGTAATAACTTTAAATGAAGACTGTACAACTGCTATATTAACATTTAACACAAGCTGGTATCAGTATTGTGTGGATGTTCCAAGTACCCTAAAGATGCATTCATTCGCAGACCAACGTCTTCTGATGTCACGGCCAACAAAAGGGGTTAAGGCTTAAGCCCCCATCCCCCTACTCAACCCCCACCCCGCAAACACAATACACTAAAAAAATGTTTGTACCAAACACTGTCTGTTCTGTAAAGACCTAATTCCATTACTATTTAAAGTGCGATGTGTATTGTTGTTTTTTTCCAAAATGTTAACGAATAAGAGACAGGTTATGGAACCATGCACATATGAAATGTGAAATATGAAGAATATTGTAAAGCCACTATGCTTTATATATGCACGCCCGGCATGATACATTTTTTTTATTCTGTTCTGTTTCTTGATTCTTAAGCATGTGCTATTCGAAAACTGTATGAAAATGCACCAATGTTCGTGTTTTTAACAGAACCTCGGTTGCAAAAGAATAATATACATGCATACTGCAATTAAATGTGTTGGCAATACATAAATACGAGCCGTGTTCTGAGAAAAATGGGCTAAATGCATGTGCGTAAAGTGTCGTCCCAGATAAGCCTGTGCTGTCCGCACAGGTAAATCAGTGACGTTTCTTTCCGCTTTTATGGTATTTTTAGTTTCAAGGAAGTCCCTCCTTACCGAAAATCAAGTTTAGGCGGAAAGTGTCGTCCCTGATTAGCCTGTGCGGACTGCATGCGCGCAGTGTCGTTTCAGATAAACCTGTACATTCCGCACCGGCAAATCAGGGACGACACTTTCCGCATAAACCAGATTTTCGATATGAAGAAACTTATTTAAAACGAATATTCCATTTACGCGGATAGTGCTGTCCCTGATATTTAGTTTAACCAATTTATGCCTAGTGGACTCTCCCATCATTCTAAATTGGATCAATTTATTTCCAAAATTAGGGATGTCTAGTATATTTATTTCTATATTTAGAATATTTCCTACTGAAATTCCTTTAAGCAAACACCGCAGACCCAGATGAGACGCCGCATCATGCGGCGTCTCATCTGGGTCTACGCTGTTTGCCAAGGCCTTTTTTCTAGACGCTAGGCATAAATGGGTTAACTATGTATTTTTATAACTCTGTACACTCAATTGTAATTAATGTATTTCTATATCAGTTCAATTTGATACTTTGTTGTTTTTTTGCTGTGATTTTTGGAAGGGTAATTGGACTTTTATCTTAAATGATAATGAAACAAACATCCTATTTAAATATTGTAAAACAGTTCGCGGTGGTGTAATTGATTAAATGTAACACCATATACACAGTATTTACACTCAACAAAATATTTAACCTAAATCAACAGTGGAAATGGATGCATGTTTCTTCACCTCCGAAGAATAACAGGTTGAAATATCAGCAATATGGATTTAACTCATACATTCCATACCAAAACAAAATGGAGGAAACGCGAAAACTTCGGTTGTAAACAATGCAGCCGAAAACGGACTTTGAAATATTTGAAGCAAATTCACGTCTGCATCATAATTCGCTGTATTGTGCGTACTATAAGATATGAAGATCACCCCATCCAAATAAACATATGTGATTCACTATCGGTATCAATGACCGAAATAACAATTTGTGGTCTGAAATCGAGAAAATGTCACGAAAGAAATTCCCCGCCAAAACATCGGATAGTTCGGCCAAATCGATTGGTAAATTCATTGTTATATGAAATGTCGACCCACCCTCTGACACATATGACGAAACAGGAGCTCAAATGTCTCGCTATTTTAGAATATCTTTTAATAGTCTATTTCTTAAAATATGAACGCACAGTGCAGGTAGAGTGCAAGTGCTAACACTACCTGGTTTATGACCCGCATATGAACACTAAATGTGACTCAATTTGTATTCAAATGGCATAAGCAGTCTATCTATTTGCGTATTTCAATTGGTTCATATCTTTTAACTCACCATCCCAGCGAAATGATAGCAGTATGCGAATATACCCTATTAAATACAATGCATTTTGTAATTAAGTACAAGTGTTCTTCCTTGTTGATTTGTTTTCCAATTAATAAATATGCATGGCCATTGCGTGCAATATTTCCGTAGAGAATGGTTTCCTTTACATGAGGTACAGTAAAACTGTTCTCAATCAATGATGTCATGTTATACCATTCCTATTAGAATTCCCGCCATTTATGTAAATATGTGAATATGCATGTATAACAACTTTATATTACAGTAAATACTTGCTTTTATAAGTTGGATTCTCACATTGGTCGATATTCGTGTATGAGACCCGTGAGGCACAGTAGACATCAAGTACGCTGTTTGTTCGTGCGTTCAATTACGAGTTGTCGTTCGTTTGTCCATGAACCACTTGTGTTTTTCGAACGTTTAAGTTCGTTCATGTATGTTTACGAAGCACTTGTCGTCATAACGTTCACGTCCATGACTTGTGTCGTTAGTTCTTACATAGACCACTTGTCGTTCGTGAGATCATGCATGTTTTATGTCCGCACGTTAATTTGCATCCATGCAGCCGTTTTTGTTCGTAAAATCATGAGCTGTGTGTCGATTGTACTCGCATACCCAATAACATTCCCATCCATGGGTCATTGGTCGTTTGTACGCGCCTAACAAGATTCGTTATATCGACTATGTGTTTTGTGTACGCTCATATGCAATTAAACATTTGTTTTCATAGGCTGTGTGCCGTTCGAACGTTCATTGGCCACGTGCCGTTCGACCATTTGTCGTTCGTTCGTTCATCTCCAGTTACGAACCTACCCTTTTACAAACATGAACCGCCATTTGTGATGTATCTTGTACGTTCATGGTTCCCGTTTTGTTCGTAAGTTTCTTAGTGTGTACGTAGAATTTCACCGTGTGTACGTTCATGGACCACTTGTCGATATACACCCTTGAAAAGCTGTCGTGTGTTAGTGTTCATGAGCCACTTGTGGTCTTGTATTGTACATTCATTTAACCTGCCTCCAGACAGAGGAGAGACGGAGAGAGAGAGAGGATGGAGAGAGAGAGTAGAGAGCTGAGAGAGACGCGAGAGGAGCGAGAGCCGAAGAACGAAGAAGAACAAGCAAGCCAGAAAGACAGAAAGCCGAAGAAACCCCCTCATCTCTCGCTCTCTCTCTCTACCTCTCTCTCTCTATCTCTCTCTCTCTCTCTCTCTTCTTCTCACTCTTTCTTCATCCTCCCTTTTCCCTCTCCCCTTCCTTCCTCCGCAAACCAGTTTCCTCCAATCTTTTCGGTCTTAGGCGAGTCTCTCCAGCTGCCCCTATGTTTGGCCAATCTGCTTAGCATCGGCAGGCTTTCGAAGAGTGTGGCCAATCAACCGTCAACGTCTCTCAACAATGTCTTCTTAAACTGGCTGCT
Source organism: Dreissena polymorpha (assembly GCF_020536995.1). Classification (NCBI taxonomy): domain Eukaryota; kingdom Metazoa; phylum Mollusca; class Bivalvia; order Myida; family Dreissenidae; genus Dreissena; species Dreissena polymorpha. Next base: position 61,207,671 of record NC_068364.1, on the reverse strand, counting down.
GCTTTGTTCTTCTCCACATTTCTTCGTTGGAGATCTTGTCTGGCCAGCGGATCTTGAGAATCTTGATAAGGCAGGTGTTGATGAAGACCTTACTTTCTTTATGGTTAGGACAGTGGTTCTTCAGGTCTCTGCTCAAAAGAGGAGTATTGATTTCACGATGGTATTGAAGAGCATAATCTTGTTGGTTCTGCCAATGGCGCTGGATCCCAAGATGTTTTCAGCTGATGGAATGCTGCCCGGTGCGAGTTCTGACATCTGCATTCGTTCCATCCTAATTGTCAAGAATGCTGCCGAGATAGGTAAAGCTGTCCACCTCCTCCAGCGCCTCGCCTAGGAATGTGATGGGTGTAGTGTTCGGCTGTCCACCTTCTCCAGCGCCTCGCCTAGGACTGTGATGGATGTAGTGTTCGCAGCGCCTCGCTTAGGACTGTGATGGGTGTAGTGTTCGCAGCGCCTCGCCTAGGACTGTGATGAGTGTAGTGTTCGCAGCGCCTCGCCTAGGACTGTGATGGGTGTAGTGTTCCCAGCTCCTCGCCTAGGACTGTGATGGGTGTAGTGTCCACCTCCTCCAGCGCCTCGCTTAGGACTGTGATGGGTGTAGTGTTCGCGGTGCCTCGCCTAGGACTGTGATGGGTGTAGTGTTCGAGGCGCCTCGCCAAGAACTTTGATGGGTGAAGTGTTCGCGGCGCCTCGCCTAGGACTGTGATGGGTGTAGTGTTCGGCTGTCCACCTTCTCCAGCGCCTCGCCTAGGACTGTGATGGGTGTAGTGTTCGCGGCGCCTCGCCTAGGACTGTGATGGGTGTAGTGTTCGCGGTACCGCGCCTAGGACTGTGATGGGTGTAGTGTTCGGCTGTCCACCTTCTCCAGCGCCTCGCCTAGGACTGTGATGGGTGTAGTGTTCGCGGTGCCTCGCCTAGGACTGTGATGGGTGTAGTGTTCGGTTGTCCACCTTCTCCAGCGCCTCGCCTAGGACTGTGATGGGTGTAGTGTTCGCAGCGCCTCGCCTAGGACTGTGATGGGTGTAGTGTTCGATGCGTTTGTCTTGAACACCTTACTCTTCCTTCTGTTAATGGTGAGGATCAGTATAGCTAAGTTGTCCGCTTTCATGTTTGTCTTTTCCAGCATATGTTGTTGGTTACTTGAGAGACGAGCTAGATCATCGGCAAAGTCGAGGTATCCCAACTGTTTACAGAGTGTCCACTGAATTCCATTCCGCTTCTGATCCGCCGATGTCTTCGTTACATAGTCTATGGCCATCAGATACAGAAAAGGTGAGAGTAAGCAGCCTTTCCTGACTCCGGTTCCCACTTCGAAGGCGTCCGTGAGTTGTCTGCCATGAACGGTTCTGAATGTCATCCCTTGATAAGACTTCCTGTCGCTGATGTTGGTGACCTTTCCTGCTGGTACTTAGTAGTGTCTCAGAAGTCTCCAGAGGGACTCCCGGTCAACGCTGTAGAAACGCCTTTTCATAGTCGATGAAGTTGACATAAAAGAGCGAATCCACCCCAGGGATTGTTCCAGAATGATGCACAGGGTTGCGATCTGATCCGTGCACGATCACTCCTTCGGAAGCCGGCTTGTTGGTCACGGAGATGCTGGTCTACTGCGTCTTTTATTCGGTTCAGCAGGATGCGATTTAACACCTTAAATGGGATGCACAACAGGCAGACAGACAGACAGACAGACAGACAGACAGACAGACAGACAGACAGACAGACAGACAGACAGACAGACAGACAGAAGACAGACAGACAGACAGACAGGACAGACAGACAGACAGACAGACAGACAGACAGACAGACAGACAGACAGACAGAGACAGACAGACAGACAGACAGACAGACAGACAGACAGACAGACAGACAGACAGACAGACAGACAGACAGACAGACAGACAGACAGACAGACAGACAGACAGACAGACAGACAGACAGACAGACAGACAGACAGACAGACAGACAGACAGACAGACAGACAGACAGACAGACAGACAGACAGACAGACAGACAGACAGACAGACAGACAGACAGACAGACAGACAGACCAGACGGACGGACGGACGGACGGACGGACGGGTAGGCGGGCTGGCAGGCAGGCAGGCAGGCAGGCAGAAACGGACAGGTAAACTTGTCCCAAACTTATTTTTTTAAAACAAGTTGTCACTTTTTATACAATTATTATTATCGAGTGACGATGCCAGTTTGTTCAGCGTTCGTTTTCGGTGCGGATATACCTCATAAGCTTCGAAACACGCACGTTTAACATGGATTAAATGCTTATCCACCAACGGAATTCATTGTTTGATGAGGTATAATGATTCATGGTTCTGTATATATAATTTCCCATAGAGAAAAGCAGGAGAACCGCAAAGTAGATAGATCGTCTTTAAATGAGATTGTGTGTGCATTTCACTGACTTGTCGTTAACTTATCTATAGTAAATAACAGTCAGAAAGATTGCATATATTTTGACTGGTAGAAATGTGTCATATACTACACGTTCTTACAAGTTAACAAGGTACAACAAATTTTGGAGGCTCTGTAGTGTTTACAAAATAGCATTATTCTATGCCGACAATCTAAACAGTATATTATTTGAGCCGCGTTCCGAGAAAACTGGGCGTAATGCATGTGCGTAAAGTGTCGTCCCAGATTAGCCTGTGCAGTCCGCACACGCTAATCAGGGACGACACTTTCCGCTTTTATGACATTTTTTCGTTTAAAGGAAGACTCTTCTTAGCAAAAATCCAATTTTGTAGGAAAGTGTCGTCCCTGATTAGCCTGTGCGGACTGCACAGGCTAATCTGGGACGACACTTTACACACATGCAGTTTTCTCAGACTAAGGCTCATTTATTTCACGCGGTCGGAATCAAACAAGTTTCATGGGAGCTAGGTGAACACGGATTTATCGTCTCGACACTATTCGGTAATGTGACCACATATGGGCCAGTTCAATCTCATCCCTACAGTATGTTTACTAATTAGTTCCTGCTATATCAACAGCTGGCTCGAGGTTTGAATTTCAGTCCTAAGATTCGCCCACGCACTACGACGATACCAGTCTGCTATTGCATCCACTGAGCAATCTTTCCACACCTTGAATTGAACTTGATTGACCCACTAACTGCTCGTCACACCTTGAATGGACCTTGACTGACCAAGAAACTGCTTGTCAGACCTATCCCGCCTATGTTATCGCTCGGGCAAATAATTGACATCTTGGAAGACACAAGGCGCATTAACGTGGCACATTGTTGAGCAGACGTGGTTGGAATGGTGCCGTCTGATAATCAAGACACTGGTTTGAATACGATTATATTGTAGGAATGCATGTTCACACACAATTTTAATGTTAACCCATTTATGCCTAGCGTCTAGAAAAAAAGACCTTTGCAAACAACCTAGACCCAAATGAGACGCCGCATGATGCGGCGTCTCATCAGGGTCTGCGCTGTTTGCTTAAAGGAATTTCTGTAAGAAATATTATAAATATAGAAACAAATATACTAGGCATCCCTAATTTGGAAATAAGCTGATGCCAATTAGAAAGATGGGAGAGTCCACTAGGCATAAATGGGTTAATTTTTATTGATAAATCGTATCGTGCTTACGCGCCGAGTCTGCAACTCAACGGTAGCAGGTACGAGTCCTGGCCGCAACCGAAACAAATCACGTTTTCTGCATTAAGTCTTTGCATGCTGAGAAATTTGTCGTCTGCTAAAATGTCGTCTGCTGAATTTCTAAAATTAGCAATTTCTTCGCTTTTTGAAGAATTCTATAAGAATAGCAAACAGTTTGGATCCTGATGAGACGCAACGTTCTGTTTGGATCCTGATGAGACGCCACGTTCTGTGGCGTCTCATCTCGATCCAAACTGTTTGCCAAGGCCTTCACAATTCGGTTCCAGCACTGAAAGAGTTAAACGCCATCCGAAGTGTAGCAGAAGCAAGATGCATCGTCATTCAAATTACACATGACACAAGCATTACAATTCTAATCATAAACACATTTATCTGCAAATATTGTGATGAATAAACCTTGTTTAAATCCCGTAAGAAAATATCATAGTCGTTGGGCCGTCCATATAGTATGTCACGCTATTTTTGACCATTTTAACCCCCTCCCTTATCCTGTCACAAATCTCGTACTTCATACTTTCGAACATTGTTTATTAACATCTAATTACAAATTCATCTGAAACACACATACAACTGTATTGAATTTAAAATATATAATGTCCTCTTAAAAGAACTACCACGTTATTAAAATGACTTTAACAGTAGAATAGTTGACAAATGAAAGTGGGTATTTATTATATAATACATTGGCTTGGTGTCATATATTTCGAAGAATGGCGAAATATAATTATGTATTACTTCATGATAATAATGATTAAATTATATAAATATTACAACTGAATCCTCAGAATATTCCAAATGCCTCGCTTAGTGACTTAATTATGCAGCAGCTAACATACCAAGGCTTCGCAGCAGCATACAATACGCTAGGGAGAGGAATCATGAAGAACACGTCCGAGAGATACGCATTGTCTTTTCTGCCACCTCAAAGATTTTTCACTGGTCGGATATTAGCCCCCTCACGATGTTTTATTGAGCAGAGAACTGCCCTCCTGCTGAAAAATAGGAGGCGGAGAAGTGCCCTCTTGTCAGAATTGATGACCCGGATAAGTGCCCCCTAAATATTGTCTTCCCCTTAAAGAACACCCTGAGCAGATTGATCCTGCAGGATTTGTCTATTCAGGGGATCTTTTTTTCAATGCATGTGTGTGACCAAAGATTTTTCTCTCCCTTTTTTGCTATTATATCAAGTTTTCGCGGCTGAATTAGTTCATATTTTCCCTGTAGTTCAAACAAAAAGCCCATGAATTAGCATGCAATATAATACAATCTTATGTAAGCTGAAAACAATAATTGATTTGTTTGTTTTCACCAATTACGGGTCTCGACAATAAACCCGACTGCAGTTTTCTTCAAATGTAACGATTCATGGTTCTTGAAGCTGACACAAACTGGAACAGACGATAGTCCCAAGGGGGGCACTTATCCGCCCCTTGAATTATTGTGAGGGGGTGGGGGGCAGATATCCGCCTACTTCCGCCTACTTAATTCAGTGGGGGGGGGCACTTATCCGCCCCTCAAGATTTGATGGACGGGCACCTCTCCGCCCCTTGAAAATAAGGGGGCACCTCTCCAGGAAGGGGCGCCTCTCCGGATAGCTATTTTGACATAAAACAATTTAAAATGTTTCCCGAATTTTTTGAAAATTATCTCTTAACCTATTAAATTTTACTAAAACGATTAATTCGAAAATTTCAATCTCCTTGATCCTGTATACATTTTGTACCGCCGATCAAGCAGTAACGACTGTTTTAGACACATACAAACTTCAAAAGACTCTTGTAAATGCTTATTCTATCCAAGATCAGTAATATAATGATATTCACTACCTCCCCACATACAACCCTTTATATGTGGCCGCCATTGTCCCCCATATCCGTCTGTAAACAATTACAATGTAAATAATTTTAAACTAACACCCAACTGAGCACCTTTGTACAGTTTTCACCGCTGAACCAATAGGCGCCGGCACAAAATCTTCTTATTAGAAGGAGTGTTGTATCAAGAAGAAGAGACAAATTTTAACTAGAAATGGCGCGGCAGAGGCCGACGCGTATCCCAACGCCGAATGTTTGACCCAGGGGCCCCCCAGGGTTGGTAATGGGGCCATGCATAGTTGACCGTATTGTCATAAGAGATGTTCAGTATCAATTTGAAGTAAATCGGTGTAAAAATGAAGAAGTTAATGTAAAATAACCTAAAAATGAGTGAAAATCTCTTACCCGGCCCCACTTCAACCCCATAACCTTTGGCCCAGGGGTCAGATCAAAATTCCAAATAGTGCACTGTTGCACATATGCTCATAGCTACTATGTGTGTTAGTTGCAAGGTTCTGATGCTAATAGTGTAGGAGGAGATAGTGGCCAGGACGGACGGACAGACAGACGGCAGAGTTAACCACATAATAGATTTCCAAATCTAAACGCGGACCCTAAGTTCAAGGTCAAGGTCACAGGGGTATTTTTTTATGTGCATGGAAAGGTCTTGTCCAAATACACATGCGTACCAAATATGAAAGCAATTTCTGAAAGGACGTTGATGTTATGAGCTTTTTTTAAATCGTGGTCGCAGATTTCGAAACTTGGACGCGGACCCCAAGTTCAAAATTTCATTCGCATGGAAAGGTGTTGTCCAGATACACATGCGTACCAACTATGAAAGCAATATCTGAAGGGAAACAGTATGTATGACCTTTTTAGAATCGCAGTCGCAGATCTCGAAACCTGCAAGTGAAAGCTGACCTAAAGTTCAAGGTCAAGGTCACAGAGGTAAAAAAATCTATCCCCATGGAAAGGCATTGCCGCGACTGTCAAGAAAAATATCAAGTATCGCTTCGTGTGTCTAAGTGTCGCCCTTGATGAAAGAATTTCGAGATTATAGATTGCACTATCCGGATTCCGTAACTAACAGATTTGGTAATTTCTACGACATTGCATTATATTTGTGTTCTCATAAATTTTAGATCACATAAGTATTGTTTGTTCAATCATGATATACGCTTTGACGAAAATATGTAAAATTGTTTTCGAAATTGACCGTACAACATGCTAATTTATAAAGCTTTTAACAAGCCGTCGTTCTTGCAGTGGATTCGTAACCTCTTTTTATGCATTGCAATCCAACCCGCAAGGTATCAAGGCCAGTTTGCGGTCAGTTACAGAAATTGTTATATAAAGGCTATCGCGTAAACTATGTGCACTTGATGTTTATTTTGATAAGAAAGATATTAAATGAAGATATTCGCTGATATTATTATGGTATGTCAATCAAAGATTCTTAATGTGCTTTCAACAATTGCATGATAACTACCAGTTTTGATTAATTTAATTAACAATATGCAAACGTATTAATCGATTTATTAAGCATGAGCACGATGATTCACGATACTACATGTATTAATAATGGAGTCAAATAACATTGTCCGACAAACCACAAAAACAGGTCTGTTCGAAGAACGCGCGTATAAATAATTATAAAATATGTACGGATGATTCGTGTGTTGTCGGCTGACCTATTATGCTTTCATTTATTTTCATTCATCTTGTGGTTTTCTATTCTGTCAATATAGATATCTAATCAATAATATCTAATAAAGCGATATAAACCACGAAATCTGCCCCAACACCCTGTAATTAATTTGCGTGTGATGTAGCTAACAACTTAGCAGAAAAAAAGGCATTCGCTATCTTTGATCTCATAGATATAACTTTTAATCGTTCACCAACACCGACCACAATCAAAGCCCTATATCTTTTTAAAAGATATTTCTTGTTACTAATTAATATCACAGCCGCACGCTAACCACCTGAGGAATGTACTCATTCAATAATGAACGTGTAAATCGGTACACGTGTATGAAATCGATAAACACAGGGTTATGTCGTTAAAAGCCGATTTCGCAATCAAAACTGTGAATATCAATTAGTTCCATTATTTTCGACGAGTCGAAACGCCAAAAATTTATTTGTTTTGAGTTTGTATTTGCTGGTAAATAGTGTCATGTCGCAGTCGGATTGATTGAGTGCGCTGCCAACGACACATCCAACTGTGTTTCAGAATCTGCAATAGTCTAAGGGAAATAATTCAAAATGATTACTTTTTCAAAGGGAGCAAACCATACCGAAATATCGATACGTCACTTTGTTATTGTTGAGAAGCGACACCTTAAAAGACCATGACCTTTGCAACGCGCACTTGTCGAATTTCAAGATGGACGACAGACTATAGCTAATATTCCTTCTTTACATACACGAATAAGCGAACGTTTAAGAACTGCAATAAGACTGTAAGGTTTATTTAAAAACTGTGTTTTTATTATATGGTTTGCATCATCTTTTCATGTGAAAACTCCTTCCTACTAGTTCTATTTTGCTTGATCTCTAATGGTATTCCACTTTTGGTTTTAGCAATGGCGACATTAACATTATACTTTATATCCGCTTGTTGAATGCAAAAGTTAATAACGCTGACCAGTAACTTACAGGAACTGAGATACATATTTGAGTATATTAAGTAGTTTGTATCAATACAGAAAAACAACATAAATATCTAAATGATTGAAACTGGCTATGTGTGTCATATAGTCAGTATCAGTCTATTTATAGCTTCTATTAGAAATGTAGACTATACCTACTTCTGTCTTCTACCCTTCAGGAATAAAAAGGCTATATAGTTGTGTAGAACCCAATGGAGACACATAAGTACTCTGATTCATTATGAAGCTCCTGTAGATCTAATTTTTGGCTCTTTTTTTTTAATAAGAATAATGAAGAAATATATTTTTCTTTCTAACTCATTCTTTAAAAGGGCATCTTAATGTGTAGATGGAAATAAAGGGGCCTTTTCACAGATATTTTGAAGTTTGTCATTAAATGATTTATATTGGTAAATGTAAACATTGTATCTTAAAAGCTCCAGTAAATAATCAAGAATAAAATTTAAAAAAGGGAAAAAAAGTAGCAGATTCCAGGGCTCAAACCAGTGACCCCCGAGGTCCTGGAGTTAGTCTGAAGTAAAAATGCATGAGCCCTCTCGGCTATTCCGCCGGGTATACACAGGTTAAATATTTTATACCTTATATAAGCAATCTTCGTAGTTTCGTAAATTTAAACGACAACAACAGAACTGTCCAAAGTATTCAATCGTTTCACGTTGCAACGCTTTATAATTTTTAGGTTTTCAAATCGTCAAAAGATACATATAATGGCTATATTGGGCTATGGTAAATGTTCAGTAATACTGTTTCCTCACAAATATCATAACTAAAACGAAAATTTGCGAATCTGAAACAACTTTTTTCAATTTTGTCAATTTACCAAACCGTGAAAAGACCCCTTTAAAAATAATATAAATTATTCTTATACCTCCACAAACACAGTTAAGGGGGATATATAGGAGTGAACTTGTCTATCAGTCTGTATCAAGTGTACCCTCTCTAATTCAGGATGTTTTCATCTGATCTTCACCAAACTTGGTCAGATGTTGTATCTATATGATGTCTTCATGACGGTCAAGTTCGAATATGGGTCATGCTGGGTCAAAAACTAGGTCACCTGGTCACTTAGTGCGTTTTAAACATTGAGTATGGTGTCCACTCTCTAATTCAAGTAGCTTGCTTCCGAGCTTCACCAAACTTGGTCAGAAATTGTGTCTAGATGATGTCTAGGCCAAGCTCGTACATGGGTCATGGCAGGTCAAAAACTAGGCCACGGGGTCATTTAGTGCGTTTTAAACATTCAGCATGGTGTCCGCTCTCTAATTCAAGTAGTTTTCATCAGATCTTCACCAAACTTGGTCAGAAGTTGTATCTAGATAATGTCTAAATAAAGTTTGAATATGGGTCATGCCGGGTCAATAACTATATCACAGTTATATGTGTGTTTTAAACATGCAGCATGTTGTCAGCTCTCTTATTTAAGTTGTTTTCATCCAATATCTTCACCAGACTTGGTCAGAAGTTTTATCTAGATGATCTCTACGTCAAGTTTGAACATGGTCCATGCCTGGCCAAAAACTAGGTCATGGGGTCACTTAGTGTGTTTTTTAATATTCAGCATATGGTGTCCGCTCTCTGATTCAAGTAGTTTTCATCCGTTTTTTGCCAAAGTTGGTCAGAAATTTTATCTAGATGATCTGAAGGCCAAGTTCGAACATGGGCCATGCCAGATCAAAAACTGGGTCATGGGGTCACTTAGTAAGGTTTACACACTCAGCATGGTGTCCGCTCTCTAATTCAAATAGTTTTCATCTGATCTTCACCACACTTGGTAAGAAGTTGTATCTAGATGATGTGTAGGTCAAGTTCGAACATGGGCTATGCCGGGTCAAAAACGGGGTCACTAAGTGCATTTTAAACATTCAGCATGGTGTCCGCTGTTTTTTGTGAAGACAACATGCAAAATATTCTGTGTCAATGCGGAATTTTGGGGTATTCGTCACATCTGTGACAAAGCTCTAGTTTTATAAGTACTTAAGAAAAAAAAAGGTTGCTTAATGCTTGTTTTAAGAAACGATCAAAAAACTATTTATTTTAAAAACTTGCCCTCATGTACCTTTTTTAGGTGGTGCTGGAAAATCAGGTGTAGTCGTAAAATTGATATGAATGAAATATACATAAAGTACCGCTATATTTGTACACACTGTTATTAAGGAGACTGTAGTATTGTAAACGGTTCATTGAAAACATAGACTTTTGTACGTGTGAACTCAAATCCCAATCCTAGGGCTTGCTTTTTTTTTTATTGCAATCTGTGCATTTTTACTTCATGATTTCATCATTATAACATGGTAGCTTCGGTAGATAAATACCATCAAGAAAGATGGACATTCCATTGTTTTTATAATTGTCTATATTTAGTGGGATGAGCGTTGAATGGTTTCTATCTTTAATAGAGCTCTTTTAGCCAAGCTGAAATAAATGACAGCATGAATTAAAAAACTATTGTTTGCTAAGCCTGGCCCCGTGTTCACAAAACGAATTTGCAATTGAAAATCGATTTAAACTGACATTGATTTTGCCTATCAACTACAATGGCAATCCATTTTCAATGACAAGTAAAATCGATTTTCGATTGCAAAAAATGTTTTGTGAACACGGGGCCTGACTTTACCAAACTATAATGGTTGCTTTGTCATCTGTTCTGTTCTGTTTAACATCTGTGTTTTGCAGTTTTTATTTGCACTTAAAGAAGGTGAATTTCTTGAAAAAAAAACATGTTACCATATTTAAGTGTTTTTCCAAAGGAAATTTACTATACTTGTTTGAACTCAAAGAAAATTGTAAATTGTTGAATTTTCAATAAATAATGCATTTCTTGATAACCATCAAAGATTTTACATGGATATTCAAGGTACTGTTGTTAATTGTTCATAGTGCTGTTGACTCATTTATGATGACAAGAGGAGGTAAATCTTTCAGAATTTTAAAAGAGTTATTAGATTGTTTCATCTTGACTTCTTTATTATAAAAAAAGTTAATGTCGCAGTTCATCCCTAATACACCATTGCCCCTTTTTATGCTCTAGGATCGAATGATCGGGGATATATTGTTTTTGGCCTGTCTATCTGTTATTCTGTGGAAAACTTAAACCTTGGTTAAAGTTTTGCAATAACTTTTGCAATATTGAAGATACCACCTTGATATTTCTCATCGAGTTGCCCATTTTGAGTAGTGAAAGGTCAAGGTCATCCTTCAAGGTCAAAGGTCAAATATATGGCTTCAAAGCGGCGCAGTAGGGGGCATTGTGTTTCTGACAAACACATCTATTGTTATTTATTGGCCACCTTTCAACAGAAACCAAAAATGAAAATAACAAAACACATTTAGAAGTACATTGCCAAAAATGAGTAGTCGGAAGACACATTTTAGTAACAAGAGAAAACTGAAATAAAACTTAAATTACCGGTATGTATTTTTCAAATCGTATACATATTTTAGACCAAGCTAATTTATTATATCTATTATTTCTTACAATAATTACAACTTGATGATAGAGTCTGACCAGTGGAACTGTTACATTGAAGATTTTCTGCAGATAGGAACTGTCAACATGGATCACTCCGAGGGGGATGCCAGTCTTGGGGATCACTTCATGCAGTCGCTGTCTAGAGACTTGCCGACCTTCTCTCATCAGCAGAGGTGAGAAGCGCCTGGCTTTGGTTGCTTGTCACAGGTGGCTTTAATACTTTGTTTCCTTTCTAATTCAGACTCTTATTCAGGTACATGGCAATAAAATGATATTTCTTACGATAGTGTGTAAAGGGTTTTAAATATCTAGCATTATAATTTAACTAAACCCATACCACTTAGATTCGTATTTTGAGGCATTTGTTGTCCCTTAGAAAGTTACATTTAATTGAAACCCGTTCTTACTAGATTCACATTTTAAAGGCTTCATTTTCAACCCTTAGTTACTGATGAGCAGCAAACAGCATAAAATCTGAATAGACTGCGAGTTTCTCGCAGGCTGTTCTGGTTTTATGCTGGTTGCAAGAGCCATTTTCACTTTGCTTCTTATAGGATAAGGGTTAAACACCTTCTGCGCTGAGATTTGGTTAGTTCTAGGACAGCCCTTATGAAAACCCTAGCATCATTTCAAACTATGTAAAGATAATCAATTAATAATATATTTTATTATTTAGTAAGTTTTGTTTAAATATATTATCTTCTATTCTTGTGTATGTTTTTATAACTGCAAATCTTTTGTAAAATGTTGTTATTTGTAGAAAAATGCAATGCTGTCAATAAAAATCAAACAACTAGAAATCCTTCTAAATCTGAAATCGTATTTCAGTGGTAGTCTTTTACCTATAGCCTAGAAATATTGTTTTGGAAATTGTTGTATTTTCTACCCACCTATTGAAAAACATTGTATTTTCTTTAATGATAGTAATGTCAGTTTCAATTAAATCTTAAATACATGTGCCACCAGTTATGCACCACGAAAGCCTTTCTTACCATGACTTAGATTTAATATGTTTTTTATTTTTGTAAAGCTTCAGACTCAGAGCTTTTTAGCCTAGGTATGTGTGGTAACGTTCGTTAATGTTTGTCAACTATAGTTTTGTTACACTCTCATGTTGCTGGTATATTTCTAGTGATCTAGGACTGCAGATGCTACCCCAGAGTCAGGAGAATGCTCGAGTTTCCTATGCTGCGGTGTACGGCTCTGGTCTCAGTTCCCAGCCTGCTGTATCTTCCTCCATGTACCAGGCTACCTCACAGGGAACTACACTGTTTCTCAATAGTAAGGATTCTGCAGAAATCAGAAAAAAAAATATATATGGTGTACACCCATTTTGACAAAGTTATCTTAAAAGTTGATAATTGGGAACTGTTTCGTACGATTTAAGCTGCATCAAATATAAGATAAAAATCTCACATAAGCCTTTTGAGACCACCTGAAAATTGACAAATATCTTTGTCACACTTAATAGCACGTGTTAATGTAAATTACTCTCATTTAAAATGTTTTTACCTACTTTTCATAATGAATTAATGGTTTGATTGATCACATAGTTAAATTGTATTGGATGTTTCTGTTTGTCTTCCTTTGTTCTGATAAAGAATCAGCTGTTATATTAAGGTTGCTTATTAATAGCTCCAGGTGCTGTGCTGAGTGCATTGTGTATTACTAAATGTGTGTACATGCATTCAGAGTTGATTTACAGGTCCGACTGCGTCTTACCGAATGCATCTATCGGCTGACCCGCCCCTGAGTCCTTTAAGGAGAGCTGTGTTATGCGATTTAAATGTAACATTCAGTGGTCCATTTTGATTATGAAAAAATGTTATAATAAGTATACTTTTCTGTGTCACAAACCCTTTCACAGCGGGGATGCCAGTTGAATGTGTTCAAAACACTATTAACTTAGGTTGTTCTTGTTAACAACTAAAAAAAGTATTCTCACACAATCATATGAAATGTTAATTGTCCAACAATTATACTGTTGTTCATCCCATGTCTAGGTTCATTGAGTCCTGGAAGTGTCCCTCAAAATCTGAGCAAGTCAGCCACCTTGCAGGCAGATGAACGCTACCAGCCTGCCGTGTGCAGAGCACAGCAAATAGCACTTGTACCATTTGGTTAGTAGCTTATGATTTATGTGGGACAATCTTGAATAGCAAATTTGAAAGTATGCCTATTGTGTAATAACAAATGAACTGTATTTAATGTTACCTAATGTTATTTAATGTATAAAAGTAATTTTCTTTCATAATCATGTGGTAATACATGTACTCAAATCTCTCTATGTTCTTTCTTCTTAATGATTAAATGATAACAGCTCTCTGTTTTAATTTTCTTTGGTCTGGTGCTTAGCAAAATTGAAAAGAGAAAAAGTGAAACAATAAAATTGAATTTTGAATAATTAATAATTATTTGTATGATGGTTGAATTTGAAATAAAGTGCAGTTTATGTGTAAGCATACTTATTATTAAGTGATTTGAAATTCTCTTGAGTTCAGGATTTTGTTACTTTACAAATTACTCCTTTTTAATCTATGTAAGTTGATCATTTTAAACCTTTCCCACTCAGAAGCAAAGTGAAAACAGCTATGTACAAACAAAACAGCATAAAACCAGAACAGCCCGTGTATAACTCTCAATCTGTTTTATGCTGTTTACTGCTCATCAGTATCTAAAGGTTGAAATTGAAGCCTTTAAAACTTCAATCTAGTAAGAAAGGTCTTAAATTAAATGTAACTTTCTAATGGACTACAAATGCTTCAAAATATGTGTGTATATATATGTATGTATATAAATATGTATCTAAGTGGTAAAGGGTTAATACTGCAAACAAAAGGGACATGACATATTCGTTTTTATTTTATTTACTGATCAGGTAATAAAAATCATATTGCTCCATATCATTAGTGCTTAATGATTAATGATTAAATGGGTACAGCACTTAATGATACATGTAATTTGCTTTGGGTCTGGTACCTTTAAGTAGCATATTTTAACAGAACAATAGTGAAACAATAAGATTGAAATTTGATTATTAAACCACTATAATTATGATGGTTTAATTCGAAATAAATTGCTGTTTATGTGTTACTATACTAATAATTAAGTTATTAACAACATAGATTTGATTTTCCTTTGTGTTCAGTCATTTAACAAATAAGAACTATTCCTTTATTATCACATACAAAAACAACCTGAACTGTCTTAACTGAAAAGATGCTAAAACTGTGAGTAATAATTTATCAATTTACTGTTTATTCTTATAAGGGGCCACAGACTACATCCCAGTTCGACTTGGCCAATTGGCTGCCAATCTTCCCCTTCTGGCAGCCAAACTAACAGCAAACAGCAGCAATAGTAAGGATCCCATGAGATATGTGTACCCGATAGTGTCAGAGGCTAGCATCAGGAGACAGACATACAAGACAGACCTGCATGCCACAGAACCCTTGAATGAATATTCAGTAGAGGATTTATCAGCTGATATGTCAATGGGCAGGGCTGGTAAAATTGGCTCTAGTCAGGCTTATAGCAGTGCATACATTTCAGCATCGATAAGAGAACATGAAGTGCTTTCAGAAAGTGATAGGAAAGATGAATCAGGATATTTGTTTTCATTGGCTGGCATGCAAGCCAAGCCTCTGGTAGCTGGTCCTGTGTATAAGTCAAAGCTTGAAAAGGCTATAGCTCAGAATCAGCTGAGTCAAATGATGCAGAACTCATCCAGAGAAACTAGAGAGGACCCTGAAAGTGTCGAGGCAACGAGAATGTCTGCCTTGTCTGAAAGGGAACTCCATATTGATCAGCCATTGAACATGATGGATGAAGAGAATGAAAACACTGAAGAGCCACTTCAAAAAGAGGTTCATACTATGCCAATAAGCAGCATAAATCGTAACATTCAAATAAGACAAGCTCAAAAGCCACTTCTGCAAAAGAAAACAGTACCTGTGAAGGCAAAAGATGAACTCAGTTCCCTGCTTGGTACAAAAGTGGCAGAGAGGTACAAAAATCTTGTTGGGGACTTGCGGACTTCGGATCAAGATCCTTGCATTCTGTTCTACAACCCTTGCCCAACACAAACTGAAAGACCGATAGTCACAGAGAAAACATACAACGACTACGATATTGGATCCTCAGTGTTAAAAGTCCTGTCTCAACTTCGAGCTGAAGAGAAATTTTGTGACGCTATTCTGTTTTTGGATGAAGGATATGTCAAGGTACAGGAATTGAGTTTCAGTTTATTTTTCATCAATACTAGGGCATATTTATCATGCCAGCTTTTAGTGTTTATAATTGATTGCAATTAATACCCAAGTAGATTCTGTACACATGTATCGGTCTTTTCGTTCATCTAAGGTTGTTAGTGTATGGATTTGAAGTTAAATAATTGGACTACTGTGTCATTATGCAAGTCGTGTTCTGAGAAAACTGGGCATAATGCATGTGTGTAAAGTGCCGTCCCAGATTAGCCTGTGCAGTCTGCACAGGCTAATCAGGGACAACACTTTCCGCCTTAATTGGTTTTTTGCTAAGAAGAGACTTCATTTAAATGAAAAATGTCATAAAAGCAGAAAGTGTCGTCCCTGATTAGCCTGTGCAGACTGCACAGGCTAATCTGGGACGACACTTTACGCACATGCATTATGCCCAGTTTTCTCAGAACACGACTTTTGCTTACCATCTGAATATAGCCCAATAATTGGTCATCTCAACTCCCTGATATGGAATGTTACTGTATCACTTAGCTAATGCCTAAAAAATATTAATAAACAGAAACTATAAAACTCTATTACATGTACTAGTTGTGTGCTGGTAGTTACAATACATGAAGTGTAAATAAAAATATTCAGTGCATTTGAAAAGTTTTTTTTATTAATCCCAGATTAGCCTGTGCAGTCCGCAATCACGGACGACACTTTCTGCCTTAACTGGATTTTTGCATAGAAGAGATTTTCTGCAAACAAATTATACCATAAAAGCAGGAAGTGTTGTCCCTGACAGTCCCTGTGCAGTCTGCACAGGCTAATCTTCACAGAGCCTAGCCCATTTATATAAAAGCCTCACACTTTTGTATTGCACGAAAATTTCAGAACAAACCTCGTCTAAATCAAATCAGGTTTTATTGTTATAGGCACACAAGATTGTACTCCTTGCTGCAAGCCCCGAACTGCAAAAGAAGGGCCAGGACTACAGCAACGCTGAGTTGAAGCTTGTGCTTCCAGAGGGCATCACTAAGGCCAGTGTAGAGACCATGATCAACTTCATATATCATGGATTTATATCCCTATCTGTGGGAAATGTACAGCAGATATACAGGTGAGTTGATGTAAGAATTATGTCGTGTACCAGGGTTCCAGGGATAGCTATTGTGGTAAGTCATCATCCAGCTCCCTGCTTTTTCAATTATTTTTATGCCCCTGGTAGGGTTGCATATAGCAGTTGAACTGTCCGTCAGTCAGTGTGTTCATCCGTCCGAAAACTTTAACATTGCCCATAACTTTCTAGTAAACCGATTCACTTAATACTTGGACACAACATCCCTTTGTACAAGACATTTCTTCTGACATGTGTTTTTGACCTTGACTCCTCAATCCGTCAGTCTGTCTGTCTGTCTGTCAGTCAGTCTGTCCGAAAACTTTAAAATTGCGCATAACTTTCTTACTAGTAAACCGATTCACTTCATATTTGGACACAACATCCCTTTGAACAAGACCTTTCTTCTGACATATGTGTTATTGACCTTGACCCCTCAATGACCTTCAGTCCTTCACCTTATAGTCCAAATTTCTGAAAACTATAACATTGCCCACAACATTCTTGTTAGTAAACCGATTCACTTCATAATTATACACAAACCCCCAATGAACAAGACCTTTCTACTGACGCATATATTTTGACCTTGACCCCTGTATGACCTATACCTTATGGTCAAAATTTCGAAAAACATTACATTTCCCTTAACTTCCTCATTACCTAATATATTAACTTCATACTCACTTTCCATGTTTTTATGCCCCCAAAAAGTGGCATATACTAGTTTTTTAACTGTCCGTCAGTCGGTCCGTCCGTCTGTCCGTTGTCAGTCAGTCTGTCTGTCCGTTCGAAAACTTTAACATTTGTCATAACTTTTGCTATATTGAAGATAGCAACTTGATATTTGGCATGCATGTGTATCTCATGGGGCTGCACATTTTGAGTGATGAAAGTTCAAGGTCATCCTTCAAGGTCAAAGGTCAAATATATGGCTTCAAAGTGGCGCATTAGGGGGCATTGTGTTTCACAAACACAGCTCGTGTTTTAATTAACTGTAAAATTTGATATTGTGACTTTGACTTTGTAGAGATTCTTTTATTATTCCAATTAATTTAAGGATTACCATGAACTTTCACCACTCAAAATATGCAGCTCCATGAGATACACATTAATGCCAAGGTTAAAGTTTTGGGACAGACACACATACAATGACAGACACATACAATGACAGACTTACAGACAGACAGACAGGCCAAAAACAATATACCCCAGATAATTTGATCGGAGGGGGGGGGGGCAAACAAATGTTCATATGGTGGCTTTTTTCTAGATTGGTCTAAATTAAGGATTTAGTCAGACTTAAAAAATGCCAGGGGCATGAAAAGGGCATGGTGACGTTTTTCGTGAAAAATTATGGGGTTTAAATTATGTAAAATGTAAGTGACATGAATGTGCTGTTTCCACTAAAGGCATCCTTCAAGATTTTTTTCCATGAAGTATACTGGTATTCTTTATTAAAAATAAGGTTATGCAAATACCTAGTTATTATTTGTGTTCCTCTTAAAAATTGTCAACAAAAACACAATGGACGTGTCTGTATTTCCAAGAATTTTGTCAAATGAAAGTGTGACAAAAAGGGTGGGACATATTTTAAATGTGTGGACCATAAAAATAAAGGAGGTGGGCTGCATTTCTTTATAAGCAAAAGTTCCAAAATTTATATCCCTGAACTGTTTAATTCCTTTTTGAACAAGAGGGCCTGAAAGGCCCAAAATCGCTCACCAAGATATCATTGGGACAAATCTTCTGACCAAGTTTCACGAAGATCGGAAAATAAATGTGGCCTCTAGAGTGTTAACAAGGTTTTACTATAGCCATATAAGGAAAAATGCCCCACTACCTGGCAGCCATGTTTTTCAACCAACCGGCATCATTTTTTAACTCTTCCAAGATATTATCGGGAGGAATCTTCTGACCAAGTTTCATGAAGATCGGACAGTAAATGTGGCCTCTAGAGTGTTAACAATTTTACTATAGCCATATCAGGAAAAATGCCCCGCCCCTTGGAAGCCATTTTTTTACAAGCAAACATAATCATTTCGAAGTCATCCAAGATATCATTGAGACCAATCTTCTGACCAAATTTCATGAAGATTGGACAATAAATGTGGCCTCTAGAGTGTTAACAAGGTTTTACTATAGCCATATATAGCCATATAAGGAAAAATGCCCCGCCCCTGGTGGCCATGTTTTTAAAGCAACAAAAACCATTTTCGAACTCATTCAAGATATAATTGGGACAAATCTTCTGACCAAGTTTCATGATGATGGGAAAATAAATGTGATCCCAGAGTGTTAACAAGGTTTAACTAAAGCCATATAAGGAAAATAGCCCCGCCCCCGTTGTGGCCATGTTTTTCAACCAACCGGCATCATTTTTGAACTCGTCCAAGAAATTACTGGGATGAATCTTCTGACTGAGTCTCATGAAGCTCAAACTATAAATGTGGCCTCTAGAGTGTTAACAAGATTTTACTATAGCCTTATATAGCCATATAAGGAAAAATGCCCCACCCCTTGGAGGCCATGTTTTTCAAGCAAACAAAACCATTTTCAAACTCATCCAAGATATCATTAAGACAAATCTTCTGACCATATTTCATCAAGATTGGACCTTAAATGTGGCCTCTAGAGTGTTAACAAGGTTTTACTATAGCCATATAAGGAAAAATGCCCCGCCCCCTGGCGGCCATGTTTTTCAACCAACCGGCATCATTTGCGAACTTTTCCAAGATATTATTGGGATGAATCTTTTGACAAAGTTTCATGAAGATTGGACAATAAATGTGGCCTCTAGAGTGTTAACAAGATTTTACTAAAGCCACATAAAGCCATATAAGCAAAAATGCTCCGCCCCTTGGCAGCCATGTTTTTCAAGCAAAGGTTACCATTTTTGAACTCATCAAAGATATCAGTGGGACAAATCTTCCGAGCTAATTTCATGAAGATCGGAAAAAAAATGTGGCCTCTAGAGTGTTAACAAGGTTTTACTAAAGCCATATAAGGAAAAATGCCCCGCCCCCTGGCGGCCATGTTTTTCAACCAACCGGCATTTTCGAACTCGTCCAAGATATTATTGGGATGAATCTTCTGACCAAGTTTTATGAAGATCAGACAATAACTGTGGCCTCTAGAGTTATAACAAGATTTTACTATAGCCATATATAACCATATAAGGAAAAATGCCCCGCCCCTTGGCAAGCATGTTTTTCAAGCAAACGTAACCATTTTCGAACTCATCCAAGATATCATTAAAACCAATCTTCTGACCAAATTTCATGAAGATTGGACAATAAATGTGGCCTCTATAGAGTTAACAAGGCAAATGTTTATGTCGCACAAGGCACAACAGATGACGGACAAAAAGCGATCACAAAAGCTCACCATGAGCACGTTGTGCTCAGGTGAGCTAAAAACATAGCCGGTCTAGAGTTTGGCAGTTTTCCATATATAGCTCCATAAAAACATTGAAAAGTTCTAAAAAAACAACAGGAATAGGATTTCAAAATATTTTCACCGAAATGTTCTCATGGTGACCCTATTTTTAATTTCTGTTAATGATTTTGATTCGTTAACAATATTGGCACCCAATGAGTGTTACAGTTTTCCTTATTTTAGTCTATAAACAATTATATAAAAAAATGAAGGGACTTCAAAATAATTTCACCAAAATAATCATTACATGTGATGATGTTAACTAAATTGCAACAATAAATATTTTGTATGATTTAACAAATATGGTCACAACATAAAGAAGAAAACATTTCTTTTTATTATCCCCGCAGCAATTTTTTTCGGAGGGGATATAGTAATTGGTCCCGTCTGGTCGTCCGTCTGTGCGCCTGTCTTTCCGTCCGAAACTTAGTCCAGAGCATAACTCCAAATCTATTCAATGGATTTACTTTAAACTTAGAATATAAACTGATGTCAACTAGGAGAAGTGCAGTGACCAAGAACCATAACTCTATCTACCTTAGTTTTTTAATTATCTCCCTTTATATAATTTCAAAGTTAGTTTGTGTCCGGAGCATAACTCTTAATCTACTGAAGGTATTCACTTGAAACATGACATATAAACAGATGGCAAGTAGGAGAAGTGCAGTGACTAAGAACCATAACTCTATCTACCTTAGTTTTTGAATTATTACCTTTATTAAATTTCTTAGTAAATTTTTGTCTGGAGCATAACTCTAAATCTACTGAAGGGATTTACTTGAAACTTTAAATGTAAATAGATTGCAAGTAGGAGAAGTGCAGTGACTAAGAACCATAACTCTATCTACCTTAGTTTTTTAATTATCTCCCTTTATTTAATTTCCAAGTAAATTTTTGTCCAGAGCATAACTCTAAATCTACTGAAGGGATTTACTTGAAACTAGAAATATTAACAGATGGCAAGTAGGAGAAGTGCAGTGAACATGAACCATCACTCTTTCGGCCATAGTTTTGATTTATCTCCCTTTATTTTTTAAATTTTATTTTTATGTTTTAAATATTTATAATTTTAAATTATATTTAATTTTATTTCAAAGTAAATATATTTTATTCTCTACAGCATTACTCCAACACTATATAACTATTTGACCCTTGAAATATAAATAGATGACACAGGTGCCATGTTTTACAAATATTATTCTACTCTCTTAAAAAAAAAGTTGTCATACAAGCAAAAACATATCGGCGGTGATTTGGCACTACTGTGACAAGCTCTTGTTATTTCTTTATATGGCTTTAGTGAAAGTGTATACAACCCTACTGATCTGATTCCAAAATAATTTCACAAAAATCTTCTTTGTCTATCCGTGTACCGAATTCCTATAATATTCTGCTTTATTTTTATGTCCCCCACCATTATAGTGGGGGACATTATGTTTTTGCCCTGTCTGTTGGTTGGTTTGTGTGTTTGTTTGTTTGCTCCAACTTTAACATTTTGCTATAACTTTTGCAATATTGAAGATAGCAACTTCATATTTGGCATGCATGGGTATCTCATGGAGCTGCAAATTTTGAGTGGTAAAAGGTCAAGGTCATGGTCATCCTTAAAGGTCAAAGGTAAAAAAAATCAAAGCGGTGCAGAAGGGGACATAGTGTTTCCGACAAACACATTTCTTGTTTAGCATGGGTTTCAAGGGCAGAACAAATTCCCACGTATTAGTTATGTAATAAATGATGTATATAGAAAACTTTATTATGCTCCCCAAACATTTATTTTGTGGGGAGCATATAGTCGCCGCTTCGTCTGTCCGTCCGTGTGTCCGTCCGTGCACAATTTTTGTCCGGGCTATTTCTCAGCAACTAATGACCGGAATTCAATGAAACTTTATGGGAAGCTTCACTACCAAGAGGAGATGTGCATATTATCAGCGGGTTCTGGTCGGATGATTTTTCACAGAGTTATGGCCCTTTGAAATTTTCCTTTTACTGTACATATAGTGTAATTCTTGTCCGGGCTATTTCTCAGCAACTAATGACCGGAATTCAATGAAACTTTATGGGAAGCTTCACTACCAAGAGGAGATGTGCATATAATCAGCGGGTTCTGGTCGGATGATTTTTTTACAGAGTAAGGGCCCTTTGAAATTTTCTATAAAAAAATTATTATCCCCCCAACTACTGTGCCCTCAAGACTTTTCCTTTTATCTGAAAATATAGTGCAATATTGTGACAAAAAAAACTTTGGGGAGCATCACCCGTCTCGGACGATTTCTTGTTAAGACTGCTCAAAGGATTAATAAAAAATGCTGCCTAAAATTATTTCTGTTCCTTGTTCCTGACTGTCTGTCTTGTTAATGCTTTTAAATGTTAGTTTACGTAATCAACATATAATGTCTTAAAGTTGCATATTACTTAATTTTCTTGTGACAAAGCTGTGCACAGTGTTTTAAAAACCATAGCAGTAGCAGACTAGCAGTTCTTGTTGACTACAGGTGAGCAACCCAGGTCTCTCTTGTTTTCAGATTGTCCTTGATATTTGGCATGGACAGTGTAGTAAGGTTCTGCTATGACTTCTGCAAAGAGGCTAAGTTGGGTCACCTGATCATTGCCAGCCCTTACCAGGAGTCTGTCATTCATCTAGACCGCATAACCACTACTAAACAGGTACAGCACCCAGTCTCTCTTTGCTGTAATTGCTTGGTGTGATCTGGATGCAATCAGCTTGGGGCTCCATTCTTCTCCTTGGTTCCCATCTGCTGCTGCTTTTGACAGGTCAATGCAGACATTAAGAGTAACATAATTTGAAATTACACATAGCCTGGAATTATTTAATTACATGTATACACAAAATACTCATTGCTTAAAACTTTAATCAGTAACTTAAATTATGTACAACTTGAATTAAGCAAACTATAAGATAATGTCAACCAACTGATCCCACTTTCCACTCTGCCATCTTTTAACACCACCCTAGACATAAAATGATCTTAATCTTTCTTGACACTTGTAGTTTGTTATATTTTAGCAATACAGTTATAACCGATATGCTTATTTCAATGTCTCATCAATATTTAAGAAATGTTTCTGTTTTGATTGCAGAAATTAAACAAAACCTTAGCAAACAAGACTGCAGCAAATGGACCTTCTGAGAAAATAAATAACCATTTGTTGGAAGTGCAAAAGGTCCAAGTAGAAGAAAACAGTTTTTGTGAAGAAAATAACACGTCTATCAAGCAATCTGTTTCAGGGACTATCAAATCGACCGAGAACAATATTGTAGCTTCTAGAGAAGAGTTTGGCATTGCTGAAGCAGCAAGCACAGAAAATCCACAATCGCAGATGCAGGAAATAGACTGGGTCACAAATGATCCTTCACAGAGCAATATTCCGATACGAAAACGAGGCCGCAATAGAAAACATGTGTCAGGCACATTGATAAGGAACACTAACTCTTTTGACATGGCTGACGGTAAGCTTGACTTGGCCAAGGAGACGTGTCATACTGGAAGTGGAAATGACGGCAATGTAAATGTTCAAACCCCAGGGACTGTAAGCACAGGGACTACAAACGTCCCTGCATCTACATGTAGCTCTGAACTTTTAACTGAGGCTTTAAAGGTTGTCGAGGTATTAGAATGTCAGAACAACCTGGAAAATGTCCAACACATTGTAGGAGTCAACAAGGACAATCTGTCTAGTAAGGCAGCAGTCAATACTGATAATGAACATCAAAGAAAAATTGAAAATGAAGAATACACAGAGATGGTTGACCTGCCAGATCCCTTGGCAAGTGGTATTCTTGATGACAATGAACTTAAAAAGTCCGACTATCTAAATGAAATGTTTAACGAAAAAAAAAGTGCTACCACAACACCAGCTATAAAGGCTTTGAAACAGACAGTCACAAGGCCTTCTACACGATTTCGTAAACGTCTCACACACTTGAGCATTCTGGAGGTAGCTTCGCAGAAAAAAGCTAAGTCGAATGACACTAGTGGTAAATATGTTAAAGTGCCTTCTTTAAGGATCAAAACAAAGGGAATGAAAGTTAAAGAACATCAGACTGTTGAAACTGATACTGTCACATCCAGACAGGATGATAGACTGGCTGCCGTTGAAATGGCTACTCAAGAAGAGCATGATATTCCATTGGGAACAAAAGATTATAGTAGACATCCTAATATTAATAAACAATTGGCATCTCCACAAAAATGTTTAGTGGTGCACAAAGATGTGCCCGTATTTTTCAATAATAAGAAACAGCAAGACACTGGCAATAAAGAAGAGGTTATAAGGACACAAAGCAAAGGAAATGAAAACCAGCCTGGGCAGATGGGCAATAATGTAAGCAGTGAAAACCATATGGATAAGCAAGATGATGAACTGAGTTATGCTTCACCACCAAAGAAAGCAAGATTAAGGTACATATTGTAGTTAAGCATATTATTTTGGCAGCTTTAACAAAAATCAATATGTGTGACAGAGGGGGTAATCACGTGATAGTCAAGATGGCGTAATCCATACCCAGACGGTTATTTCTTGCCGTTTTATACCCTTTATTACTTTTTTATTTTTTAAATGACGCTCACTTTCCAGCCATATCAGTAAAAAGGTGATTAGAGTTTATTTCATATTTAAATTCACTTTATAACTCGACTCTACTCCCCGCAAATTTTCTTAGTGGAGCCCTAATTAGGTCATCCCGCTAAGAAATTTTGCACCGAGTAAAGTCGTGATATAGAGGGAATATTACTATGAAATAAAAGCCAGTAACTTTCTTCCCAATATGGCTGGAAAGTGAGCTGAATAAAAAATAATAATACAAGTAATACAGGGTATAAAATGATGAAAAATACCTGCCTCGGCATGGACGTTGCCATCTTGTTTGTCACGTGATTGCCCCCTCTGGTGAAGAAGTAGCTTAATAAGTTTGAGTAAGACCAGGAAGCTTAACGATTCTTATACCATTTATGCCTACAGCCTCTCCCATCCTTCTTAATTGGATCAATTTATTTCCAAAATTAGGGATGTCTTGTACATTTATTTCTATATTCAGAAATTCTGAATCAGAATATTTCTTACAGAAATTCCTTTAGGCAACCAGCGCAGACCCTGATGAGACAACGCATCATGCGGCGTCTCATCTGGGTCTACGCTGTTTACCAAGGACTTTTTTCTAGACGCTAGGCATAAAATGGTTAAAGGGGCCTTTTCACAGATTTTGGCATGTATTGGTGTGTGTCATTAAATGCTTTGTATTGATAAATATTACATTGGACCTTAAAAGCTCCTGTAAAAATCAAGTAGAAAATTAAAGAAAGTAAAAAAAGTAACCCTCAACTGAGCTCGAACCACTGACCACTGGAGTAAAAGTCTAATGCTTAGACCACTCCGCCATCCGTGCTCATACAATGACAATCTTTTCGTGTTGCAACGCCTTATAAATTTCAGGTTTTTAAATCCTCAAAAGATGCATATAATGGATATTTTAGAGCATGGTTAATGTTCAGTATTACTGTTCCCTCACAAATATCATAACTACATGTACAACGAAAATGTGTGAATCTGAAACAATCGTTTTTTATTTTGTCAATTTACCAAAACATGAAGAGGTCCCTTTAAGGGCCAATACCGGTTGTTAACTTTCACCGCATTTAGCACCAGTAGTGTATACTTTGCATATGCCTCCTTTGACCACCACTAAGACCTTGTGATTTTTGTATGCCCCCGGTAGGGTGGCATATAGCAGCCGCATTGTCCGTCGGTCCGTCTGTCTGTCTGTCACACTTATGCGTTTAGGTATTGAAAAATGCTCATAACTTCTATGCCCCTTCAGATGAACATTCATATTTGGTATTCATGTGTATATGGACAAGGCCTTTCCATACGCACAAAAATACTGACCTCTTTGACCTTGACCTTGAACTAAGGGTCCGCGTTAAGGTTTCGAAATCTGCGTTTAGGTTTCGAAAAAGCATTTTTCGGAGATATATGTCTTCCGATGGAGACAGCCTTGTTTTTACTTAACATCTAAAATGGATATGGTATTGTAAAATGCCTGTAAAAGTATTGAAAAATAGCCAACATGTTTTTACTTTGCAGAAAATTAACCACAGAAATTATTAACATCAGTGACAAGGTGTTAATGAGGCAGCCCCCAAAGAAGAGAAGCAAGGAGATCAGAGAAATGATGAAAATTGAGGATGACAAGAGTTCTGGTAAAACAAAAGGAGGAAAAACAGAAGCATGCAGTAAAATTGCAATAAACTTGAAAACAAACAAACATTCTTCAACTGAAATGTGGCATGTTGCCAACCAAGGTAGACATGTGGATACAACGGCTAACAAAACTTCCATCTTGTATAATTCTCATGCTGTGACTGAGAAAGTGGCGCAGTTGGAGTTGAAGGGCTCAAAAACGACCAATATAAAACTGTACAGGTGTTGTTTCTGTGATCGTGAATTCTTGATTGCCAAGCGAGCTATAACACATGTTGTTAACACACATGAAATTGATCTGGAAGACAGTGTTCAATATATAAATATTGAAGACAAAAATTCACCCACCAAAGATTCCAAAATGTGTGACATCTGTGGCTACAAAACTAAGGAGTGTGGCATTTATTATATTCACTATCACAAATACTTTAAACATGGTGTACCATTGCCAAAAGGTTGGGAGCCTTTCAGATGTGACCTATGCAAGAAAGAGTTCTACACAAAATTTCAGCTTCGTGAACATAAGCTTGTGCATTTTGAAGACAATCCATTCGTGTGTGACACCTGTGGAACAAAGTTTAAAACACGGACAGCATTAAATAGTCACGTGTTTCACAAGCATAATAAAGAAAAGAAATTTCAGTGCCAGGAATGTCCAAAGTCATTTAAAACACGCACTCAGATCAAGGTCCACATGCGAGTTCATTCTGGAGAAAAGCCATTTTTGTGTCCAAAACCTGAATGTCAGTACAGGAGCACAACTCGTGGAAACATGAAGCTGCACCTGAGCACAAAACATAAGCTCCAGCCCAACAGTGTCAAACAGTTGATGGATGCATTGAGACCTAGTGTTCCAGGAGAATCTAATGAAATTGATGTATATATTGACAATCCAGACATGTATGAGCAGAGCTTAAGTACAAGGTCAAAAGATGGGGCCACTAGCTCACACTTACCGTCGGAGATATTAGTATTTTCTGACAATCGGGACCATGGGATGAATAATGTTTATGGTGGAAAGAATTCATCTGTAATGATGTCAAGAGAAGAGAATGGTGATGAATATAGAACAGGTTTTAACAGAAAAGCAATGGGAAGTAGCCTTAGGGATTATGAAGCTCTGAATGACAGCCTGCCTATGACAATGTCCCAAACCAATGATGAAAACTCAAGTCTGAACATTGACAATAGTGTTGATGTGAGTGTTCCGGGACAGGTGCAGCTGTTCATTCAGGAAGTGGACAAGTATATAGCTGAACACTCGGTGCCAGTAAGTTTGACCAGTAATGCTAATGTACAAAAGGCTAAGGCCTTGGACTTCTACGCCAAGTATGGAAAAAGTAGGTCAGATATGCCAAAGGTAATTGATCCCAACTCAAAGGAGGCTAGAATATTTCTTAAAGAAGCTTTTGAACACCCTGAGCAAACTTCTTTGCTTAAGCCCGCTCTCTACCAAAACACAAATCACTTGGCAAACCTAATCCATGTTGACCATCAGTCAGAACAAGAGACCCGGATGTCCACAAAGTGGAATTTCAATGAATCAGACAATCTGGTGATTGATCTGCCAGATGATGTACAAGCAAGTAACTCTGATATACAGAAAATCCATTCACAACTGGAAAATCTACGTTCCAGTTACCAGTTCAGAGACAACGTTTCAGAAGTGGACTTGCTACACAATATCAACACTAGTTCGCAAAGTCAAGCATTGGACACTGGAGTCTTGAATGTATACCATCAGCGCTCAGCGTCGCCTCCAGCATATCCAAATTCGTCAGAGATGATGGTTTCCATGAAAGCACAAAATAATGACATTGTGCAACCTTCTGACCTCACTATGGACAATGTAGGTCAAGGTGAAGGTCAGGGTCATCTCCGTAGCAACCAACAGCTGTTGTCTGGGACACTGTACAGCAGTATTAACTCTCGGTCAACTTCCTCTGTCCAGTACGGTGCTGATGGGCAGCTGTTTGAAGGCTATTACCAGGACCAGTACGACATTGAAAATTATTGATGGTGTGTTTCCTGCTTCACATCAATTTTTGAGGTTTTACATCAAATAGCCGTTACAGAGACCTATGCCTTTATAGACATAGAAGGAGGATTAATGAAAATAACATTATTATTTATTTATTTTAGATAATATATTTTGGTGCGTAAAATTAACTTAATGTTATTATCATGTCTAATACAAATTGTTAAGGCATCATGATGTATTCAACAAACCTTTACAGAAGCTGACAAGTAATATTGAATATGACAAATTACCAGTTCTGTTTTCGATTTATGTGAAGAGTAAAGGTACACTGACAAGCTACAATTTCTGAATGTTAAAATCGAGAGTATAAGAGTATATTTTTTTCACTTAAATGAAATGACAAATAAAAGTTTTGATAACATGTTAATGAATTCATAATTGTGTATAACCATAACTAATGTTTTGCATTCGCAAGACTGTTGCTGTAATGGACTGAGCATGTTGTTGTTATTAAATGATATATTTCATGAGTTTGTTAAAATATAAACCGTAAATTTTGCAACCACAACATTCTAGCTAGAAAATATCTGAGAAATTCTTAAGCAGAGTTCACGTTCTTTTCAAATGTTGTTATACACAGGGGGGGGGGGGGGACTTTTCTAACGGAACACTTCAAATTGGTTATATCAGTTACAGGAGTTATGAGTACAGATTTTTGTTTAAATAGTGCATGTGATCAATTGACTACATCACGTGCAAGCTCACGATAAAATAATTCATCCGTGAAGATTAGACGCTTAAGCACGTGTGATATATATGCATGGTTTCATCTTTTAGCACGTGGAAATGATTAAACGCGACATTATTCTAATTTTATTTCAATTTTATCATTCTAGTTGGGTTCCCACACCAGGAAAACATAAAATAAATTCGAAAAACAACAGCTAGTATTATGAATATTTAGGAGCGCAATTGGCACGCTGCGGGCCGGCCAGTCATTAAGACCGGTAAATTTAAACAGAACAGTTCTATGTTCTGTAAATTTAAAGCCTTTTATTTATACTTTGTAGAATATAAAGTTATTTGTATGCACGATACCTATACAAGATGTAACTAATATGTAAATTAACACATTTGGGACAATCTGGACAGGCTGGTGAAAAGACCAGTCCACTTCCCGTACTCGGCGTGAAATTAGAACATGCCCTTGTGGAAGAGTCGCGAATCTTCCCTCAACGTTTTATTAACAATTGACATGACGCCTTATCTATGATCGCTCCGCCCACTAGAATTGATCCACCAATCAGCGATCGATTAATCGAGCGCACTCGTTAGCAACGACATGTCCGCCATTTTCTAGACAAGCTACATGTTTAGGTTCACTTTTATTCCAACGAGTTTCTTTTGTTTTTCTCTTTAAAAAGACGATTAAAAATGGTTAAATGGTGTCAATGGGGATTATGTAACTCGGACAATTGATATCCTGAAAGATTAGTTGGTGACATTTAATTTATATCGTTTCCAAAGCCGAAAAGAGATCTTGAGAAGTGTAAGAGATGTATAAATACATGCGGTCGTCACCACGAAAAACTGAACGTCAACACTGTCAAAGACAATTATAATATATTTTTATCGGATATACTAGCAGATTTTAAATAGTTTATGTTATCGATCTGATTATCACATAATATTTCACTTTTTTAAAATAGTTTTATCAGTTACTAGGTCAGAAGCGAGGTTCATCTGCATTACTTAAAGAGAAATAAAACCCAACATGAAGCCTAATTCATGCTGCGTTTATTACTCTGATAGTAATGCACTTAATTGACATCATACATGTTATTTGAAGGTGACGTGTGATATATTATCTTATTAACGGTATGTACACATTTGCACTCATGTGGTGTCACTAATAAACGCGTTTAATCCCCACTAGGAGCTCGAATGCCTAGATCTCTTTTTTTTTAAACGAGTTTCGTTTATTTTGTTCGGATTAAAAAACGGAAATGAAATATGGCAAAAAAGGTGTAAAAAGAGTTAATGCAACTCTGACATTTGGTATCCAGAAAGATAAGTTAGATGAATTAAATTTATACCATTTCCAACGCGGCAATGCGGTCTTGACAAGAGCGAGTGGAAGCTTCAAGAATTACCGAGATCCCCTTTATAGAACATTAATTTATTTCACAAACTTGAAATGTCATATAAGCCATAACTAAGCATTATTAAGTATGTAATATGCCACGTGTGCATGTAAAATAGTTGAGAATTTTGGTACCCAATTCGTGTAACTTTACGAAATCCCCGTTAAAAATCGCGTTTCTGTGTGTGTCAGAAACAAGTGAAAACCATTTTGTTATTATTTTAATAAAGACGTATCGATAAATGCTATTGTAAAAGAGTTATTATTACTGATATTAGTTAACCAATAAATGCGGTAACTTCGGGGAAGTCGGTACCTGCGCGAGCGTCTAATATTGGTAGCCTTATTTATCTATAATATCCTGATCGTATTCCATTTAGTACAACGCTAATTTTATATCAGACAATGTCCAAATTTTCTGTGTTGATTTTGCGCTTTAAATTATAGTGATTGATAAATGTCCCATAAGCAATGTTTAATATGATTAATATCACTTTTATACGCAATAACATGTGGGATTGAGGTACCCACCCGGCGTCAGAAAGCGCGTAAAACTTCACCGAATTCCCAGTTATAAAGCGCTATTTCGTGTCAAATACACGGGTAGGGGGGAATGTTTTGGTAATAATTTTGTTAATAACACGGGTAAATACCGGTGAAGTGTTAATTTATTACAAATACCACCATTACACGTAATAACGGGTTCGATTTCGGTAAGCGCGCAAGCGTTTGAGAGCGTGTTTAATGTACCGATTTACCCGTTATAAATAGCTGATGTTCTCTTTAATCGTATATTTTTTGCATTTGCAGAATAACTAAATGGCATCAACCCCTTTACAAGTGTAATATGGTGTTAAACAAGTCCATAAAATCATCCGGAATATCGCGTAAATCTATATGCAGTCTATAGGCAAAGTAGCCATTTTGGTGTTAGCTTGTCTAGTTTTTCTTCCCGCTGAGCCACGTGATTAAGTGGGCGGAGCGATCACTGATAAGGCGTCATGTCAATTGACCAGTCGCCAACTCCGCCCACATTTTGTCGATCAGCCAATCAGATATCGATTTTTCACACACCCCTCAGCAACGCTTATCTGGCCGCCATTTTGTCCGACAAACAAAGCGTGTTGTACATATGGAATGAACGTAATTTTTAAGAGTTTACACAGATTTTATATCAAATGCATGATCATTACTGTTCGATCATTATTCAAAATTGTAGGTGCTATACATACTTTATAAAAGGTTATTATTTTATCTTTTTTCTTGAACATATGAACGAGTAATGAGAAAACAAACACAATAAATAGTTTAACCACACCAGGTGTGTGTTCTATAAAACGTGTTATACCGTTTGATGCACAATATTTTTAAGCAGTTTGGGCAACATAATAATTGCCACACGTGCTTATTAATCTCAGCGTAATTGTCGATGATTAATAAATAACAGTATGTTGCGTGGATCTCAGAATGAAGGAACATTAAGGCATTGTTAGGTACTGTACACAAGAAAAGAAAACTATTTAATTACTTAAATGATTTCCAATTATATATTTATTTTCTGTGGATCATAAACAAGGGAAATCATTATAAATTGTTAACTTAAATATTGTTTTAACTAAAGTAAAAACAACAAAAAGGTGATTTCAACGCGGCTTAGCCAGCTTAAAGCGACTTCAAGTGTAAAATGTACGGCTTATATTACAACAACAACATTTCTAATACAACATACATTGTCACTGGAGAAATGTGAAAATTGCAATTAACATATAAGGGCCATCTTGTTATAAATAAGCAAATGCATAATATGCTAAATGTATTCAATTCGAATGTTCGTGAACAGCACCGTAATACCAACATTTCATTTTTTGATAGTGAAATGTAACAGGTTCGCATTAAACATAAATGTAATAAAATGCATATTAGACTATCTGTTAATGAAACCACGAAATCAGGCCTGTATTAAATTATGGTTACAATAAAAATTTAATTTATATCTAAATAAAAAAAATCGGTGTCTTTTAAAAAATAACACAATATTAGACTCCGCCCACTGGTTGGCAAAAAGAGGTGATATTCATATAAGCGCATATAGAGAAGGTTGAAATAATAATCGTTTTTATTGATAATCATGCACTATATCAAATATAATTTTACTAACTATGTCTGAATAAAACATAAGCGTGCAAAGAAATGCATTTTTGGAACGATTATATTGTTGTTATTATTTGTTTTTACTATAAACGAACTCTGGAGTGAAACACAATATACGAGCGCGGTATGCGGTTACCATAAAAATCTCTACTTCGCACATCTTCGCGACCATTTTTTTGATAAAAAATTCTCTGATATTGAAATTCTTTCAGAATAAATCAAATTTAATGAACGAACAAAAATAAGGATATAAACAAACAGCAAATAGATCGATTTTATGTACGCAACATATAGTAACTGATTTGAACATTTATGCCTGTAAAAACTTGCCTTGTTACACATTAAATAAATTCTCTTGATAAATGTAATTGATTTTATTTAATTATTCTCACCAGTTTTGACACTCTTTGTTTCAGCGCTTTTAACCCGGTGTTTTATTGCACCTTTGTTCATCATAAAGCGATTATCTCGTTATGATCGGATACTGTCCAAACAGTTACAAAGAACACATGGTGTGATAAATCCAGGGACCTATTCTAGGGCCCCTGCATAAACCACATGTGGCATACAAGTGTCTGGTCATTAAACACAATTTATGATACCTCCATGTCATCTCTTGGCATATTGAGCGATCATCTAAGCAAAATTGTAAAGCCAAAATACGAAACAGTTGCTTTAATAAAATATTTTAACATATTTAAGAAAATGAAGATATTTGTCCGAAATGGATTAACAGGAATTAGCGTATGTATATATTAGCCTGTTTAATCATAATGATAGTGTTAAATACTATAAATTAAAAATATTGTGCAATTTCATTGCTACACAATTAACGTATTTAACGAGTACCGGCAAATGTAAACTCGGCTATTACGTGTTAAGATTGTACGTTTCTGTAGTGTACGAAATGACATCATGAAAACAAGCAAGCAACAAAAGGGTAAAATATACTTGCGTAAAATAAATAAATATATAGATTGAGTTATCATAAAATGCTAGATTGTTATCACTCCTTATCACCAGTAAAGAGAGTGCACGCAAAGACAGTTTAATTTGCTTAATATGCAGTTCTTGATTTTCATATGTATGCTAAACTTTATGATATTGTCATTCGATGGAATCGAAACGGTAACTCATTCCATGGAAAATAAAATTACTACAATGTTTATAAATTGTAATGTATTCCGCTTTTAGGGCTTCGTTTTATAATTGATTAAATGCCCCTCTTGCACTTTCGCTCGCTTATGAACAATAACAATATCTACACCACTTATAATTATCATCAAATTAATGTATGTGTTATTATCTTTGACATATAATTTACCAAAATCTTACAATCACAAAGAATAGGAAAGAATATTTATTGTTTTGTTTTGTTGGATTGCCAGTTTTTAGTCTTCCGACCACGTTTACTTTGATGTATTAATTCGTATTTTTATACAGAGGAAATTATATTTATGAAAATACATTTATTGGTACAAAATATTATATTTTTGCACTATTATTTAAGAGTTTTAATGTTTATTTTGGATTTTTGTACGGTTTTATTGACTAAACAAACAACATGTATACACGTTTTACGTTACTGTTACCAGTGTTTTTGCCAACCAGCCAGTGCGCATGCGCGGAAAATCCCGAATGTAAACAATAACATTCAACTGTAGTGCGTTCAGTTACAGCGAACGTTCGCTATAGTTCGCGAACGTTCGCTATTGAACGCTCGGTTCGCCGCGAACGTTCGCGAACCGAAGAGAACCCTCTCGGGAGGTAGTTCGCTATAGTTCGCTAGCGAAACCAAGATGGCGAGCGAAACCAAGATGGCGGACAAATAAATATGTTGTATTTGTTCAGTGTAACTTCGATATTTTTTCCTAATTTGTAGTACATAAAATGAATTGAACAATAAACAAAGTGTATAGGAGGTGTTGGGGATTCCGATAATGACGCCACGTTTGCGCATCCTCAAATTTTGGCCGTCAACACTGCGGCCATTCTGCTATTGTTTGCGTTTGATGATCCGCATCGTGATAAGATTTCAATCATTTTCGCGACTCTTTTAAGAACAACAAAATACTCAGAAATTTAAATTCGTTCAGATTAAATAGAATCCAATTAATGAACACAATTAAGTACGAAAACAAACAACAAATTGATTGATTTTATGTAATCAACATAAAGGAACTATTTGAACCTATATGTCCGTAAAAACTTATCTTGTTACAGATTAACTAAATCCTCTTGATACATATAATGTTTTTATTTCATTGTTCACGCCAATTTTGACACTGCTTATTTCAGCATTTTTAACCACCCATTGTTTAATTGCCCCTTTGTTCATCAAAAACCGATTATCTCGATATGATCGGATACTGTCCAGACAATTACTAAGAAAACAGGATGTCATAAACCCAGGGACCTATATTTGTATGACTCAGTATGGGGTCATTTACCCCATGTGTCTGGTCATTAAACACAATTTATGATACCTCCGTGTTATCTCTTGGCATATTAAGCCTTAAAGTTGCTTTAATAAAACATTTGAACACATTTAAAAAATAGGCGTACATTTTTCCGAAATGGATTAACAGGATCTATTCAGTATATATATTAGCCAGTTTAAACATAGCACTTAAGTGTTTTATAATGACAATATATTTAAAATATTGTAGAAATTTACTGCTACACAATTATCGTATTTAACGGGTACCTGCAAATATTAATTCCGATGTAATAACGTGTAAAGATCGTGCGTTTTTGCAGTGTTCGAAACATTATCGCGAATCGCGTTTGATCATAATATAGATATAAAGTACTTGGGTAAAATAAATGTATAAACTCCGATTTATGTTATCATAAAATGCCAGATTTGTATTGCTCATTATCACGACAAAAGAGTTTTCAATATACATGTGCATTCAAAGACAGTTCAATTCGCAAAATATGCAGGTGTTTTTTTCCATTTGAATGCTAAAATTTATTATTATTTTCATTAATGTAAACGAAACGAAAATTCATTCAATGTAAAAGAAAATTACAACTACATTTAAAGATTGTAATGTATTGCGCTATTTTAGGGCTTTGTTTTATAACTGATTCAACGCACCTCTTACACTAAATTTCGATCGCTAATGAAAAATAACACTATCGCATCCACACCACTTATAATTATAATCAAATTATTATAGGTTTTATTATTTTTGAAAAATCTGTTAATTAAGTACTTTCTGTGTTATTAGCGATTTCCGCCATCAAAACCGCAATCAATTTTCTGGGAGCCGCCATCTTGAAACGTTCGCGCCGAACTTATCGTTCAATAAGACTGAATCGGAAACGAACTATCATTGGCAAACGTTCGCTGTAACTGAACGCACTACTGGTCTATTCACCCGGGGTGACTAGAAGCCGATTCATGTCACCCTGGGGTGACTTCAAGCCGATTCTAGTCACCCGGTCGGCTTGAAGTAACCCCAGGGTGACATGAATCGGCTTGAAGTCACCCTAGGGTGACAAGAATCAGCTTCTAGTCGCCCCGGGTGACTTGTGGGCCATCACTCTGGATCAGCAGACGATTTATTTCGGAGGAATTCGAGAAAGCCGATGTATCACGATTGATGGGCCATTTCAGGTCGACAATGACCCAATGAGCTACAATAAGGCACATATTTACTATTGTAACAGGCTTACTCTAATTTATTAATTTGCCCTTTTACCCCGGATTTTTGTAAGTAATACAGAGACAATTTTACCATGACACGTTGTTAATTTAATACACACAACACTACCAGAACTTCAACTACCAAAATGACAGTTACATTTTAAAGATGTTTCATTAAATTTATTTAGACAATAAATGAATGAACAAGTGGAAGGGAATTAACGTAGGTAAAAATTACCTCTAGTGTTCTTGAGCTAAACAGCGTCCAGTTTAAGTCTACACACTGGCTTTTATACTGTTTGAAACAAAAGATCCCATGAGAATTTCATGCATTACAAGTAAAATAGAGGCCTTGCCTTATCTGTACACACTAAAACGCACAATGGCAAGTTTACATCATAATCTTAACATAAAAATGAATAAATGTATGGGCCTAAATATTTAATAAACATAAAATCCACGAAGAACGACGATACAGTTGGTTAAATATATCAAAATAGACTGGCACCAATGATAGAAATTTTACAAATGCAATTTACATTAGACACCAGATAAGTATTAATCTAAAACAAAACCATATAATGCAGAAATATAGAAACGAATTATTCCTGCTACACTATTTTACATTTTTCTTTAGTCGAAGCACATCCATTACTTTGGCTCGATTGGTCATTGTCGGCTCGGGTACTACTTAAATGTACCCCGGATACTCTTAAGTATATTATGTACCCCGGGTACGCAAACGTACCCGGGAATTTTAACGCGAAATTGGTCGTTGTCGACTTTTTTCTTCCAATTAATTATGTTCATATTTATGTCAATATTCAGTAAAATGACCTCTATATTATCGAAAATCTTACTTAAAAAAAAACATGTTGGGGCAGGTTTTGTTCACAGAGAATTTTGTTTTGTATTCAGTAGCGCGTTTTTCGACATTGGATTTTGGGCGGGAATACAACTCGGGCACAGTCTAAAATGGCCGGGTACGTGTTAATATATTTTTCGTACCCGGGGTACATATAAGTATACTTAAGAGTACCCGGCGTGCATTTTAGTACCCGAGCCGACAATGATCACTCGAGCATTACTTCGGCTCTGGGCCCAAATCTACTATTATTATTTGCAATATTTATTACGTTAAACGGGATGATGTTTTCTCAATGTGGCAAAAAATAACATCAGATTCAATACTCTTATCCAATCTAGATTATTCATGATTATTAGACTCATCCACAATAACTTTACCTTAAACAGCATTTCCAATTAACCGATTAATTAAATGCGTGCACGATGGTTTGATCTGGTACACACTACTGTGTATTGGTCTATGATATTGTTTAGTTTAAACCTATTAATTTAAGTTCGATTGCATCGGAAGCCTGAGGCTTATTTTAAAGCTCTCGAGTCCGTTTCCTTTGAAGAACCAGTATTTGCTGTCTAATTGGGAGATGCAATGAACGCTCCAACACGACCCGTGACATCCTGTCGCTAGGCGGACATGATTTAAGTAATGATGCGTTTGTCCCACAAGATGATCATTCAAATAGCATGCTATACATTGCATTATGTACAGTTCATAGCTGCTCATTCGGACATTCGATTTGGCTTTAACCACAACCTCTGAATAGACACAATTATTTGTAGTTCAATTGACGACTCATTCCCGTCTACCGCATTAGTAGAATGTAGCCAACATTGAATAACAAAATTATACCGTACAGTTAAATAAAAACAAACATGGCTGACGGAGACGAAGTGGAAGATGTCGACAGTGAAATGAAGACCAGTAGTTCCTTACAGCATATGTTGTCAGTGATCGCAGAAGAGAGAAAGCGGGAAACAACATCTTTTTCGATTTCAGGAGGTTTGATTACTTTATATGTTGGTAACTTACAGTGTACATACGTATTTGACCAAGTATATATAATAGGCTTTACAGCATGTCTATCCGTAGTATCGGCCCTCTTAATGTCTTATAGACCAGTTCATTGTTATTGTTTTGATTCCTGATTTTCGCGCATGCGCAATGCACTGGTAGTCAAAAGCATTGCTTACACCTAACGCAAGGCATATGGATAACGAGACTTGTCAAGTCAATAAATCGGAAAGAAACTAAAAAAAAATAACACCTAAATAATATATAAAAAATATAATATTTAGTGCCAAAAGAATGCATTAACCCATTTATTTGCATTTTAAAAGAACGCGTCATAAGCATCAAAGTAATCAAGATTGTCTGAAGACTGAACGACAGACAATTCGACACAACAAAGAGCTCTATGCATTAGCCGTATAATTATTTTCAGAAAAGCTTCAGTAAAAATAATGATACATCTAATTGTAAAATTATAATTATCAATTGCATGCGTAAACTAGAGTAATAAAAAATTAGTGATAGCTAGAATGTGTCAGTGTTTCATTGAAAATAAACGTACTAGCTTCTACAAAGCCCTATTAAAAGCGAAGTTCATTACGGTATTTACATGTTATTTTAATTTGAATGGGTGTTGTTAGAGAAAGACTTGAGGAATATTAACATTCAACTAAAAAACACAACCTCACATGATGCAAATTGAACTGTGTATTCATGTATTTTGTAAACTCGTTACTAGTGATCGAGTATGAGTGACAACTATCTAACATTTAACACACACACACAAACACACGCACACACACAAACTCACACACACACACAACATAATATATATAATATAATATATACATATTGTTTCATTATTATTTACCCCCATTGATGTCAAACGAAATTTCTTGTTTTTATGATGTATTTCGTGTATTTCGTGCATTGCCGTAACATTACATCTTCATACGGAATGACGTATTTATAATTAACCGATGCCCGCTAAATACGTTAAATATTTTTATTTACATTGTATAATTCATAAATACTTTATTTTTTTATAAATAAAACGGGCTTGTATCTTTACCGTGTTCAATTTCCGATAATCTATAGACTTCAAATTTGTACAATAGGTACCGTAACATATCTAATTTAAGCAACTGTTAAGTATGTCGGCGGTAAATTTATTCAACCAAATGCCTAGTTACTTAATACTACCAGAATGAAGACATGGTGGCATCATCAATTGTGTTTAATGACCAGACTGTCATCTGCCACCTAGTGTGATTTATGACACCATGTTGTTAGTTAGGTCTGGACAATATCTGATAAAAATGAGATAATCGGATTAGGCAGAATAAAGGGGCAATTAAACACCGGAATACAAAGGCTTAAACGATTTTAAGATTGATGCAAACAATCAAATGAAAACTATTGCATTTAATTTAATTAAATGTTTGTTTAATGTGTCAACATGTTAGTTTTCCCGGACCAGGGTAAAGGTCCCTGCCCAGACAAATACCATTATGGTTAATTTGTTAATGTTTTTTATTTGGAGTTGATCTATTTATTCATTGTGTAAGAATATTTCTTAAAGAAGCTTTTGAACACCCTGAGCAAACTTCTTTGCTTAAGCCCGCTCTCTACCAAAACACAAATCACTTGGCAAACCTAATCCATGTTGACCATCAGTCAGAACAAGAGACCCGGATGTCCACAAAGTGGAATTTCAATGAATCAGACAATCTGGTGATTGATCTGCCAGATGATGTACAAGCAAGTAACTCTGATATACAGAAAATCCATTCACAACTGGAAAATCTACGTTCCAGTTACCAGTTCAGAGACAACGTTTCAGAAGTGGACTTGCTACACAATATCAACACTAGTTCGCAAAGTCAAGCATTGGACACTGGAGTCTTGAATGTATACCATCAGCGCTCAGCGTCGCCTCCAGCATATCCAAATTCGTCAGAGATGATGGTTTCCATGAAAGCACAAAATAATGACATTGTGCAACCTTCTGACCTCACTATGGACAATGTAGGTCAAGGTGAAGGTCAGGGTCATCTCCGTAGCAACCAACAGCTGTTGTCTGGGACACTGTACAGCAGTATTAACTCTCGGTCAACTTCCTCTGTCCAGTACGGTGCTGATGGGCAGCTGTTTGAAGGCTATTACCAGGACCAGTACGACATTGAAAATTATTGATGGTGTGTTTCCTGCTTCACATCAATTTTTTAGGTTTTACATCAAATAGCCGTTACAGAGACCTATGCCTTTATAGACATAGAAGGAGGATTAATGAAAATAACATTATTATTTATTTATTTTAGATAATATATTTTGGTGCGTAAAATTAACTTAATGTTATTATCATGTCTAATACAAATTGTTAAGGCATCATGATGTATTCAACAAACCTTTACAGAAGCTGACAAGTAATATTGAATATGACAAATTACCAGTTCTGTTTTCGATTTATGTGAAGAGTAAAGGTACACTGACAAGCTACAATTTCTGAATGTTAAAATCGAGAGTATAAGAGTTCATTTTTTTTACTTAAATGAAATGACAAATAAAAGTTTTGATAACATGTTAATTAATTCATAATTGTGTATAACCATAACTAATGTTTTGCATTCGCAAGACTGTTGCTGTAATGGACTGAGCATGTTGTTGTTATTAAATGATATATTTCATGAGTTTGTTAAAATATAAACCGTAAATTTTGCAACCACAACATTCTAGCTAGAAAATATCTGAGAAATTCTTAAGCAGAGTTCACGTTCTTTTCAAATGTTGTTATACACAGGGGGGGGGGGACTTTTCTAACGGAACACTTCAAATTGGTTATATCAGTTACAGGAGTTATGAGTACAGATTTTTGTTTAAATAGTGCATGTGATCAATTGACTACATCACGTGCAAGCTCACGATAAAATAATTCATCCGTGAAGATTAGACGCTTAAGCACGTGTGATATATATGCATGGTTTCATCTTTTAGCACGTGGAAATGATTAAACGCGACATTATTCTAATTTTATTTCAATTTTATCATTCTAGTTGGGTTCCCACACCAGGAAAACATAAAATAAATTCGAAAAACAACAGCTAGTATTATGAATATTTAGGAGCGCAATTGGCACGCTGCGGGCCGGCCAGTCATTAAGACCGGTAAATTTAAACAGAACAGTTCTATGTTCTGTAAATTTAAAGCCTTTTATTTATACTTTGTAGAATATAAAGTTATTTGTATGCACGATACCTATACAAGATGTAACTAATATGTAAATTAACACATTTGGGACAATCTGGACAGGCTGGTGAAAAGACCAGTCCACTTCCCGTACTCGGCGTGAAATTAGAACATGCCCTTGTGGAAGAGTCGCGAATCTTCCCTCAACGTTTTATTAACAATTGACATGACGCCTTATCTATGATCGCTCCGCCCACTAGAATTGATCCACCAATCAGCGATCGATTAATCGAGCGCACTCGTTAGCAACGACATGTCCGCCATTTTCTAGACAAGCTACATGTTTAGGTTCACTTTTATTCCAACGAGTTTCTTTTGTTTTTCTCTTTAAAAAGACGATTAAAAATGGTTAAATGGTGTCAATGGGGATTATGTAACTCGGACAATTGATATCCTGAAAGATTAGTTGGTGACATTTAATTTATATCGTTTCCAAAGCCGAAAAGAGATCTTGAGAAGTGTAAGAGATGTATAAATACATGCGGTCGTCACCACGAAAAACTGAACGTCAACACTGTCAAAGACAATTATAATATATTTTTATCGGATATACTAGCAGATTTTAAATAGTTTATGTTATCGATCTGATTATCACATAATATTTCACTTTTTTAAAATAGTTTTATCAGTTACTAGGTCAGAAGCGAGGTTCATCTGCATTACTTAAAGAGAAATAAAACCCAACATGAAGCCTAATTCATGCTGCGTTTTATTACTCTGATAGTAATGCACTTAATTGACATCATACATGTTATTTGAAGGTGACGTGTGATATATTATCTTATTAACGGTATGTACACATTTGCACTCATGTGGTGTCACTAATAAACGCGTTTAATCCCCACTAGGAGCTCGAATGCCTAGATCTCTTTTTTTTAAACGAGTTTCGTTTATTTTGTTCGGATTAAAAAACGGAAATGAAATATGGCAAAAAAGGTGTAAAAAGAGTTAATGCAACTCT
This sequence comes from Dreissena polymorpha, assembly GCF_020536995.1. Taxonomy (NCBI): domain Eukaryota; kingdom Metazoa; phylum Mollusca; class Bivalvia; order Myida; family Dreissenidae; genus Dreissena; species Dreissena polymorpha. The sequence goes on along the minus strand of NC_068364.1, from coordinate 61,165,084 downwards.
GACATTTGGTATCCAGAAAGATAAGTTAGATGAATTAAATTTATACCATTTCCAACGCGGCAATGCGGTCTTGACAAGAGCGAGTGGAAGCTTCAAGAATTACCGAGATCCCCTTTATAGAACATTAATTTATTTCACAAACTTGAAATGTCATATAAGCCATAACTAAGCATTATTAAGTATGTAATATGCCACGTGTGCATGTAAAATAGTTGAGAATTTTGGTACCCAATTCGTGTAAGTTTACGAAATCCCCGTTAAAAATCGCGTTTCTGTGTGTGTCAGAAACAAGTGAAAACCATTTTGTTATTATTTTAATAAAGACGTATCGATAAATGCTATTGTAAAAGAGTTATTATTACTGATATTAGTTAACCAATAAATGCGGTAACTTCGGGGAAGTCGGTACCTGCGCGAGCGTCTAATATTGGTAGCCTTATTAATCTATAATATCCTGATCGTATTCCATTTAGTACAACGCTAATTTTATATCAGACAATGTCCAAATTTTCTGTGTTGATTTTGCGCTTTAAATTATAGTGATTGATAAATGTCCCATAAGCAATGTTTAATATGATTAATATCACTTTTATACGCAATAACATGTGGGATTGAGGTACCCACCCGGCGTCAGAAAGCGCGTAAAACTTCACCGAATTCCCAGTTATAAAGCGCTATTTCGTGTCAAATACACGGGTAGGGGGGAATGTTTTGGTAATAATTTTGTTAATAACACGGGTAAATACCGGTGAAGTGTTAATTTATTACAAATACCACCATTACACGTAATAACGGGTTCGATTTCGGTAAGCGCGCAAGCGTTTGAGAGCGTGTTTAATGTACCCGTTATAAATAGCTGATGTTCTCTTTAATCGTATATTTTTTGCATTTGCAGAATAACTAAATGGCATCAACCCCTTTACAAGTGTAATATGGTGTTAAACAAGTCCATAAAATCATCCGGAATATCGCGTAAATCTATATGCAGTCTATAGGCAAAGTAGCCATTTTGGTGTTAGCTTGTCTAGTTTTTCTTCCCGCTGAGCCACGTGATTAAGTGGGCGGAGCGATCACTGATAAGGCGTCATGTCAATTGACCAGTCGCCAACTCCGCCCACATTTTGTCGATCAGCCAATCAGATATCGATTTTTCACACACCCCTCAGCAACGCTTATCTGGCCGCCATTTTGTCCGACAAACAAAGCGTGTTGTACATATGGAATGAACGTAATTTTTAAGAGTTTACACAGATTTTATATCAAATGCATGATCATTACTGTTCGATCATTATTCAAAATTGTAGGTGCTATACATACTTTATAAAAGGTTATTATTTTATCTTTTTTCTTGAACATATGAACGAGTAATGAGAAAACAAACACAATAAATAGTTTAACCACACCAGGTGTGTGTTCTATAAAACGTGTTATACCGTTTGATGCACAATATTTTTAAGCAGTTTGGGCAACATAATAATTGCCACACGTGCTTATTAATCTCAGCGTAATTGTCGATGATTAATAAATAACAGTATGTTGCGTGGATCTCAGAATGAAGGAACATTAAGGCATTGTTAGGTACTGTACACAAGAAAAGAAAACTATTTAATTACTTAAATGATTTCCAATTATATATTTATTTTCTGTGGATCATAAACAAGGGAAATCATTATAAATTGTTAACTTAAATATTGTTTTAACTAAAGTAAAAACAACAATAAGGTGATTTCAACGCGGCTTAGCCAGCTTAAAGCGACTTCAAGTGTAAAATGTACGGCTTATATTACAACAACAACATTTCTAATACAACATACATTGTCACTGGAGAAATGTGAAAATTGCAATTAACATATAAGGGCCATCTTGTTATAAATAAGCAAATGCATAATATGCTAAATGTATTCAATTCGAATGTTCGTGAACAGCACCGTAATACCAACATTTCATTTTTTGATAGTGAAATGTAACAGGTTCGCATTAAACATAAATGTAATAAAATGCATATTAGACTATCTGTTAATGAAACCACGAAATCAGGCCTGTATTAAATTATGGTTACAATAAAAATTTAATTTATATCTAAATAAAAAAAATCGGTGTCTTTTAAAAAATAACACAAGGTTGAAATAATAATCGTTTTTATTGATAATCATGCACTATATCAAATATAATTTTACTAACTATGTCTGAATAAAACATAAGCGTGCAAAGAAATGCATTTTTGGAACGATTATATTGTTGTTATTATTTGTTTTTACTATAAACGAACTCTGGAGTGAAACACAATATACGAGCGCGGTATGCGGTTACCATAAAAATCTCTACTTCGCACATCTTCGCGACCATTTTTTTGATAAAAAATTCTCTGATATTGAAATTCTTTCAGAATAAATCAAATTTAATGAACGAACAAAAATAAGGATATAAACAAACAGCAAATAGATCGACTTTATGTACGCAACATATAGTAACTGATTTGAACATTTATGCCTGTAAAAACTTGCCTTGTTACACATTAAATAAATTCTCTTGATAAATGTAATTGATTTTATTTAATTATTCTCACCAGTTTTGACACTCTTTGTTTCAGCGCTTTTAACCCGGTGTTTTATTGCACCTTTGTTCATCATAAAGCGATTATCTCGTTATGATCGGATACTGTCCAAACAGTTACAAAGAACACATGGTGTGATAAATCCAGGGACCTATTCTAGGGCCCCTGCATAAACCACATGTGGCATACAAGTGTCTGGTCATTAAACACAATTTATGATACCTCCATGTCATCTCTTGGCATATTGAGCGATCATCTAAGCAAAATTGTAAAGCCAAAATACGAAACAGTTGCTTTAATAAAATATTTTAACATATTTAAGAAAATGAAGATATTTGTCCGAAATGGATTAACAGGAATTAGCGTATGTATATATTAGCCTGTTTAATCATAATGATAGTGTTAAATACTATAAATTAAAAATATTGTGCAATTTCATTGCTACACAATTAACGTATTTAACGAGTACCGGCAAATGTAAACTCGGCTATTACGTGTTAAGATTGTACGTTTCTGTAGTGTACGAAATGACATCATGAAAACAAGCAAGCAACAAAAGGGTAAAATATACTTGCGTAAAATAAATAAATATATAGATTGAGTTATCATAAAATGCTAGATTGTTATCACTCCTTATCACCAGTAAAGAGAGTGCACGCAAAGACAGTTTAATTTGCTTAATATGCAGTTCTTGATTTTCATATGTATGCTAAACTTTATGATATTGTCATTCGATGGAATCGAAACGGTAACTCATTCCATGGAAAATAAAATTACTACAATGTTTATAAATTGTAATGTATTCCGCTTTTAGGGCTTCGTTTTATAATTGATTAAATGCCCCTCTTGCACTTTCGCTCGCTTATGAACAATAACAATATCTACACCACTTATAATTATCATCAAATTAATGTATGTGTTATTATCTTTGACATATAATTTACCAAAATCTTACAATCACAAAGAATAGGAAAGAATATTTATTGTTTTGTTTTGTTGGATTGCCAGTTTTTAGTCTTCCGACCACGTTTACTTTGATGTATTAATTCGTATTTTTATACAGAGGAAATTATATTTATGAAAATACATTTATTGGTACAAAATATTATATTTTTGCACTATTATTTAAGAGTTTTAATGTTTATTTTGGATTTTTGTACGGTTTTATTGACTAAACAAACAACATGTATACACGTTTTACGTTACTGTAACCAGTGTTTTTGCCAACCAGCCAGTGCGCATGCGCGGAAAATCCCGAATGTAAACAATAACATTCAACTAACCCCAGGGTGACATGAATCGGCTTGAAGTCACCCTAGGGTGACAAGAATCAGCTTCTAGTCGCCCCGGGTGACTTGTGGGCCATCACTCTGGATCAGCAGACGATTTATTTCGGAGGAATTCGAGAAAGCCGATGTATCACGATTGATGGGCCATTTCAGGTCGACAATGACCCAATGAGCTACAATAAGGCACATATTTACTATTGTAACAGGCTTACTCTAATTTATTAATTTGCCCTTTTACCCCGGATTTTTGTAAGTAATACAGAGACAATTTTACCATGACACGTTGTTAATTTAATACACACAACACTACCAGAACTTCAACTACCAAAATGACAGTTACATTTTAAAGATGTTTCATTAAATTTATTTAGACAATAAATGAATGAACAAGTGGAAGGGAATTAACGTAGGTAAAAATTACCTCTAGTGTTCTTGAGCTAAACAGCGTCCAGTTTAAGTCTACACACTGGCTTTTATACTGTTTGAAACAAAAGATCCCATGAGAATTTCATGCATTACAAGTAAAATAGAGGCCTTGCCTTATCTGTACACACTAAAACGCACAATGGCAAGTTTACATCATAATCTTAACATAAAAATGAATAAATGTATGGGCCTAAATATTTAATAAACATAAAATCCACGAAGAACGACGATACAGTTGGTTAAATATATCAAAATAGACTGGCACCAATGAATTTTACAAATGCAATTTACATTAGACACCAGATAAGTATTAATCTAAAACAAAACCATATAATGCAGAAATATAGAAACGAATTATTCCTGCTACACTATTTTACATTTTTCTTTAGTCGAAGCACATCCATTACTTTGGCTCGATTGGTCATTGTCGGCTCGGGTACTACTTAAATGTACCCCGGATACTCTTAAGTATATTATGTACCCTGGGTACGCAAACGTACCCGGGAATTTTAACGCGAAATTGGTCGTTGTCGACTTTTTTCTTCCAATTAATTATGTTCATATTTATGTCAATATTCAGTAAAATGACCTCTATATTATCGAAAATCTTACTTAAAAAAAAACATGTTGGGGCAGGTTTTGTTCACAGAGAATTGTGTTTTGTATTCAGTAGCGCGTTTTTCGACATTGGATTTTGGGCGGGAATACAACTCGGGCACAGTCTAAAATGGCCGGGTACGTGTTAATATATTTTTCGTACCCGGGGTACATATAAGTATACTTAAGAGTACCCGGAGTGCATTTTAGTACCCGAACCGACAATGATCACTCGAGCATTACTTCGGCTCTGGGCCCAAATCTACTATTATTATTTGCAATATTTATTACGTTAAACGGGATGATGTTTTCTCAATGTGGCAAAAAATAACATCAGATTCAATACTCTTATCCAATCTAGATTATTCATGATTATTAGACTCATCCACAATAACTTTACCTTAAACAGCATTTCCAATTAACCGATTAATTAAATGCGTGCACGATGGTTTGATCTGGTACACACTACTGTGTATTGGTCTATGATATTGTTTAGTTTAAACCTATTAATTTAAGTTCGATTGCATCGGAAGCCTGAGGCTTATTTTAAAGCTCTCGAGTCCGTTTCCTTTGAAGAACCAGTATTTGCTGTCTAATTGGGAGATGCAATGAACGCTCCAACACGACCCGTGACATCCTGTCGCTAGGCGGACATGATTTAAGTAATGATGCGTTTGTCCCACAAGATGATCATTCAAATAGCATGCTATACATTGCATTATGTACAGTTCATAGCTGCTCATTCGGACATTCGATTTGGCTTTAACCACAACCTCTGAATAGACACAATTATTTGTAGTTCAATTGACGACTCATTCCCGTCTACCGCATTAGTAGAATGTAGCCAACATTGAATAACAAAATTATACCGTACAGTTAAATAAAAACAAACATGGCTGACGGAGACGAAGTGGAAGATGTCGACAGTGAAATGAAGACCAGTAGTTCCTTACAGCATATGTTGTCAGTGATCGCAGAAGAGAGAAAGCGGGAAACAACATCTTTTTCGATTTCAGGAGGTTTGATTACTTTATATGTTGGTAACTTACAGTGTACATACGTATTTGACCAAGTATATATAATAGGCTTTACAGCATGTCTATCCGTAGTATCGGCCCTCTTAATGTCTTATAGACCAGTTCATTGTTATTGTTTTGATTCCTGATTTTCGCGCATGCGAAATGCACTGGTAGTCAAAAGCATTGCTTACACCTAACGCAAGGCATATGGATAACGAGACTTGTCAAGTCAATAAATCGGAAAGAAACTAAAAAAAAATAACACCTAAATAATATTTAAAAAATATAATATTTAGTGCCAAAAGAATGCATTAACCCATTTATTTGCATTTTAAAAGAACGCGTCATAAGCATCAAAGTAATCAAGATTGTCTGAAGACTGAACGACAGACAATTCGACACAACAAAGAGCTCTATGCATTAGCCGTATAATTATTTGCAGAAAAGCTTCAGTAAAAATAATGATACATCTAATTGTAAAATTATAATTATCAATTGCATGCGTAAACTAGAGTAATAAAAAATTAGTGATAGCTAGAATGTGTCAGTGTTTCATTGAAAATAAACGTACTAGCTTCTACAAAGCCCTATTAAAAGCGAAGTTCATTACGGTATTTACATGTTATTTTAATTTGAATGGGTGTTGTTAGAGAAAGACTTGAGGAATATTAACATTCAACTAAAAAACACAACCTCACATGATGCAAATTGAACTGTGTATTCATGTATTTTGTAAACTCGTTACTAGTGATCGAGTATGAGTGACAACTATCTAACATTTAACACACACACACAAACACACGCACACACACAAACTCACACACACACACAACATAATATATATAATATAATATATACATATTGTTTCATTATTATTTACCCCCATTGATGTCAAACGAAATTTCTTGTTTTTATGATGTATTTCGTGCATTGCCGTAACATTACATCTTCATACGGAATGACGTATTTATAATTAACCGATGCCCGCTAAATACGTTAAATATTTTTATTTACATTGTATAATTCATAAATACTTTATTTTTTTATAAATAAAACGGGCTTGTATCTTTACCGTGTTCAATTTCCGATAATCTATAGACTTCAAATTTGTACAATAGGTACCGTAACATATCTAATTTAAGCAACTGTTAAGTATGTCGGCGGTAAATTTATTCAACCAAATGCCTAGTTACTTAATACTACCAGAATGAAGACATGGTGGCATCATCAATTGTGTTTAATGACCAGACTGTCATCTGCCACCTAGTGTGATTTATGACACCATGTTGTTAGTTAGGTCTGGACAATATCTGATAAAAATGAGATAATCGGATTAGGCAGAATAAAGGGGCAATTAAACACCGGAATACAAAGGCTTAAACGATTTTAAGATTGATGCAAACAATCAAATGAAAACTATTGCATTTAATTTAATTAAATGTTTGTTTAATGTGTCAACATGTTAGTTTTCCCGGACCAGGGTAAAGGTCCCTGCCCAGACAAATACCATTATGGTTAATTTGTTAATGTTTTTTATTTGGAGTTGATCTATTTATTCATTGTGTTCAATCTTATTTGTTTCAGTAACGTAGAACAACTTGTTGGCATGTTGAAAAATAAAATCTAAATATAATCGTTTAAATATAACCGACCACGCTCTATTTCTCCCCATTGATTGTATCTTTCTTTTGACTACCAATATAGCCCGGATGTAAACACGCAGGTGCGCGTGACGTCACGCGTGAACTGGTCTATTCTTAATGAATAACATACGAATTTTGAAATACAAAAACATGCATGTGTTGTTTGTCAATCTATAGTTAAATGCGTATTATTTGACATAAAAACAAAAACCGCATTTAAATCGGCAATGTTTTGACAAAATACTGGCTCGACTTAGCTCCCGTTAGTAATCTTTTTAATGTACATTGTCTCATAATATCGGCCCTTCCGATTGGTTGCTAAGATTTGTTACTATTCGCATTTGCATTTTCTAAAATTAATGAAAAAAACGAAACTTGCTCATATCGCTGAAATATTTTTACATTTTATTTAAAAATAAGCAGCATTAAAAACATAATATTTTTTTTTGATGAAGCTTCTATTAATCCATAAACAACCTAATATAATTGTGAATTACGTAATAAAAATCATAGCATCACCCTGTAATAAAAATTAGCTACTTTCCAACGAACATCGAAAATCATGAGAATTATAGTCGTCATATTCATGGATAACAATCAAATAAATTACAACTTCTATAAATTGAAAAAAAACCATTATCTCGCCAGCACTTCTTGAATGTTTTGGTTAAAGGCACGATATTATGAGGAGGGCCAGTCCTATTAGCGTAAAGGATAGGCCATATAAACAGACTCCCTGAGCCTTCGATAATTGTTGCTTAGACAGCTCTGGAAGTCCATATGCACCACTTCCTGATCAGTGCGCATAACTATACTGACGTTATTAGTGACAAAAAAGGAAACAATGCATAAACTTAAACACATTAAATTACCTTAATGGCAACCTACGGAGATATTCTTCATATGCACCCTAAAACACAAAAATGTTGCTACACTTTTCTTGTTGACATTTTTGTGTTTAAATATGGAACAGTATAAATGTTCGATGTCTGTTGAAAATTGTTATCAACTACAATGAAAATCACAATGTGCAAAAGATTGGTGTATTGCAACCTAACCAATAGCGACCCTTTAAATCGGCAACATTGCCACAGTTTTCCAATATGGTAGATAGAGCAACACAAAGAATAACAAAGTAATTAAAAACACTTATTTCTTGCTTTAATGGTACCATTTGCATGAGTTGGTGTTTTACTTAGGCAAAGTTGACAGATTGTACAGCATCAGTGTTCCTTAGCCCTTGCAGTGTTGATAAACTTTTGCACCTTAATTAGGACAAATTCAATAGACAGAACATTGCAACTCTCAGCAACCATTTGGGTTATAATGCTGAATTATTGCAACTAAGATCTATAGATAAACATTTACCATTATTTATTTATTAAATTATAGATCTTTGGTTTGACAGATCAATTATCAAATACTCATGTCTTATGATATACTTACATGATTTGGATGCAAAATTGATATTGTAAGTACCTGTTATCGAACAGCACCTATTATCGGACGTTTTGTTTTGATTCTGTATGCACATGCGCAAAAGTGCGCATTACGTCACATTGATAAACAAATGGTCGCACATAAAGTGACTGACCTACTTGCCTACTTAGCTTGAAACAAATGCGCTGAAAACAGGTTAAAGGAATGCATTTATTGTTATTTACACGGTTTTATGTGTTTTTTGCTATTACTTTTTGAATGCATTTATCAAAACGTGCATTTACACACCAAAAGCATATTTCCGTTTGCAATTTTGATTGCAGCCGACGCAGATTTTTTCGCCGAGTCCGGGTCACGTGATAGTCATGTGACTTTGTATATGCTAGAGTAGTATTTATGAAGTGTCGGGTAAAAGGTCATGTTTACATCGGCCGCCATTTTGTTTTGTCTGCTAGAGGTGACAATAACCAGGGAATCATTGTTATGAATTCTTGAAGGATATTTGCTGGAAAACTTTACAGATAAGTTATTTAATGATTAAACTGTTAGTCATTTGTTAAAACAAAATGTTTTTGTCATTTTAAGTGTTTCAATGTTAACATAATTTAAGGTAATTTCTTAGGTGTTCGATAACTGGTTCGTCCACCATCAACAGTAAACACAGTCAGAAAAATGTGCCTTGTGATACTGATAATCATGTTCAGATGATTTTGAGCTATTTTTTGTCTGGCTTTGTTTTTGTTGAACTGTGGGTCCTTTTTAGTCTTGGTTATAGAGATCACGTGTAATCATTTGATGGAATGTTTGTTTCGGTTAGAAATTTTGACACAGTCATCATTTTTTTCCTGATCTGAAATGGGTCAAAAACTGTAAAAGATTGTAAATTCATATTGATACGTTTTTATCAAATACAAACAATATTTCCTCCTTTATGTTGTTTCTAAAGAACACAAAATCCTTTATTTTACTTTCTACAGTGTTTGTTTACATTTGTCACAAATTGCGTCAGCATGTGCAATGACCAATCACCATAGAAAGTAACCTCCCCTGCAATTTTTATTTTAAGCATGCAAATCTTGACATTGGAACAGCCAATAAGAAACCACCACTCAAGAAGGACTTTAATTTCAAGATGGCGATTGGACTCTATCAAAACAATAGATTATTTTGATGTTTACAGATGATAAACATTTGGAAAAATAGAAACAAATCTAAAGAACAAAGGTTAAAAACTATGTTCCTACTGATGAATGGCCATATATGTATAAAACATTTGTGATGTTAAATCTTCATGAAAAATTACCCACAATTCAAAAGGGATATAGCATATTAACCCTTTCCCCCATTAGAAGCAAAGTGAAAATGGCTTTTGCAACCAGCATAAAACCAGAACAGCCTGCGAGTTACTTGCAGTCTGTTTAAGTTATATGCTGTTTGCTGCTCATCAGTATCTAAGGGTTGGAAAGGAAGCCTTTAAAACTTGAATTTAGTAAGAAAGGTCTTAAATTAAATTGAACTATCTAAGGGGCTACAAATGCTTTAAAATACCTACCTAAGTGGTAAAAGGATAATGTTTATGTGTTTTCATGTAAGCATTTGCAAATATGTATATACACATGACTATCTAGAGGGCGAGGTCTGTGCCTAAAAAAGTGATAAGCGTTTCTTTTGTATGATTATTTGCTTCATATATTGACTTTCCTCGCTGAGACTGTTTTTAGCTGGAGCTTATTTTTTTGTGATCTCGCTTAGGAATTTGGTAGCGAGTAAAGTTGATACATGTAAAGCAAATATTTAAACAAAATAAATGCTTATCACTTACTTGTTGAAATATCTGGTAAGTGAGTAGCATTTAAAAAAAATTAATAAAAGTACCAAAGGGTATCAAATGCAGAAAAGCACGTCTCCCCATGGGCGTTGCTGTCTTGATTATCATGGATAACGCCCTCTGTATATATTTGTTTTATTCAACACAAGAATGTGGCTCTACCAGTCTGCAGGTTCTTGTATGCACACACTACAATATTTGGAATCATCAACATTGCTTTAACCCTTTCAGTGCGGGAACCGAATTTTAAAGGCCTTTGCAAACAGTTTGGATCCAGATGAGACGCCACAGAACGTGGTGTCTCATCAGGATCCAAACTGTTTGCTATTCTGATAGTATTCTTTGAAAAAAATCGAAGAAAATGCCAATTTTAGAAATTCAGCAGACGACATTTAAGCAGACGACAAATTTCCCAGCATGCAAAGGGTTAATTGTTATCTTTGATTTTTAAGTACTATTAAATGCATTTTTTAAAAACAGAATAGTTACTGAAAATATTCAAATATTAAGCATATCAAGAAAACTATCATTAGAACAAAAAATCAAAACATTACATTGTTTGTTTCAGATTATGAACTCATCCCAGATGGAACTGTGAAGTTCTGGACAAGTCTGTTTGAAAGATATTTCTTAACTAATGAAACTTCTGACGGAACAAGAGATGACATGCTGTTTTATGTTCGAAAAGAAAAGGCTGAACATCGATTATTACCTAAGGTGAGATTATCTGGCACACAGGTGTTGGGGGCGTGGACAATTCACTGTAACACTATCAATATGTCATAAAACAACATTTTTCATCATTTTGACCCAAAAAATATTCTAATATACAGGGTCTCACTAGGATTTTAAACCAGGAGTCCTTGGACTCATTGCTATGAAAAAGTCCAAAAGGAAAAAGTAGGAGTACAAAAGAAGTCCCATTGAATACATGTATTGCACGTGTCTTAAAATTTTCCGCAAAAAATCAAATAAAATAAAGAATTAATATACAATTAACATATAATATAATTGTTTCATTACTAAAAACCCATATTACACCATTCCTAACTTGAATGTCCAGTTTTAACTCTTCACTTGTTTGATATCCCTCATTACACCTTGCCCATCATAATTAATCAGAAACAACTCACATTTGGCTGTTTTGGGGAAACATGAACAAATATAAACAAACACACTTAAGTGTTAATGTTGTATTATTGGTGTATTTAACTGAGCTTAATTAATATATTTAATCTTTAACCTGCTATGTATGTAATAACTGATAAGCCTCATTACTGCTGGAATAATTTCTATAATAGAGGCTGAAATGGGTGGCTGAGTATAACACGATCCATTTCAATTATTATAAGACATAAGTTAATAAAACCTATATTTTTAGCTCGGCTGTTTTCGGAGAAAACCCAAGGTATTGTCCTAGCCAGCTCGTTGTGTCGTGTCCGTCGTCGTGTCTGCCGTCTGCGTCGTGCTAAACCCTTAACATTTTGTCAAGGTTTTGAACATTGGCTCTAAAATCAAAGTGTTTCGACATACAACTTTGAAACTTCATATGTAGCTGCACCTTGATGTGTTCTACATGCCACACCCATTTGTGGGTCACTAGGTCAAAGGTAAAGGTCACTGTGACCTCTAAAAAAATTAATAAAAAAATTAAAAATTCTGACAAGCTTTCATCTATTCAAAACTGCACCCGCAGCCGAGCGTGGCACTTGTTATGCAGTGCTCTTGTTTTTATTTATCATTGATTGTAGATTATGATGGTACTTTTAAAATTTTGATTTTTATGCCCTCAAAGGAGGGCATATAGTGAACAGACTGTCGGTCTGTCCGTCCGTCTGTCCGTCACACTTTGCGTTTAGGTTTAGAAAAATGCTCATAACTTCTATGTCGCTTCAGAATGCAATTTCATATTTGGGATGCATGTCTATATGGACAAGGCCTTTCCATACGCACACAAATTTTTACCTCTGTGACCTTGACCTTGAACTTAGGGTCCGCGTTTAGGTTTCGAAATCTGCGTTTAAGTTTCGAGAAACGCTCATAACTTCTATCAAGCGTTTATTGGGGGCATAAGTCATCCTATGGTGACAGCTCTTGTTTTTACCTGAACAGGTTATAAACTTAAAATTGTGATTAGACCAGAAAGTTTTAGTATCTTTTTACTTCCTTGTAAATTTTAATCAATTTACACTTGAATCAAATGTATATTTTGTTACAATTATTTGTTTTCAATTTAAAAAAACATTTAGAATTTCATTAAACAGCAGTGATTCTGAATCTGACCAGTAACTGAGCCCCATATGTACTGCCAGTGCCAGGAAAATATTTATTTAAGCAGACATAAGATTAACTCTTCTCATTTTGTCATTCTTGAGTGTTGTTTTAATGGGCCATTTAACCCTGCAGAAGCATATTTAAATATCACTAGGCAATTAATCAAGATATCATCTATGAACAATTTCAAGAAGTCTAATGGCTCCTGACTGAACATTTCTATGTTCAACTTTGCATGACTTGTAAATGGGGCAACTTAAGTCACAGACCCTCTATTGACCAGCCATTCTAAACATCTAATTGAAAACTTTGGCATCTTGCAACTGGATACAAAGCAATGTTTGATTGAGTAATACCCAGTTATGCAAAAAGGTGCATCCTGGGGACTCAAATATTTTCAGATAAGCGTCATTGTCAATTTTATGCGTACAAATACGCTTAATTAAGCGTTTCCTAGAGCCCTGATATAATACATATAATATTATATCACACATTTGTTTTTGTCAAAGTGATGAAAAGTGTTGTTTTATGACATATTGATAGTGTTTCAGTGAATTGGCCACGAGCCCAACACCTGTTGTCTGGCATGAACCATATTTGAATTGCTCTCTGTACAAACAAGTTATAACACACTATTAATATAACATATTTAGTGTTTGGCTTCAATCTATCATACTGAAATGCACTGGCCCATCAATAGAAAGACATTAACGTGTACTCAATTAATATTGTACTACAAAAATGTAAATGGTATTAGAAATAATTGATCTGAATTAGATAGTGTCCAAAATAATAATGACATCCTTGTCTGAAAATGTATTAGCATTAATTGCTGAATTTTATTGTACACAATGTTTTAAATCAATGGTTCATGAATCTAGTGGTCTATCACTAAATTATACCTTTGAAGTCCATTTTTCACCTTTTTAATTTATGTCAACTGAAATGTGATGTTGATGAAAATTATAAAAAAATGAATATTTTAGGCAGAAATTGAAGTATATAGAAAAGACTCCAAAAAGCAACCCTCATTTGATGATACAACCATTAACTGGGAAGAGACAGTTTACCTCAATATCATACTTCATCAGGTATGTACATCTTGTTCATGTGTTGAAAGATATTCAACAATAATGTAGATTTCTTACGTAAGTAAAGATCAAGACAGATTGTATGCCATATTATGATGCTGCAGAAAATAATAATACATTTGTAATAAGAAAACAGTTTGAAGAAAAAAAGTATTTCTATTACTTGAACATAAGTCTGATTAACTTAAATAATGTTTATGCCTGTGTTTCAGTTTGTTTACACAATGACATGTGCTGTGTGCACAAGAACTGCAGAAAAACATTTGCAATGTCTCAAAAAGTATTCACAGGTAAGACCATCATGCAATGAAACTTATACCACATCTGAATTTTTGAATAGGACATAAAATACCTGGATAAAGTGTTAAATAGTTTAATTTCTTATTTATACAAGCTGCATATTTTCAGGCTTCCTGAAAAGTCCCAAAAAGTGCCTGTCAACCGGACAGGCTGATGGAAAATTTAGCCTGTCCGGACAAAAATTCACCTGACCAAAAAGCGTGAGTTTACAACTGAAGAATTAAGTAAATTAAAACTCATATTTATTGCTATGTGCAGCCTATAAGTACACTCAATAAAGTAAATCAAAACACTTGTGTGTTTTAGTGATTACAGTGTATGATGGACAACAGCTTAAAATTGTAGTCAGACTCAAAACAAAATCACGCAGCACGATTGGTGTTGCCATTGAAGAATTTTAGCAACTACATTTATTTTCAGGTGTAGTTTTTTGTTATAACCTTTGTAATTAGATAGATGGTAATATGTCGGACCAATGAAATTGACCTTTTTGAAAAAACAACGTTTCAAAGGGAGAGCACTCTTAAGAACTAGTGACGCGTTAGTGTTCTTACTGAAAAAAGGCTTGAAATTCACAAAAAGAGTGATTCTAATGTTGCTTTTTTCGATCATTTGGCAAGTATTAGACTTTTCTTTATTAAGTCATATTTTTTTGGCCTGTCACAAGGACCGGCGATATTAGAAACTTCGCCTGACCGTAAAGAATTTTGCCGGACAAGACCGGCGGTCCGGCCTTTTCAGGAAGCCTGTATTTTCAGTCATTGAATGATAATATTGTTTTCATTCTAAAATATCCTTACAGAGAGTGTATGCCTCGCCCAGTAAAAGACGGATGGACAGTAAAGGAACACAAGAGGAGATCTGTTATCCTAATATATTCTTTACAGTTGATAATTTTGAAGAGGTTTGTGTGTGTTGGTTGTTAATTAAATACAAAATAATTATTAATTTAAATTGCAAAAAGTTGTATAAAAACCTTTTGCATGTCTTATTTTGACAATCTTTAACAGTATTTAAGTCTAATTGATATACATTCTTTAAGCAATATATAAAAGTTGTGTTTTATCTCTTCTTTGGATTCCGTATGGGTAGTTCAATTTCTATATATTAGTTTACATACAAATTCCAAGCCAATTTCGACACTCAATATATGACACTGTTGAAGAAATCCACATGTAAAAAATCAAGTTTTGCACTATAGACTCACATGTTCTACTCTAACCTACACAAAAGAACATACAGTGGTACAAAATGTAAAATAAAAGTGAACCTGGATGAATAGAATGACATGAAATATTGAAAAATTAGTCTCCACGTTAGTGAAGTATTTCACAGATTAGCCTGTGGAGTCATCCTAGAGTGAAGATTTGTTTAGAAAATACTTACTTTAAAGAAATAGATTCCTAAAAACCTTAGTTACATCCCAGACTAGCATGTGCAGACTGAACAGGCGTGTCTTGTAAAACTCTGGGCTTGGTTTTCCCAGACTAGCATGTGCAGACTGAATGGGCTTATCTGGTAAAACTGTGGGCTTGGTTTTCCCAGACTAGCATAAGCAGACTGAATGGGCTTATCTGGTAAAACTGTGGGCTTGGTTTTCCCAGACTAGCATAAGCAGACTGAATGGGCTTATCTGGTAAAACTCTGGGCTTGGTTTTCCCAGACTAGCATGTGCAGACTGAATGGGCTTATCTGGTAAAACTCTGGGCTTGGTTTTCTCAGACTAGCATGTGCAGACTGACTGGGCTTCTCTGGTAAAACTGTGGGCTTGGTTTTCCCAGACTAGCATGTGCAGACTGAATGGGCTTATCTGGTAAAACTCTGGGCTTGGTTTTCCCAGACTAGCATGTGCAGACTGAATGGGCTTATCTGGTAAAACTGTGGGCTTGGTTTTCCCAGACTAGCATAAGCAGACTGAATGGGCTTATCTGGTAAAACTGTGGGCTTGGTTTTCCCAGACTAGCATAAGCAGACTGAATGGGCTTATCTGGTAAAACTGTGGGCTTGGTTTTCCCAGACTAGCATAAGCAGACTGAATGGGCTTATCTGGTAAAACTGTGGGCTTGGTTTTCTCAGAGTGTTGCTCATTTTTGTTAGCTCGATGAAAGTAAAGGCCTTGTGTGGACAGGGAAACTATCCAGCTAATTTTCTGGGAATTATAAGTACTTGCTCTGTTTGGAAAGATCTTAAGAACCAAACCCAACTGGGTATTGAACCTGTAATCTGCCCTTAGTAATGAGGGCACCTTGACCATTACACCATCGTGAGTTTTATTGGTGGTCTATTGCTCAGGCAAATATACCGTTTCAGGCATTCACAGATATGAGTTGCGTTCTAACAAAACTGGGCATAATGCATGTGCGTAAAGTGTCGTCCCAGATAAGCCTGTGCAGTCTTCACAGGCTAATCACGGACGACACTTTCCGCTTTAATGACATTTTTCGTTTAAATCAAGTCTCTTCTTAGCAAAAATCCAATTCTTGCGGAAAGTGATTTCCCTTATTAGCCTGTACGAACTGCACAGGCTAATATGGGATAACATTTTACGCACATGCATTAAACCCCTTTTTCAGGCATTCACAGATATAGTTGTACAGGACAGCGAGCTCGTTACAGTGCAGCTAATAGCTTCAGACAGGGACGGTGCATATCAGGGGGTTATTTTCCTAGGATCAATACGCTATGATAACTTAAAGAAAGTTTATGATGCCAGAGTAAGGATTCTTTTGTGTGTTTTGTAGTTTTTGCTTCACATACCCGTCTGTATTTGTTAAAACTACAAATATCTGTTAAAGTACTACACGCAGTTAGTTCAGTGTCTTTGTCAGCTGCTTTCATTAGTTTTCATGCATTCATGATGATAGTTGAATGGGTTCTTGCGGAAGTGTATTGCACCAGGTGTATCTAATGGTCACTTGTTTGTATAAATTAGAACAACGAGCAAGAGGTCAGTTTATGTTTGAAATCAATGTTTGTTTTTTCTATACCTAATGTTTCTTTGTTTGTTTTACATTCATCAACTATAAATAAAATTTAAACTGAAACATTTTAATTTTGGTTTCTTGGACTATGATCATGTATGTTTGGTTAAAAAAATTGTTGGATAGCAGTTTCGACATGTATATTTCTTGCAGGCCAGTCTTACTTCCAAAATGGCACAAAAGATGTCTCTGGGATGGATCAACAAGACCCACAAGCGGGTGGAGTTTATGAGAATGCGGGGACCGGGAGGCAAGGGGTTCGCAGAGATTGCAGTATCAAGAGTGAAAGGTTCTGGTGCCGAAACCCCAGATCTTGAGAATTTTCCATCAGATGATTTTGAGTCTGACCAGCAACAGGTATAAGCAATGAATGCTATAATTCCACATTCTGTCAATTTATTATTCCCGCCTTCGAAGAAGAGGGGGTATATTGTTTGCACATGTCGGTCGGTCGGTACGTCCACAGGATGGTTTCCTGATGATAACTTAAGAACGCTTAGGATCATGAAACTTCATAGGTACATTGATCATGACCGGCTGATGACCCCTATTGATTTTCAGGTCAATAGGTCAAAGGCCAAGGTCAAAGTGACTTAAAATAGTAAAATGGTTTCCGGATGATAACTCAAGAATGCTTAGACCTAGGATCATGAAACTTCATAGGTACATTGATCATGACTGGCAGATGACCCCTATTGATTTTCAGATCACTAGGTCAAAGGTCAAGGTCACAGTGACTCGAAATAGTAAAATGGTTTCCGGATAATAAATCACAAATGCTTAGGCCTAGGATCATGAAACTTCATAGGTACATTGATCATGACTGGCAGATGAGCCCTTTTTATTTTCAGGTCACTAGGTCAAAGGTCAAGGTCACAGTGACTCGAAATAGTAAAATGATTTCCGGATGATTACTCAAGAATGCTTGCGCCTAGGATCATGAAACTTCATAGGTACATTGATCATGACTGGAAGATGACCCCTATTAATTTTCAGATCACTAGGTCAAAGGTCAAGGTCACAGTGACTCGAAACAGTAAAGTGGTTTCCTGATGATAACTCAAGAATAATTAGGCCTATGATCATAAAATTTCATAGGTACTGTACATTGATCATGACTGGCAGATGATCCCTATTGATTTTCTGGTCACTAGGTCAAAGGTTAAGGTCACAGTGACAAAAAACCTACTCACACAATGGCTGCCACTTCAAGTGACAGCCCATAAGGGGGCATGCATGTTTTACAAAAAGCCCTTGTTTGTTATTTTGTTCCGCTATGTGTTATATTTTGAATTTTTATTTTTAATTTTTTTATACACCCATTAAAAAGTGATTGGTACTTTGGGAACAATCATATTAGGCAGCTGGCAGCAGCTTGTGTCTAAAGGAGTCATGTTTCCTGTCCTAAAGCTTTCCTTCATTATGTCCCTTGAAGTGTCGGCAAAATGGTAAAATTAATCATGTCTGCACTCTTGTACAGTTACAATTGCATTTTCATGAAACTTGGTGATGAGGAATGTGGTCTTAGACAAAATATCTGGACCAACTTTGATGACAAAAGCGAGATAATGTGAAGAATTAGTATCCTTGAATTCTCTAAAATTTGCCAAAGTTAATTTTGTCTGCTCTGTTATAAGTGGTTTCCACTCGATATTTACATGTAAATACAGATTCTATACTATACCAAGTATTCTGTCTGCTCAAACACGTGTTTCTATTTATAAACACTCTAAATATTAGCAGCAAATCACTGGTAGATAAACCCAGCCCACTAGTTAATGCAGGTTAACATTTTACCACCGCAAAATCAAGCAGTTGAGATCCGGCTTACCTTCATTATGCAGAGACCTAGCTTGGGATTACATTTAGAGCTGGTCCAGTGAAGGTCCATGTTACTAAACCATGTTACTAAAAAATGGAAAAAATGTTTCCAGTCAAGATCTGTGTGTACATAGCTTACCTGCAGTGGTAGCATGGGATTTCACTTGGTGAAGGTCACTTAAATAAAAAATAAAAAACACTGTTTCCCCTAAATTGCTTTATTTTGGATGGAGGTATAGACTATCATTTTGAATGTAGGTTGCTTTCATTTAGACCTTGCAGGACTTTTAATTAATGGCCAGTGGGATGAAGGTCAAGGTCACTGCTGAATATAATGAGTTTGGATGGATATTTTTTATATAAAATGATGTGTGTACCAGTAGTTGACATACCTGCCGGCCTAACTTGAGATTGCACATGCGTTATTTATATTGCATTAATATGTTAAACATTGAAGACCATTTTGCCATTGGTATGAGTTATTTTTATCCATTACTTCTTTGGAATAATTGTGTACAAAAACTGAATACATCCTTCATTTAACAATTTAACCCAAACCTTTAAACAGACATATTTTGTGACACACTTGTTTTATTTTTATGCCTCCTTTCGAAGAAAAGGGGGCATATAGTGATCGGACTGTCCGTCTGACCGTCTGTCTGTCCGTCTGTCTGTCTGTCCATCTTTCCATCACACTTTGCGTTTAGGTTTCGAAAAATGCTCATAACTTCTATGTCCCTTGAGATATAACCTTCATATTTGGTATCCATGTGTATATGGACATGGCCTTACCATACGCACACAAATTTTGACCCCTGTGACCTTGACTTTGAAGATAGGGTCTGTGTTTAGGTTTCGAAATCTGTGTTTAGCTTTCAAAAAATGCTCATAACTTCTATGTCCCTTGAGATATAACCTTTATATTTGGTATGCATGTGTATATGGACAAGGCCTTTTTTTACGCACACATTTTTTTACCTTTGTGACCTTGACCTTGAACTAAGGGTCCGCGTTAAGGTTTTGAAATCTGCGTTTAGGTTTCGAAAAAAGCTCATAACTTCTATCAAGTGTTTATAGGGGGCATAAGTCATCCTATGGTGACAGCTCTTGTTTTAATGATTTATTGTATTTGAATTAAAGCTTATTTCAAAAACTGGTATTTTTGTTATGTAACTGTTATATGACCTAACTGATGTTTATGTTTGAAATTGAAGGCTACACATAGCTTCAATAATAGCTTTCTGTCAAATTGATTTTTCTTGTAATTAAGGAATATTAAGATTATTAAAACTTTTTCATATTGATGTTAATAAGTGTGTGCTATGGTGATTCCATGAAGATGGTGCTATGAGGATAGCTTAAGTGTGATATACTATTGATTATTATAATGTAAAATAAAAACTTAAAAAATTCATACCATATGTGAGAAATATTTTGTTTTAGGCTGATAAAGGTAAATTAATTTCATTTGTTTTTTTTCACATTATACCAATGCCACATATATCCAGGTAACATATGCATCACCTTACCTTTTATCAGCAGAAAAAAAGCCTTCATATTCCTGTTATCCTCATCCCAAATGTTGCGATGAACCATACCAATTCAAACAACTACATTTGAGTAGTGTTCTGAGAAAACTGGGCATAATGCATGTGCGCAAAGTGTCATCCCAGATTAGCCTTTGCAGTCCGCACAGGCTTATCAGGGACGAAACTTTCCGCCTAAAGTGGGATTTTTGCTAAGAAGAGACTTCCTTTAAACGAAAAATGTCATAAAAGTGGAAAGTGTCATCCCTGATTAGCCTGTGCAGAATGCACAGGCTAATCTGGGACAACACTTTATGTACATGCATTAAGCCCAGTTTTCTCAGAACGCAACTCATTTGTTTGACATGTATATTACTTAAAATAATGAGTTATGACTTAATAGCCACACTTGTCCATTGCAATCATGTTTGCATCTTAAATTTTCAAAGACTGAAGAGACATATTAACCCATTTATGCCTAGTGGACTCTCTCATCCTTCTAACTTGGATCAATTTATTTCCAAAATTAGGGATGTCTAGTTTTTTTATTTCTATATTTAGAATATTTCTTACAGTAATTCCTTTAAGCAAACAGCGCAGACCCTGATGAGACGCCGCATCATGCGGCGTCCCATCTCCTTGCTATGCTGTTTGCCAAGGTCTTTTCTAGACGCTAGGCATAAATGGGTTTAAGACTGATGTTTTTTTAAGGTAAATAGAATACATGAGGACAATTAATTGTCATTTATCAATGAAAGTATGTATATTTTGTCACTATTTCATTTTCATTTTAAGTCGTATCCCACAAACCTGAATTATCATTGATGGAACTTTTAAAGTTGCATTTTAACATTATGATAGTTTTTTTACTGCCAAACTATGGCATTTCTGCATCGTTGCAATCATAAATCAAATACTTAAGTCAATGTTGTGGTGATGGGTGAAAAACTTGTCATCATTTTTTGATAATGGTTATTTTATTTATTAAGAAATTCAATTGTTGCATAATTGTTTCATAATGTGACATATTCATGTACATGACTATCAAAAACAAATATATATATGAGTCGCGTTCTGAGAAAACTGGGCATAATGCATGTGCATATTTACCCAAAATCTAGGCTGTATCTTTGATCAACTAATTCGTAGAAATTCTAGATCTAGGTTTGGAAGTTAAATAAAAAAAATGAAATAAATATGTTTCCTGTGTAAACTCCATCCCCTTTCATGGGGCTATATATTGATAGAAGAGTTAAGTTGTGTTGTAGAAGACAAAGTTCTTAGCCTTAATACTCCACCAGCTATCTTAGAACCTGTACCTGTGATAATCAGTAATGTTGACATGTACACTCCTCAGCACACCTGCATTGTCTCCCCTTGCAGCAAAATGGTTACACTCAACGCAGAATGAGCGACCCTAGTCAAGCAATAAAGTCTTTCATGTTTCGCTCGGTGAAAAAGTCGCGTTCAGAAACTGAAAATGTGGATGCCATTGGCAATGAACAGGAAGTTGAAGCAGGGACCTTGCATGACGGTGTGTGGGCTGTAATTGCATGCACTTTCTTATTATTAACAGATAAATATTGTCATCTCTGCTTTTTAATTGTAAAACACGAAAGCTCCTATCAGGCAAGTAAATGCTTTTTGTTAGTCTTATTTTGAAATTGAAAAATAATGAATAGTCATATAAACTGGCAGAGATGATAGCATGCTCTTGCACTTGCATAAAACTTAGATCATTATAGAAAATTAGTATTCACATTGACAAACTACAATATATGTGATATGTATTTAATACATTACCATAAGCAATCTATTAAAAGTACATTGTATACCTATATTTGCGAGCCATATTCATCAGCAACAATTTTAGCTAATTTTTTCTGAATTAGCTTATTAAATTTCTGTTAATTCTGTTTCAGCTTCATTTTTTACTCTGTATATTACCATACAAAAGCTGAAATGATGTACATTTTTAAGTTGCATGGCATTGTTGGTTCAATAAAGTTTATACAATAATTTACCAATGTTGATGAATCTTAGAATTATGCATTTCTCATATCTGCCCCACCATGTCGATCTTTGAGTCATAACTGTCTGTATGAGCCTCATCATGTCAAAATGGGTCGTATGCTACATACTGGTCAGCACACATCCAGTATGCCATACGCTGGTCAGCACACATCCAGTATGCCATACGCTGGTCAGCACACATCCAGTATGCCATACGCTGGTCAGTGCACATCCAGTATGCCATACGCTGGTCAGCACACATCCAATATGCCATATGCTGGTCAGCACACATCCAGTATGCCATACGCTGGTCAGCACACATCCAGTATGCCATACGCTGGTCAGTGCAATACAGTATGCCATACTCTGGTCAGTGCACATCCAGTATGCCATACGCTGGTCAGCACACATCCAGTATGCCATACGCTGGTCAGTGCACATCTAGACCAGTTATTCGGACAGTATTGACAGTAGCTACCCTGTCTGCCATAAATTCATGCAAGGTTTGCTGGTTTCAATAGCTGAAAAGATAGCTCCTCACCAGACAACACAATTGCGCAGGCTGCGCCAGACCTAAGCTACATGTAGTGGCATTTGGCTTACAACCCATTTTTGCACACCTATCTCATATTAGACGTGTTCTGAGAAAGCTGGGCATAATGCTTGTGCATGAAGTGTTGTCCCAGATTAGCCTGTGCAGTATGCACAGGCTAATCAGGGACGACACTTTCCGCCTAAACATGATTTTCCGAAAGAAGGGACTTCCTTTAAACGAAAAATACCATAAAAGTGGAAAGTGCCGTCCCTGATTAGCCTGTGCAGATTGCACAGGCTAATCTAGGAGGACACTTTACGCACATGTATTATGCCCAGTTTTCTCAGAACATGACTCATATTATTTCCCCTGTTAATTACTCAGAACTTGAGGATGCAGAGCAGTACAATGGGTTCTGGGGAAAGTCCTTTGGGCAGGCGTGGCACTGGTTTAAGGAGCGACGCAGGGCTAACAGTGTCTCTCTCAACGCCTACCTCACCTACGTCACCCTGCCCTGGCATAGGATTATTGCAGGTAGGCTCTGGCTTTTTAATTTTAAGCTTGTGTCGAATTGTTTGCCATACATACTGTTGTTTCAAATATTGAGTTATTTCAAACCAATTCATACTGTTTTTTATATAAGTTAAATTGAGTTGTTCTTTACAGAACGTGTTGCGCTTAAAAAAGTCAAATCAATTTAGTTGCTCTGTACCACTTTATCTTACAAATAAAATGCGGACATGTTATTTACAGATGTGTCTTTAAAGTTAAAATTTGGTTGTTCCTTTCTAATGATTCTTTCAAATTTACCTTGTCGTTTTCTGATGTATGTTTAATTAGACTGGGTTGGTCTTTATTGTTGCATCTTTTAATTTATTTTCATTGACCCAGCTGGTGAAAATTCATATTGAACAGTTTAATTTTTTATGTTGATATTTTGTTACAGATGTCTTAGATCCCAAAGAACCACCAATAATGTGATCACCACTTTCCATAGGTAGTCTTTATGCCAGTGTGTGTGTGTATTATGCGGCAGTTGAGGTCTCATAATTGCCATGGTAACATCTGATGGCATTAACCCTTTCAGTGAGGGAACCGAATTTTGAAGGTCTTTGCAAACAGTTTGGATCCAGATGAGACGCCACAGAACGTGGCGTCTCATCAGGATCCAAACTGTTTGCTATTCTGATAATATTCTTTGAAAAAAATCGAAGAAAATGCTAATTTTAGAAATTCAGCAGACAACATTTTAGCAGACGACAAATTTCCCAGCATGCAAATGGTTAATTATAAGGACGATAAAAGAGCAATCAGCAGTTGTCTGTAAAGGACATCAAATTGATACCAATCTTTAGAATGCTAGCTTAATACAGTTATTTTAAATGCTGCATATATTATCATGTATTGTGTAATGTATACTAAAAGAGCCATTTTAAAACCAAAATAACCATTATTATGAACTTTTTTCTAGCTAACTTTATTTATATGTTTTCTATGAGATGTTAAGTAGAAAATATTGTGATGTTCAAAAGACAACTTAACTTAGAAAGAATTTACCAGTAATCTATAGGTTAACAAAAGAGAAATGTGTTTCTATTTTATCTATATTAATAAACTGTATTTGTATTTTAGCGATATTCAGTTAATTTCAAGTAAAAAACTTGTTTTATTCAAAATGTTAACAAAAACAGCATTTTATACTTACTTGTATTAAAACTAATCTTTCAGCAATAGGATGTAAAATTTTGATCGAATTTTCTTATTTCATTTAATGTGCATAATTGTAACGTGCAGTGTATAGTTAGCAATCCATTTATATTGTTTAAAAAAACCCTCTATATTGTCTGATCAGTGCTTTTTTTGTCTGTTAAGCTATCTTAAGTAAGAATTGCTTTCATCTGTGTGAATGAACAACCTGTAATAACTGATCAACAAACCAATCAGATATAATAAGTTACAGATATATTTAAAATGTTGATAATTTACCTTATAATTTGTGAAAATAATTTACTTTACATAACATTAAAGTCATGTTTATAATAGCATTAATGGGCATTGTTCAGAGAAACACAGATTGTTCATTCCAACAATTCAAAATACACTTTGTTTATAACGGGCCTAAATGTAATATTTCAGATATCTCTGGTAACAGTAACAGTGTATTTACTCCGAACATAATATTTTCATTTGCTTAATGTTTGTTTGTTCTAAATTCTTATAATTGCTTGGCTTGTGCTCTCTTAAATGGGGGAACATATGAGTAGCGTTCTGAGAAAACTGGGCATCATGCATGTTCACGAAGTGTTGTCCCTGATAAGCCTGTGCAGTCTGCACAGGCTAATCAGGGACCACACTTTCCTCATAAATTGGATTTTTGCTAAGAAGAGACTTCATTTAACAAAAAATGTCATAAAAGTGGAAAGTGTCGTCCCTGATTAGCCTGTGCAGACTGCACAGGCTAATCTGGGACGACATTTTACGCACATGCATTTTGTCCAGTTTTCTCAGAACACGACACATAGTTGCTGTTTTTTTATTTCCATTGAAATTCCTATTTTTTTATAGGATTTACATTCCGTGGGTCTGAAACTAATTTCACCGATAATAATTTCTTTCGAACACTGTGTTATTTGTCCTTCAATTTATCCTTACGCCATGTATTCTGTCAGTTACACGTGAGAAACTTGCGGCATCTCATCTGGTCTGCGCTGTTTGCGATATGCAGCTCTGCTATAGGGTGGAAATTGTCATTGTTGTCAGGCCTGTAAGTCAAAGTATTTTTCATGGAGTTATTGAGTCTTAGAGTGCATATGTGCATTATTAATAGTTTTTTTTTTGTTGATCTTAAGGACTTACATGTATTATAGTCATATGCAGCATATACAGTGGACATTCCTTTATTTTTAAAGAGGAAAGTATTTTTTTAATTTATACCTTTTGATTTATAATATGACATTTTCTTCTTTTAATTTAATTTTGTGTTACAATTAACACATAAATTAACAAAGCAAATTATTTGGGAGCTTCCATTTGTTTTCTTGCTTATGTTTACATATCTTTCTATGTTGGTGTGTATCATAATAAAAACATATACATGTGACATTAGTCAGAAGGCCCAACATTTACATTTCTTAAGTTTCTAAATTCATAAGAATTTCATGTTTGCCTTATTTATTTTAGGTGTACAAGCATGAGTGTTTATGTATAAAAATAATTAATAATTGCATGTTTTTAGCTCACCTGAGCAAAATGTTCACATGGTGAGCTTTTATGATTGCCTTTTGTCTGTTTGCGTAACATTTGTCTTGTTTACAATCTAGAGGCCACATTAATTGTCCAATCTTCATGAGCTTTGGTCAGAAGGTTTCTGCCAATGATATCTTGGACAAGTTCGAAAATGGTCCTGGTTGCTTGAAAAACATGGCCGCCAGTGGGCTGGGCATTTTTCCTTATATGGCTCTAATAAAACCTTATTAATACTCTAAAAGTCACATTTATAGTCCAACTTTCCTTAAACTTGGTCAGATTATTTGATCTACTTATATCTTGGATGAGGATAAAAATGGTTCTGGTCTGTTAAAAAACATGGTCCCCTGGGGGCAGGGAATTTTTTCTTATACGGCTATAGTAAAACCTTGTTAACACTCTTGAGGCCAAATTAATTAAAAATTAAAACTTATTAACACTCTAAATGTCACATTTATTGTCCAATCTTCATGAAACTTCGCCAGAACTTAAAAAAAAAAGATATCTTGGAAAATGGTTCTGGTCTGTTTAAAAAACATTGACCCCAGGGGGGAGGGAATTTATCCTTATATGGATATAGTAAAACCTTGTTAGCACACTAAAAGTTACATTTATAATTTACTGGTCATGAAACTTTGTCAGAACATATGTTCTTATGATAAATTGGGCAGCACAAAACAGGTCAGTTCCTTTGTATTTCAGGTGAGCAACTTTGGACCTTTCAGGCCCTCTTGTTTTAATTTGTCTGCTGAAATAATTAGAGACATT
Source organism: Dreissena polymorpha (assembly GCF_020536995.1). Taxonomy (NCBI): domain Eukaryota; kingdom Metazoa; phylum Mollusca; class Bivalvia; order Myida; family Dreissenidae; genus Dreissena; species Dreissena polymorpha. Next base: position 61,137,733 of record NC_068364.1, on the reverse strand, counting down.
AAATGTTTTTTTTCTATGGTGCATATTTAACATGTCTAGTGTATGTACTTGTAGCCGTATTAACCCTTACAGAGCTGGAACCGAATTTTGAAGGCCTTTGCAAATAGTTTGGATCCAGATGAGACGCCACAGAACGTGGCGTCTCATCTGGATCTAAACTGTTTGCTATTCTGATAGTATTCTTTGAAAAAAATCGAAGAAAATGCTAATTTTAGAAATTCAGCAGACAACATTTTAGCAGATGACAAATTACCCAGCATGCAAAGGGTTAAGATCAATAACCATTCCAGAATCTATTGCATTCAATGAATCATTCCACCTATGTCAAACTGCTTTGTTGTTTGCCTTTGGTTTGTTGGTAGTGGTTTTGCAGTGATTGCCATGTTTTTCAATGTTTTTTCCTATACCCAAGTATGTATAACTATGTATATTTAGGTTCTGTAGCGCTATTTATATGATTGCAAAGGTTTGCCATTAGCAGAACTTTTTACAAATTTGTGAATTTATTTATAACATGTATAAAAATATGCACTGAAGTGCAAATTGATCATGTTTGTTAAAAGCATACACAAGTTGTAACTGAACTGTTATTTTGACTTGTGATTTGTTTTATTTTAAGGATATTACAATAAAACTCTTGACGGATTTCAAAAATACAATCATGTTCTGTACAATTCTCTTTAACTCCAGTGAAATAGGGAGATTGCTGATATTACCGACGTAAGAATCAATGTATCCGAAGTATTGTATTTGAAATATCCATCATATGTCTATGTATTTTTAACATGTGATGTTATGATTTCAAATTGTAGGGCTATTATTTGTTGAAAGAAATTCTGTAAGAAGCAATTTATTTTCATATTCCCATTCTGTTTGTTTTGATGTACGTTGTCTTGCCATTCATCTGGTCGCAAGATTTGAACTGTTTCTACAATACATGTACATGTATAGCAAAACAGAATTTACAATTTGAATTAATGTTATATTTTAGATGTTGATTTACAGTTGTTTAATTTTTACTTTTGTTAAGATGTGTTTTATGATCCGAATAAATAATGTGCAATATTATTAAAGAATTAAACCAAGATTATTCCCTCTGTTCCTTTGTCTCTTCTATCATATCTTAACATACATGGTCAAAGCTGGTGCAGTAAACAATAATATCTGAACTTGAATCTTAAAATATATTTTCACAATTTTTACAGCCCCCCCCCCCCTCCTGGAAGGCAGAAACTGTTTTCTAGATTACCTGCTTCAACCATTACTTTGCCATATTGGGATGGAGTTTGAAATAACTCGACACAAATGCAGGCCAGCATTAGACAGAATGTTAAGCTCTTTTTATCTCAAAAGCCAACGCCACAAATAAGAGTTCAAAGGTAACATTTTCAGATAAAAGATCTTGAAAATTCCTGCCACAGCAATATGTTTGCTATTTAGAGATCAATTGTTAAATAGGTTGGAACAAATTCAATACATCATGGGACAATATGTGTCTTGTTCTGTGAAAACTGGGCATAATGCATGTGTGTAAAGTGTCGTCCCAGATTAGCCTGTGCAGTCCGCACAGGCTAATCAGGGAGGACACTTTCCGCTTTTTAGCTCACCTGAGCACGTGCTCATTGTGAGCTTTTGGGATCGCCTTTTTCTGTCGTCCGTCATGCGTGCGTTGTGCGTGCGTCGTCAACATTTTACCTTGTGAACACTCTAGAGGCCACATTTCTTATCCGATGGGGCGGGGCATTTTTCCTTATATGGCTAAATATATGGCTATAGTAAAACCTTGTTAACACTCTAGAGGCCACATTATTGTCAGATCTTCATGAAACTTAGTCAGAAGATTCATCCCAATAATATCTTGGACCAGTTAAAAAATGGTTCCGGTTGGTGGAAAAACATGGCCGCCAGGGGGCGGGGCATTTTTCCTTATATGGCTATAGTAAAACCTTGTTTACACTCTAGAGGCCACATTTATTTTCCGATCTTCATGAAATTTGGTCAGAAGATTTGTCCTAATTATATTTTGGACGAGTTCGAAAATGGTTTTGGTTGCTTAAAAAACATAACCACCAGGGGGCGGGGCATTTTTCCTAATATGACTATATACATGTATCATGCTTTTGTAAAACCTTGTTAACACTCTAGAGGCCACATTTATTGTCCGATCATCATGAAACTTGATCAGATGATTTGTCCCAATGATATCTTGGATGAGATCAAAAATGGTTCCGGTTGGTGGAAAAACATGGCCGCCAAGGGTGTGTGGCATATTTCCTTATATAGCTATAGTTAAACCTTGTTAACACTCTAGAAGCCGTATTTATTGTACCATGATCATGAAACTTTGTCTGAAGATTTGTCCCAATGATATTTTGGACAAGTTCGAAAATGGTTCCAGTTGCTTGAAAAACATGGCCACCAGTGGGCGGGGCATTTTTCCTTATATGGACTTCTGAATCTTCATTAAACTTTGTCAGTATATTTGTTTAAATGATATCTCGGATGTGTGTGAAAATGGTTCTGGTCTGTTGAAAAACGTGGCTGCCAGGGTGTTCACTAGTCATGAAAGTTGGTTAGAACATTTGGTTCTAATGACTTTTTGGGCTGCCCAGAACAGGTCAGTTCCTTTGAATCTCAGGTGAGCGACTTTGGGCCTTTCAGGCCCTCTTGTATGGTATTTTTCATTCAAAGGAAGTCCCTTTTTACCGAAAATCTAGTTAAAGCGTAAAGTGTTGTCCCTGATTAGCCTGTGCGGACTGCACAGGCTAATCTGGGACTACACTTAAAGCACATGCATTATGCCCAGTTTTATCAGAATGCGACTCATATGTAGCACTTGTCTCCCTACCTCAAATGTCAATGTCACAAAGAGGTAAAAGGTCAAATTTTTCCATAAAACAGAAAGTAACTTTGTCATTCATCATGCTATTTTACAATAATTTACAGCAAAATACCACAATTTGGAGTGCATGTTTTGTGTCTAAAACCAGTCTCCTTACCCCGGGTTCCCAGTTTTTTGTATGAGCAAAATTCCCTGATTTTTCCCTGATGGAAAATAAAAATTTGAGGATCATAATTTCGACCTATTTCTTGTTTTAGACACCCTCAATAAATATACATAGGTGCATCACAGCTGCTATATAAACAGAGAAAGAAGTAGGTATTTACTAATACATGAAGTACACTAAGCTACATGTTTACTACAAAGCCACCATAGCCATGCAGATGAAGCGATTTGCTGTCATAATTGTAAGGACTTTTCGAAACAAGTCTGGAAAGTCTGACCAAACAAAATTCCCTGATTTTTCCCTGATTTCAGGATTTTCCCCCAAATTCCCTGACTTTTCCCTGAGTGAGTCTTTTTCCAGGTTTTCCCCGATTTCCAGGTTGGCTGGGAACCCTGTTACCTGAGAGGTCAATGTCACACTTAGAGGTCAATGTTGAAATTGGCCATGAAACAGCTTGTCAGGGCCACAGGCGCTCGATGGCAATGACTCAATGATCAACTATCAGTTGTGATGCAAGTTTAGTTACCCGTTTTTTATTATAATGCATACACATACTATATCAATAAAAATCTTCCGACACAACGTCTTACATTTACATATCATCTGTTTGTCATGCAGGTAAAAAATCAACTATATCTGAAAGTGCTGCATAATTTTTTTTCCAGAAAACGGAATGCTGGGCTTACCCAAATTGGCTGTTTGATTCACTCTGTTTCAACTATTGTTCTGAACTAACATTTCTGGAGTGATATTCTGGTTTTAACTTAGTATTTGATCTATGTTAATACTAATTACATGTATATCATCCCTGTAAGAACCATGGAATCTGTGTCAATTTTTTTTTATAGTTTTAAAACTAAAGTATAATGCATGTCTAGCTTTTAAAATAGCAATTTCACAGTGGTCTACAGTTCTTTACCTTTTAATATTCTTGAACAGAAGAAATCACTGATCAAAGGCCACAAGGAATAATAAACCCATTTATGCCTAGTGGACTCTCCCATCCTTCTAATTTGGATCAATATATTTCCAAAATTAGGGATGTCTAGTATATTTATTTGTTTATTTAGAATATTTCTTACAGAAATTCCTTTAAGCATACAACATAGACCCAGATGAGACGCCACTTATGTGGCGTCTCATCTGGGTCTATGCTGTTTGCCAAGGCCTTTTTCTAGAGGCTAGGCATAAATGGGTTGATGCTCTTACTTGCTAACGAGCTTCAGCCTCAATCATACATGAATCACATATATATTGAGCTACCTCGTCTAATTGGGTATGACAAGCTTCAATCTGGGTATGACAAGCTTCAATCTTTTAACGTTTCTTGAGTCGAGTATAAGCCTTATTTCCAGGTACATCCATTTGAAATAGCTACACAAAAATATGTGCACTTTCTATTTTGTGTTGAGGCTTTTTTAAGATTTAAAATTAAAGAGAGATTCTGGTAAAATTGATGCCTTGGCATAATCTTGCTAGCGTGAATGTTTTTTATCTGAATATTTTTTAGGGCAATTTAGTAAACATTTAGTGTTAAGTAATTAGAACTTGGTGAAGCAAATGCTTTTGCGATTTTATTTCATTCTTCTCACAGGCATAGCTTTAAAACAAAACAAAAATGACTTTATAAAATACGAAATAACAAGATACATGTATATATATATATTGAATCAACGTGGAAATAAAGAGTTAATTTAATACAATTCCACATACAGAAAGTTTAAATAACAGGATTAAATTCATTCACATGTAGTTATGTACATACGAAAGGTTTCATAATAAATAATAAAATAATAACATATATAACTATAATTTATCTAATTGTACATGTTAAAAAAGGCATTTCATGCATCAACATAATACAATGTACTTAAATTACCACTTTGGAAAGGTACAAGTAATTTCATTATGATGTTGGCCAGACATTGAATCAATATTTAACCAAACCCCATTTCACAAATATATATTTGCTCCAAAAGGTTTAGATATGGCATTTTCATGTTGCAATTGCAAACAATAGTAAGCAAATAATAATTTAAAGATAAAATTTATTATAACACTTGAAAAGAATTTTATCATTAAATAAAACTGAACAAGGGCTGTTTGTAAAACATGCATGCCCCCCATATAGGCTTTCAGTTGTAGTGGCAGCCATTGTGTGAATACGTTTTTTTGTCACTGTGACCTTGACCTTTGTCCTAGTGACCTGAAAATCAATAGGGGTCATCTGCCAGTCATGATCAATGTACCTATGAAGTTTCATGATCCTAGGCCTAATAATTCTTGAGTTATCATCAGGAAACCATTTTACTGTTTCGAGTCACTGTGACCTTGACCTTTGACCTAGTAACCTGAAAATTAATAGGGGTCATCTGCCAGTCATGATCAATGTACCTATGAAGTTTCATGATCCTAGGTGTAAGCATTCTTGAGTTATCATCCGGAATTCATTTAACTGTTTCGAGTCACTGTGACCTTTGACCTAGTGACCTGAAAATCAATAAAGGTCATCTGCCTGTCATGATCAATGTACCTATGAAGTTTCATGATCCTAGGCGTAAGCATTCTTGAGTTATCATCCGGAAACCATTTTACTATTTCGAGTCACTGTGACCTTGACCTTTACCCTAGTGACCTGAAAATCAATAGGGGTCATCTGCCAGTCATGATCAATGTACCTATGAAGTTTCATGATCCTAGGCATACTCATTCTTAAGTTATCATCCGGAAACCATTTTACTGTTTCGAGTCACTTTGATCTTGACCTTTGACCAAGTGACCTGAAAATCAATAGGGGTCATCTGCCAGTCATGATCAATATACCTATGAAGTTTCATGATCCTAGGCGTAAGCATTCTTGAGTTATCACCCGGAACCATTTTAGTATTTTGAGTCACTGTGACCTTGACCTTTGACCTAGTGACATGAAAATCAATAGGGGTCATCTGCCAGTCATGATCAATGTACCTATGAAGTTTCATGATCCTAGGCCTAAGCGTTCTTGAGTTATCATCCGGAAACCATCTGGTGGACGGACCGACCAACCGATGGACCGACCGACATGTGCAAAACAATATACCCCTCTTTTTCGAAGGGGGGCATAAAAATATTGTGTTATATCAGATCTAAAATATTTATTTTGGTATTTAATAAATGGGATCCGGTTAAATAAACAAATATGATCTGACAACATGAAACGATCCAATTAGTCACTCCACAATAGGTTCAGCAAAGACCTATGTATGGATCAAGAATCAATCCATGTAAATGTATGTTTCTCATGCACATTGACAACAGAGTGTCCACAGTTATTGGCAAATTATGTGGTGCTTTAAAGGAACCGGTACATGCAAGACACATGACAAAATATCACTACAAACATTTAAATACAGTACATGTTAAGCACACATTGAGTAACCGAGTATTTTTAGACAATCAACACAAGATAATTATGCAGTAACACCAGAAATAATTTTATATTAATACGAGTTTTTGAAAGCTTTTACTTGGAGATCTGAATATTAAGAAAGCACTGCATGACACAATTTCATAGAAAATAAGACTTTACATTTTTAATGAAAGGCAAGCAGATCTCAATGTTCAGGGCCACTGCTTTTGCAGTAAAATTATATTGAAACTTACATGGCTATTAAATTAATTTCCAATATGCTCATTTTTAATACATTTGACTAAACATACATTCAAGATTAAAATGCTTATAAACAACTTGTGTTACTTTTGGAAATACTAAAAACAAAAACTGAGCATAGATGTAAAAGATAATTCCATGTGAATTTATGCTAATAAAGGAGAATGAAAAAAAAATGTCCAAGACTTGTACAGTGCAAAATTAGAATAAGTTTTCTGAGTACAGCATTACATCATAATATTTGCTATTATCCCTTTCCACCTGTTAAGTACACACTGTAGTATCACTTCAAATGCCACAGTTCACGATAGCTCAAAGCCTGTGTTTGAGTGTATGGCATATTTCAGTTTGTCCCTCATGGTGGATTTCTTCTGGTAATTGGGCAGCTTGAGAAGGTTGAAACACGTGGAGGAAGTGGGCAGTCTTCCAACTGGTTCCCTGCGTCCGATGTTGAAGAAACCTTTGAGAACCGACCCTACTGTGTCACCCGTATCCTGCGTATTGTAGGACGATAAAGAAAGAAGGGATTGTTAAATGCTCACAAAATGGCAAATGTGCTGCTTCAAAGGCCTATGGGTGTTGGGGGTGGGTTGAACTCAAACTAAAGGACTCAATGTCTATCACCAGTACAAATCACATACCGCTACTTCTCATGTCAACTGGATCTTAACTTTAAAAGTATTGACCAATAGAATTGCTTGTAACATTGGTTTGTAGTTGTATTAATGGCGCAAAATTGTAAAATGAACATTGGAATTTAATACTTCTATAAATAATTCTTTCAATAAGTAACTTGTATTAACCAATATTTGAACAATGTGGTACTTTCAAACTGACAATTACAGTCCTTCACAAGATAAAATTCATTTTCTAAACATTTCAATAATAAAACAAAGTTTGCAAAACAATACCTGGTCATCACTGACTTCCACACATCGGATAGAAAATGGCGGCTCCAAGTGGGCAAAGCCCAGAAGTGGAGGTTTGGAACAGCTGGTGACAAACTGAAGTTTAATAAAAACATATAGTAAGCCTTTGGAAGTTCGTAGAAAAATACACAGTAAAATGTGCAAACATTGGTACAGCGGATATTGCTTAAGTTTCCATACTTTATTACATATTATTTTATGATTTTCGCAACTTAACTCAACTTATCGCTGGTATCTCATAAATGACCTTTGTGATATTTAATATTTAACATATTTTAATACAGATATGTTAGAAGTAGTTTTAGTGTTAGCTATTAACCTTAAATCAAATGCTACATACATATGAGTCGCGTTCTGAGAAAACTGGGCATAATGCATGTGCGTAAAGTGTCGTCCCAGATTAGCCTGTGCAGTCTGCACAGGCTAATCAGGGATGACACCGCTTTTATGACATTTTTTGTTAAAATGAAGTCTCTTCTTAGCAAAAATTCCAATTTAGGCGGAAAGTGTCGTCCCTTATTACCTGTGCATTCATATTTTTACAGGATCAACTTTAAAATCCCCCTCTCAATTTAAGTTTTACTAAGAATTTTTTGGACAATTACTGACAAAGCCAGATGCATTTGTGTGTATGTTAACAGCTTTTTTTACATCAAACCAAGTAAGAGTGTTATATACTCATAATTTAGTGTTTTTAGCTAAGTATTTTATTAAAGTGGACATCAAATATCAACAAAAATATATAATTTCCTTTAAAAATGTTATCATTCTTATCCCCTATGTCTTTTAATGTCTTTAACAATCTTAAGGGACCTGCCACCTTTCTCAGAGTTGATACATGTAATGCAACTGAAAACGTATCAGGCAATAAAAATGAAATAAGCTTTGTATCCAATGTTTTCAATCTAATTTAAACTCACTCATCCATTGGTTGCTACATTTAAATCTGAATAGTGCCCATTTTACACTTCTAAAATGGTGTATGTTTGTGTTTATGAAATTCTTAAAATCACTGATCGTCATAAATGGTCAAAATAATTGTTAAATTGATGAAGTACTTACACTAGGGATAATCAGATATACATGCACATTAGAAACATGTTATGTATACAGTAATCACTAGCGTAGGGTTTCTATGCAAGTATTGGCAAATGACAACACAACTTTGCAATAATTTATGAATGCTCAGAACTTTTAACGCTAATCTGTTTATAACGCTGTCTTGTGACTTAGACCCCATCATCCGCGTTATATTGGAGTTTCAACACAACACTCAGTTATTTCCCCCGCTCCGTAGATCCACAATTCATCTATTTGAGGTGTGTTCTGAGAAAACTGGGCACAATGCATGTGCGTAAAGTGTTGTCCCAGATTAGCCTGTGCAGTCCGCACAGGCTAATCAGGGACGACACTTTACGCCTTAATTGGTTTTTTGCTGACAAGAGATTTCAATTAAACGAAAAATGTCATAAATGCAGAAAGCGTCGTCCCTGATTAGCCTGTGCAGACTGCACAGGCTAATCTGGGATGACACTTTATGCACATGCATTATGAGACTATGACTAAAAGCGTACCTTTAGAAATGCGGCCCTGTCTGTGGGTGTGAAATCCTTCTCCAGAATCTCAAAGAGCCAGTTTACCACCTTGTGGTTGTTATGGTAACCACCATAGTACTGTGTGTGCTTTCTGAAAGGCATATTGGCCATGCTCTGTGAGAGTGGGGTTAAATACATGTACGTAGTGTTGCCCATGATTAGCCTGTGCAGTCGGCACAGGCTAATCAGGGATGACACATTCCGCTTTTATGATATTTTTCATTTCAAGACATTTTTCATTTCAAGACAGTCTCTTCTTAGCAAAAATCAAGTTTAGGCAGAAAGTGTTGTCCCTGATAAGCCTGTGAAGACTGCACTGGCTTATCTGCGACAACACTTTAGGCACATGCAATAAATCCATTTTTGACAGTGCGAGGCCCATATATTTAAATTCTTAAATGTAGCCAGTAGTATATTTGATGTTTTTAAAGATTCGTTTCATTAGAGGAAAATGCTGTAATGAATTGGGGCTTATACATAACCAAACATTAAAGAAAACCATATTTTGAAAAGCTTATACTTAATTTATATGAATTTTTATTCATGTAAATATAAGAATTCATCAATTAACTAATAAGCATTAACTATACAATCCAAAATACATCAGTATAATATCTGAAATAGAACCCACAGACCTGAGATCACTAATATCAATGTCAGCAGTGTCCCCAGAGATGAGTTTCTGTAACTCAGGAGCTGAGAACACCGACAGCCAGTCAGGGTTCACAATTGAGTTGAGGCCGCGCTTAAAAGCCAGCATCTGCTCACGGATTTGCCGATACATCCGGAAATGGGCCATCAGGTGCACATAGCGGATCCTGATCACAGAATGATGATTTGAGTCGTGTTCTAAGAAAACTGGGCATAATGCATGTGCGTAAAGTGTCGGCCTAGATTAGCCTGTGCAATTCTCACAGGCTTATCAGGGATGACACTTTCCGCTTTTATGACATTTCTCAGAACAAGACTCATTTACATAACACAAAACGTTAATTAAAAGGTTAATTGTTATTATGGATAATTTTAAAACCATCTTACTTAAGAATTTTTGGAAGCAGACAGCTTGTACTTTTGTGCTTATAATGTATTTTTTACAGTGAACAATCAAACTCAAAATAAAACAAATTTCTAGAGCCCAAGTAAGTTAATTAAATCATAAAAAGTTAATAACAACAATATTCATTTCATATATATTAGCACGTTTTTGAAATAATCCTACATTCTTTTATCATTATGAATCATGCCACTGCATTGATATCTGATATATTGCTGCCTGATTAATTTTTTTCATACAACGTCAACAGAAAGTTGTTATATCAGTCAATGCTTGGATAGGTCATATATTCAGATTCAATAATTAAGTCCTCATTTTTTGTAAAAAAAGAATCAGATTCAACAAAACAATTTGATACCAAAATGTAATATATTTTACACATAAAAGTAACAGAACAGCAAAGCACATAATTTACAAATTTAAATCGCAAGTGATAATGACATTATTATTAACAAGTAAAACTACTTAAATCATATTCCCACAAAAAAAAACAGCATTGTAGCAATTATATTTAAATATTTCTTTAAAAATGTGAACCTATGATAAACACAATATCTGTAACAGATTACTGCCTGATCATTATGTTATATTTCAGGCTCGGCATGAATACAATTACCCCTCTGCAAGTTTTGCCATTATTAAATTCTAAGCCTCCCCTGATACATGTATATTACATATGATCAGACAGAAATACATTACTCTTTATATATAACATAATATGCTACAGTTGTTCAATGTTTTCTTTACACCTGACTGTTTGCCTAGGCAAATTAAATGTATGTATCATTAAAAGATAGAAAACATAATTTATATCTAAAGTGTCCTCTTTCATTAAACAAGGAAATTCAAGAGGCAACTACATCCTCGTCTGATTTCTGCTTGACCTTGAATAGGTGACCTTGATTAGAGTAAAAGTGATTAACTCATGACTTCTAGACGTTTTCTGAATGAAATTAACTTTTCATGAAAACCCTTAATTGGTATAGGGGATATGAGGGAAATTTCCTGATTTTTTTCCAAAGGGGATGGGTAATATGGAGCAGACACAAACAAGAGATGTGTTTGTCAGAAACACAATGCCCCCTAATGCGCCACTTTTTCTTCTTTTTTTTACCTTTGACCTTGAACGATGACCTTAATCTTTCACCACTCAAAATGTGCAGCTCCATGAGATACACATGCATGCCAAATATCAAGTTGCTAGTTTCAATATTTCAAAAGTTATTGCAAAACTTTACTGTACAGTAAAGTTTTGGGACAAAATGACAGACAGAAAGACAGGCCAAAAACAATATACCCCCGATCTATCGATCCGGGGGCATAAAAAAGAGACTAACTATTATAGCCTTAAAGAATACCCTGGACCTCATGCTGGCGTGACTAACTCAGGCTTACTTGAACATGCTTTAAAAGATTTACCCTTTACCACTTAGATACTTATTTTCACGCATTTTGTAGTCCCTTAGAAAGTAACATTAAATTAAAAACCTTTCTTCTTAAATTCAAGTTTTAAAGGCTTCATTTCCAACACTTACATACTGATGAGTAGGAAATGGCATAAAACCTCAAAAGACTGTGAGTTACTCGCAATTTCAGGATTCAGGACTTTATTTCAGTTCCCCCATATGTGAATTCCTACTTGTTGTCGTTATTGACGGGTATAGCCTTTCCCCCTGGTACAAGCTCATGCGTCTCCAGGCGCCCCATGATGTCCTCATCATAGCAGAAGGTCAGGTCAAGGTCACCCACATCACCTTCATAATGCTGAACACCAAAACCAGTAGTAAGTAAGTAAATGTTATTAACATACACTGCATACAGAAAAGCAGGAAGAGGACATGTTTCAGCAAATATGACATTCTCATCTGCTACAAACAGTCAAAATTATGACTGACATATTACAAGATCATTTTCCTTAACATTAACATAATATCAACCTTTCAATAGAATTACATGTAACAAGAAAGCATACTTATAACTACAATTTAAATACTTATGCACTTATCATCATTTATTTTGAAAAATATATATAAAGAAACATTATTATGTAAGTACGAATATTTAACATTTTGAAATGCAACTCTTCAGTTACATAAAAATAAGCAATTTTATTTTATGCTTTCTGGTGGTTTATAGAGAAATATCAGTGAAATAAAACTGATATTTCACTGTTCCAAACAGCGAAAAATTACGCTGAAAAATATCAATATTGTTCAATGTTTGACTGTGAAATGACAATTTTTTCGACGAAATTATTCCAGCGAAATTCTCCAGTTAAATGCTTTTATAATGTAAATAAACAGTGAAAAAAAAGCATAAAATAAAAAGAAAATTTGTTGGATTGGAATATCGATTATAATTCACTCTTGATCATAAAAAAATATTTTCACTTGAGAAAATATTATTTTTTATGATCACTCTTGAAATTAAAACTATACTCCATTGGATCCAACAAATATTCTCTATATATTAACTGAACATCAGGTATCTCTTTAAATACATCGTTCTAAATATGCTATTGGTACCTTGGTATACGAGAGGTTTTTGGCAAGGTCAGGATCTAATGAGGGCAGCTCATCCACGGAGCTGTAGGTAGAGCTGGAGCCGTAGCCCAGTATCTGGGTGAGAAAAAACGGCGCAAACGGCACCTCAACTATTATACCCTGAAAGTTACAACAAACACAGTGCATCTTACATTAATCAAAATAAGTCAATAGCAAAGACAGACAAAAAAACTCATACATTCAATGACAACATTGATTTATTTTTCCTCTTCTTAAATAGAAATTGTAAGAACTTATTATTTTCATTTACAATCCTACCGATTTAAAACTTAATGTAGCAGTTAAACCATGACAGTACAGTACACCCCACCTCATATATTGCCTTTCCCAACATCTTGCCTACAAACTCAAACAAGTGCAGATAGTTCTCCTGGATATACGATGTGGACGAGGGGAACAGCTTCTGCTCACTGGTTACCTAGGAGACGAATATGGTACAACTCAAAAGGCTTTCATCAAGCTTAAGTCAAAAATTATGTTAATCCATTTATGCCTAGCATCTAGAAAAAAGGTTCTGGCAAACAGAGTAGACTCAGATGAGACCCTGCATAATGCGGCGTCTCATCAGGGTCTCTGCTATTTGCTTAAAGGAATTTCTGTAAGAAATATTCTAGATATAGAAATAAATATACTAGACATCCCTAATTTTGGAAATAACTTGATCCAAATTTAGAAGGATGGGAGAGTCCACTTGGCATAAATGGGTTAAGATAGTGTTCATAAACATTCAAACTAGAAACACACACTATTGCCATTTATACATGAACTATAGGATAATTGTACTGATACCTACAGTTCCCTATAACATACTGGTATATGTGCTTAATGTGCTGTGATACCTACAGTTCCCTATAACATATTGGTATATGTACTTAATGTGCTGTGATACCTACAGTTCCCTATAACATACTGGTATATGTACTTAATGTGCTGTGATACCTACTGTTCCCTATAACATACTGGTATATGTACTTAATGTGCTGTGATACCTACAGTTCCCTATAACATACTGGTATATGTACTTAATGTGCTGTGATACCTACAGTTCCCTATAACATACTGGTATATGTACTTAATGTGCTGTGATACCTACAGTTCCCTATAACATACTGGTATATGTACTTAATGTGCTGTGATACCTACAGTTCCCTATAACATACTGGTATATGTACTTAATGTGCTGTGATACCTACAGTTCCCTATAACATACTGGTATATGTACTTAATGTGCTGTGATACCTACAGTTCCCTATAACATACTGGTATATGTACTTAATGTGCTGTGATACCTACAGATCCCTATAACATACTGGTATATGTACTTAATGTGCTCAAAATCAATCACAGCTATGCCTGAAGTTTTGTTGCGCAACTTTAAAGCTGCAGTCAAAAGAATACTATTTCAGGCATTTTAAATTTTCATTAGTGCAAATTAACATTAATAACATAACACTCAATATGTATTTAACTGATTCATATTGAAACAGAAGATGGTACAAACAGAGTGCTGTAAATCCACTGGAATTCCTAAGCCTATGGGTACAAATTAAGCTCAGTTTCAAATATGAATGTGGTCTTAAATTTGCCTAATGTAAGTTTTGAAAAAACTAAACATTCACAGATTTAACAATTTTAATTTAAGAATGCCTCCTTAAAAATGCTTGTTTAATGTAACAAGACTATTGCCAAGCAATATATGTCCCCTAGCGGCTCCACCATTGTCAGAAATTCCACCATCGTCAGAATTATTTTTTTGTTGTTGCCATAGCAACCAGAAATTTTGATGTAGGAACAAAATGAAATGACGTGCATAATGTCCATATTGTCATCTATCCATGTTTCAAGTTTTATGAAGTACTTTTAAAGTTATCGCAGGATCCAGAAAACCACCATTTTCAGCAGTATTTCAAGTCTATTTGTTGCCATAGCAACCATAAATTTTGACGTAGGAACAAAATGAAATGACGTGCATAATGTCCATATTGCCACCTATCCATGTTTCAAGTTTCATGAAAAGATATGAAGAACTTTTAAAGTAATCGCAGGATCCAGAAAAGTCGGACAGACAGACTCACAGACAGACACACAGAGCGCAAACCATAAGTCTCCTCTGGTGAAACCGGTAGGGGACAATAAGCATGTACATCAGCCTGTATTGGACTAGTGACTAAATTGACAGAGGTGCTTATCTTATAGAGGTTGCATTATAAGATAAAGATAAAATAGCTCTCTTTTTTGTTTATTGAATACTGCCTTAAAATAATGCTCCACATTGGGCACACACATTGTTTGTTTAATATATCAACATATGTAATCAGTCAGCACTTCTAATTGCACTCTGTGGTAGAAAGTTGTAATATTAACTAAAAACCCCAACACTTTGAAATAGGAAATTATGATGCTATACACGTCATCATTTGTTTGCATGCTCTCCAGAAAATCAAATGTTTACCATGACAACAATTTGCCATTTAATTTTACAATTATATGCTTTCATGTAATTGACAATGATAGTATACATCTTAAACATTCGGAATACTCATTATGCAACTGTCCATGTAGAAACTGTGACACAGTTCTCATATATTTTTTCTTTTGCAATTTTCCACGATTTTTTTTAATTACGATTTTCCTGTTTTCAAAGATTTATGAACTGTAAATTTCAGAGGAAGAACTTAAAGATAACTTAATTTTTCCATACCACTGATAAAGACTAAATATGCTTAACATAAAAGGCCAACAAATCCTCCCTACCTTGAAGAGATTGAGGGACGGATCAAACACCTTTGTAATGGTCTCCTCCAGGAACTCTTTGAAGACGCCATCCTGGTCTATACCGGCCTCGTCTAGTCCCTGCTCATTGACAAACCGTACACGTATCAGGCCCTTGATTGCACGCACTGGCTGCTGGGCCAGCTGCCTGTATCCATCCTGTGGGCGTGGCAAATAGTAAGCTTCAATTTACATTGAGCCTATTGTATTGAATAAAATACATGAAGAGGAAAAGAAGAGTTACATTTTAAAGTTGTTTATCTCTTAAAAAGATAAAGAGGGGAAACATAAACTCTGAAAAAACATTTTGATCATTCAAATACATATAATTCTATTTAAATTGCATACTTTTGAAAAAACGACTTCCTGATTACAAAAGCAACAGGAAAAATAGCTTTACAAAAAATCAAAAGGTGAAAGACGTGCAACTAAATCTTAACAAATAAATACACATAAAATATAAACAATTTTGCCCACTGCAATTTCTGTAGCTTGAGTTTTAAACACTTTACCAATAAGATACCTATTTGGACGCATTAGTAGTCCCTTAGAAACTTAAGTAAATACCTTTCTTACTAAATTTAAGTTTTAAAGGCTTCATTTCCAACCCTGTTACTGATGAGCAGCAAACAGCATAAAACCTTAATAGACTGTGAGTAACTCGCATGCTGTTCTGGTTATAAGCTGGTTGCAAAAGCCATCTTTTCTTTGCTTCTAATGGGGGGGAGAAGAGTTTAACAAAACTTGAGTTATACCCTGCACAACTTTGTCAGCTATGTTCATGGACAAGCACTCAGGAATGTATGTCATTGGCCAAGAAAGTGTCTATTAATATACTTGAGAAATGTGAAAGCAATATGCAAAACAAACTTTCAATATTCTATGTGAACAAACTAACAAACTGTTTGACCGATTACAAAATTACTCTTATATATCCTCTACCTATATGGCTACAAATATTTTCATTAATCTTTGTACATAAATTCAGTGGCTTGTCACCTCTACAATCCTGCTCCTGTGTACAGTGATCAGCGTGGACTGTGGAGTGGTGCTCTGGGAGTCACACAGACCCAGCGATACCCTCTCATTGTACACCGTCTTACGGAACACCTTCACACGCTGTAATAGAACATTGTTAATTCATCTGCGTAAAGTGTCATCCCAGATTTGCCTGTGCAGACTAATCAAAGACTACACTCTATGGCTAGACTACACTAGACTCTATGGCTAGACTACACTCTATGGCTAGGCTACACTCTATGGCTAGACTACACTCTATGGCTAGGCTACACTCTATGGCTAGACTACACTCTATGGCTAGGCTACACTCTATGGCTAGACTGGAATTTCATTTAGAAGAGACTTGCTTTAAACACAAAAATCCAATTATAATGGATTGTAAATGGTGTTCCTGATAAGCCTGGCCATCACAGGCTAATCTGGGACAACACTTGAGGCACATTCGTTAGGCCCAGGTTTCTCAGAACGCTCTAATAGAACCTTCTTATTTCATAAATAATTTCCTATTTTATAGTTGCTGATAGGCCGATAATAATTAGGATAAGAGTTAGGCCGATTATAATTAAGAAAGGAGTTAAACAGTGCAGGTAAAGGCCAGAGTAGTCTTACAGGCATTTATCAATATGGCAAATCATTGTAAATAAATTAATAGAGCTATTTATCACATGCCATACCCTGTTTCCATATAAAATAACCATTACGAATATTTTTATCTTACACATGTGTAATATACTTTTTAAGCCTTTTCATTGGCTTAGTTTTCGTTCGATTGACCAATCGCATTTTGTTATTTTGCTGAAATGACATTGCAACGTCAAATGACGTCATGAAATGTTAACAACATTCTGGATTTATCATTATGTTTGCGTAAATATTTATTTAATTTGATCATTTGCATGTGATAAAAAAAATCTGACACTTGTCATTTCATACCATATTTTATTTAACTCGTCCAGGAAATTCATTAGTAAAGGCGAGCTTTCTAACAAAATTCATGAACTCGTTTAATAAAATATGGTATGATATGACAACTCGTGCCATATCCTATATGTTTGTAAAAATTGTGAAGTACATTTTACTATGCTCCATTGAACTTCATTTGCTTATGGTCTTAACAGCTATGGAACACAATTTTGAAGTGCTTGTTGGGTAGTATAACATAGATATAAGTGTGATGACTATATTTATAAGTGTACAATCTTTCTTTTTTCTAAACAAAATTTTATTTACAATGTTTCTTATTCCAAAAAAACACATTCTATTTACAATCTTTCTTTTTTCAAATCATCATTTTAAATTCCATGTTTCTTTTCACGAAATTCATATTTTAAATTCACAATCAATTTTTTACCAAACATCATTTTATTTACAATCTTTTTTTTTTTAATATCATTTTATTTACAATCTTTCTTTTTACAACATGAGCACCGCATAGAGGGTGCCAACACTCGGCTGTTGGTGCAGTTTTGAATAAATGAAAGCTTGTCAGAAGTGACCTTGACCTTTGACCTAGTGACCCAAAAATGGGTGTGGCGTGTAGAACCCATCAAGGTGCATCTACATATGAAGTTTCAAAGTTGTATGCGGAAGCACTTTGATTTTAGAGCCTATGTTAAGGTTTTAGCATGGCGCGGAAGGCGGATGGCAGACGCCGGACGACAAGCTGGCTATGACAATACCTCGGGTTTTCTCCAAAAACGGCCGAGCTAAAAACATCATTTATCTACACTCTTTCTTTTTACGAAAAACATCATGTTGTCTACAATCTTTCTTTTTATGATACACATCATTTTACTTACATTCTACCTTTTTCCAAAACATGATTTTATTTACATTCCCTCTTTTTTTCAAAACATCATTTTATTTACAATCTTTTTTTTTCCAAAGCATCAATTTATTTACAATATTTATTGTTATGAAATACATAATTTTATTTTCAAACTTTCTTTTTCCATAACATCATTTTATTAACAATCTTTCTTTTTCCACAAAATCATTTTATTTACAATCTTTCTTTTCCTTAAACATCATTTAATTTACAATCTTTCTTTTCCGAAACATCATTTTATTTGCAATCTTTC